>NC_068403.1:28829815-29147315 GCF_023724105.1 Carassius gibelio | reverse complement strand
GGTCATCATATTCATATGTAACAGAATAAATCAGTAATGACTTGAGGTCATCATATTCATATGTAACAGAATAAATCAGTGATGACTTGAGGTCATCATATTCATATGTAACAATAAATCAGTGATGACTTGAGGTCATCATATTCATATGTAACAATAAATCAGTAATGACTTGAGGTCATCATATTCATATGTGACAGAATAAATCAGTGATGACTTGAGGTCATCATATTCATATGTGACAGAATAAATCAGTGATGACTTGAGGTCATCATATTCATATGTGACAGAATAAATCAGTGATGACTTGAGGTCATCATATTCATATGTAACAATAAATCAGTGATGACTTGAGGTCATCATATTCATATGTAACAATAAATCAGTGATGACTTGAGGTCATCATATTCATATGTAACAGAATAAATCAGTGATGACTTGAGGTCATCATATTCATATGTGACAGAATAAATCAGTGATGACTTGAGGTCATCATATTCATATGTAACAATAAATCAGTGATGACTTGAGGTCATCATATTCATATGTAACAATAAATCAGTGATGACTTGAGGTCATCATATTCATATGTAACAGAATAAATCAGTGATGACTTGAGGTCATCATATTCATATGTGACAGAATAAATCAGTGATGACTTGAGGTCATCATATTCATATGTGACAGAATAAATCAGTAATGACTTGAGGTCATTATATTCATATGTAACAGAATAAATCAGTAATGACTTGAGGTCATCATATTCATATGTAACAATAAATCAGTGATGACTTGAGGTCATCATATTCATATGTAACAATAAATCAGTAATGACTTGAGGTCATCATATTCATATGTAACAGAATAAATCAGTGATGACTTGAGGTCATCATATTCATATGTGACAGAATAAATCAGTGATGACTTGAGGTCATCATATTCATATGTAACAATAAATCAGTGATGACTTGAGGTCATCATATTCATATGTGACAGAATAAATCAGTAATGACTTGAGGTCATCATATTCATATGTGACAGAATAAATCAGTGATGACTTGAGGTCATCATATTCATATGTAACAATAAATCAGTGATGACTTGAGGTCATCATATTCATATGTAACAATAAATCAGTAATGACTTGAGGTCATCATATTCATATGTAACAATAAATCAGTGATGACTTGAGGTCATCATATTCATATGTAACAATAAATCAGTGATGACTTGAGGTCATCATATTCATATGTAACAGAATAAATCAGTAATGACTTGAGGTCATCATATTCATATGTGACAGAATAAATCAGTGATGACTTGAGGTCATCATATTCATATGTGACAGAATAAATCAGTAATGACTTGAGGTCATCATATTCATATGTAACAGAATAAATCAGTGATGACTTGAGGTCATCATATTCATATGTAACAATAAATCAGTGATGACTTGAGGTCATCATATTCATATGTGACAGAATAAATCAGTGATGACTTGAGGTCATCATATTCATATGTAACAATAAATCAGTGATGACTTGAGGTCATCATATTCATATGTAACAATAAATCAGTAATGACTTGAGGTCATCATATTCATATGTGACAGAATAAATCAGTGATGACTTGAGGTCATCATATTCATATGTGACAGAATAAATCAGTGATGACTTGAGGTCATCATATTCATATGTAACAGAATAAATCAGTGATGACTTGAGGTCATCATATTCATATGTGACAGAATAAATCAGTGATGACTTGAGGTCATCATATTCATATGTGACAGAATAAATCAGTAATGACTTGAGGTCATCATATTCATATGTGACAGAATAAATCAGTAATGACTTGAGGTCATCATATTCATATGTAACAATAAATCAGTGATGACTTGAGGTCATCATATTCATATGTAACAGAATAAATCAGTGATGACTTGAGGTCATCATATTCATATGTAACAGAATAAATCAGTGATGACTTGAGGTCATCATATTCATATGTGACAGAATAAATCAGTGATGACTTGAGGTCATCATATTCATATGTGACAGAATAAATCAGTAATGACTTGAGGTCATTATATTCATATGTAACAGAATAAATCAGTAATGACTTGAGGTCATCATATTCATATGTAACAATAAATCAGTGATGACTTGAGGTCATCATATTCATATGTAACAGAATAAATCAGTGATGACTTGAGGTCATCATATTCATATGTAACAGAATAAATCAGTGATGACTTGAGGTCATCATATTCATATGTAACAGAATAAATCAGTAATGACTTGAGGTCATCATATTCATATGTAACAGAATAAATCAGTAATGACTTGAGGTCATCATATTCATATGTAACAATAAATCAGTGATGACTTGAGGTCATCATATTCATATGTGACAGAATAAATCAGTAATGACTTGAGGTCATCATATTCATATGTAACAGAATAAATCAGTAATGACTTGAGGTCATCATATTCATATGTGACAGAATAAATCAGTGATGACTTGAGGTCATCATATTCATATGTAACAGAATAAATCAGTAATGACTTGAGGTCATCATATTCATCTGTGACAGAATAAATCAGTAATGACTTGAGGTCATCATATTCATATGTAACAGAATAAATCAGTAATGACTTGAGGTCATCATATTCATATGTAACAGAATAAATCAGTAATGACTTGAGGTCATCATATTCATATGTAACAATAAATCAGTGATGACTTGAGGTCATCATATTCATATGTGACAGAATAAATCAGTGATGACTTGAGGTCATCATATTCATATGTGACAGAATAAATCAGTGATGACTTGAGGTCATCATATTCATATGTGACAGAATAAATCAGTGATGACTTGAGGTCATCATATTCATATGTAACAGAATAAATCAGTAATGACTTGAGGTCATCATATTCATATGTGACAGAATAAATCAGTGATGACTTGAGGTCATCATATTCATATGTGACAGAATAAATCAGTAATGACTTGAGGTCATCATATTCATATGTAACAGAATAAATCAGTAATGACTTGAGGTCATCATATTCATATGTAACAGAATAAATCAGTAATGACTTGAGGTCATCATATTCATATGTAACAGAATAAATCAGTAATGACTTAAGGTCATCATATTGGTATGGACGTGCAACAACCTAGTCAGCAGTTCAACTGAGGGGTGGGTGTGGCAACAGTACTGTGCTGAACTGTCAAGTACTGTTCGTTTGGCTGCCTGGGGCTCGAGGATATAGTGCGACCAACTTTATTTTTGAGCAAGCATTGATTATGCGCGACACGATCTCAATTTGCAGGACACATGAATTCGGCTTCAAACGATGTGCGCGCACACGCTACGTGGGACTGGTGGTCACCCTACAGGAGGGTCAAACAGGCTTTTGTTTTTACAGTATTAAAAGTCATGGTACTAAAGCAGTTAGGATATGTCACAGAGCTTGATGCTTGCTTTTTTCAGAAGGAGCACATGTGCTTCAAAGTTAAAACATTTAGAAGCACATTAAAGAATTTTAGGGGCGCAATGAAAATGTATTAAATAATGTGTTTCACTTAATAAAGCTATAAGAGGAGACCTTTAAAAGCAAAGGGATTTCATTTATTTGAATACAATAAGTACACTACGTTTTCATTTATCTCAGCAGTATTTGATAATTATTTTTATTCTGTATGACAGTGAAAGTGAAAGTGACATGTCATTCAGCCTGGTATGGTGACCCATACTTGGAATTCGTGCTCTGCTTTTAACCCATCCAAAGTGCACATACACAGCAGTGAACACACACACACCGTGAACACACACCCGGAGCAGTGGGCAGCCATTTATGCTGCGGCCTAAAAATCCTTAAACTGATTTGGATATTAGAAGCATATTAGTGTATTGTGTATAAGAAAGGATAAAAAGATGGGTCTTTAATCTAGATTTAAACTGCAAGAGTGTGTCTGCCTCCTGAACAATGTTAATTAGGTTATTCCAGAGTTTAGGCCTCTAAATAGGAAAAGGATCTGCTGCCCAAAGTTGATTTGAATATTCTAGGTATTATCAAACTGCCTGAGTTTTGAGAATGCAGCGGACGTGGAGGATTATAATGTAAAAGGAGCTCATTCAAATACTGAGGTGCTAAACCATTCAGGGCTTAAGAAGTAATAAGCAAGATTTTAAAATCTATACGATGTTTGACGGAGCCAGTGCAGTGTTGGACTAGCTGTAGTTTGTTTACTAAGCGTGCAGAACAACCACCCAATAAAGCATTACAATAATCTAACCTTGAGGTCATAAACCATGGATTAACATCTCTGCATTTGACATTGAGAGCATAGGTCGTAATTTAGATATATTTTTGAGATGGAAAAATGCAGTTTTACAAATGCTAGAAACATGGCTTTCTAAGAAAAGATTGCTATGAAATAGCACACCTAGGTTCCTAACTGATGACATAGAATTGACAGCAGCCATCAAGTCTTAGACAGTTTTCTAGGTTTTTACATGCAGAGTTTTTTGGTCCTATAATTAACGTCTCAGATTTTTCAGGATTTAGCAGTAAGAAATTATTTGTCCAGTTTTTATATATCGACTATCCATGTTAGCGCAGTGGATAAGACAACATTTGGTGTGAGAGACCCGGGTTCGAATCCATTGTGAGACACCAATGTGTCCATGAGCAAGACCCCTAGTTGCTCCAGAGGCATGTGACCTCTGACATATATAGCAATTGTAAGTCGCTTTGGATAAAAGTGTCAGCTAAATGAATAAATGTAAATGTAATTTGTATGTTTCACCGGGCTAAGAAGAAATATAGAGCTGAGCATCATCATAACAGTGAAAACTAACACGGTGTTCCCTGATGATATCTCCCAAGGGTAACATGTAAAGTGCAAAGAGTAATAGTCCTAGTACTGAGCCTTGAGGTACTCCATACTACACTTGTGATCGATATGATACCTCTTCATTCACTGCTACGAATTGATGGCGGTCATTATAAGTACTATGATATGGTCTAAATCCGGACTGGAAATCAGATACCATTATACAGATACCATTTTTCTCTAAGAAGGAATATAATCGTGAGGATACTACCCCTTCTAGTATCTTGGACCGAAAAGGAAGATTCGAGATTGGTCTATAACTAACTAGTTCTTTGTGGTCAAGTTGTGGTTTTTGATGAGAGGTTTAATAACAGCCAGTTTGAAGGTTTTGGGGACATATCCTAATGACAATGAGGAACTAATAATAGTCAGAAGAGAATCTATGACTTCTGGAAGCACCTCTTTTAGGAGCTTAGATGGTATAGGGTCTAACACATGTTGTTGGTTTAGATGATTTAACAAATTTATACAATTCTTCCTCTCCTATAGTAGAGAATGAGTGGAACTGTTCCTCAGGGGGTCTATAGTGCACTGTCTGATGCGATACTGTAGCTGACGGCTGAATGGTTACAATTTTATCTCTAATAGTAGCGATTTTAGAAGTAAAGTAGATCATAAAGTCATTACTGCTGTGATGTTGGGAAATGTCAACAATTGTTGATGCTTTATTTTTCATTAATTTAGCTACTGTATTGAATAAATACAGGGGGTTATGTTTTTTTTTCCTTCTAAAAGAAACGAAAAGTAATCAGATCTAGCCATTTTTAATGCTTTTCTGTATGATAGGTTACTTTCCCGCCAAGCAGTACGAAATACCTCTAGTTTTGTTTTCCTCCAGCTGCGCTCCCTTTTCCGGGCTGCTTTCTTTAGGGTGCAAGTGTTCTCATTATACCACCGTGTCAGAATGTTTTTCCTTAACCTTATTTAAGCGTAAAGGAGCAACTTGGTCCATAGTCCATAGTTTCTGTTACATCATCAAGTTGTTCACAGGATTTAGACCGTATCATAGTACTGAGACTGCTCTCCTTAGAGTTACAAATGATCTGCTCTTATCATCTGGGGGTATGATAAGAGCAGGATACATCATTACCCGGTTGTAACAGAAATGAGTCGAACCAGACAAATTAAAGAGTCTATCAAAGCTGTGTTGGAACACGAGCCGAATTCCTCAGGAAGTCATAAAACATTCTGTGCCACAAGTCCCAAGCAAGATGAGCAACCAACTTGTTAACACAACAGCTTTCAACATTAACACCACTAGAACAATTATTTACAATTTCAATTCGAATAAGAGAAATTTGGTGTCAAATGTGTTGTTCGTAATGGAAATGCAACGCTGGACATCACATGTAAACCCATGAGATCGAGTTAAATACTTCCATTGACTTCCCCCCACCTAGCAGAACCAGACTGAAATTCCTAAGGGGGGGAGGGGACTTGTAACCTCTGTCTCCACAGAACATCCCTATGTCAGAGAATGACAAAGAAACTGTCTTTTGTACATATATATATATGGACCAAAATGAACTCCAAAATGACTTCTAAATGAGTCAGTCCATCGATTCACTCCATATTCATTTGTGTGTAACACATTTGACTATCTTTTATAATCACTTACTGTGTATGTTTTATTTATATATATATAAGTATGGTGTAGCTTTTATTATGGTGGAGAAAAATGCCGGCAGTTTAATCTAAATTGTGAGCATAAACCAAGTTATTTAATCTTTGATTTTGCTAAAGGATTGAAAGATTAGAACCTAGCGAGACGTGAGTGTGTGACCCGTGACGTAAGCAGTGTGCGCCCCCCTCAAATGAATGAAACCAGCTAGAGGAGACTGTTACTGTGTCCAAATTCAGGGTCTACATCCTTCGGAGGACGCATTTGAAGGATGTTACGTCACAGCGCCGCGACGAAGGCTGTCCAAATTCGTAGGATCCTTCAAATGCGGCCCACAAATGCGTCCTCCTTTTCCCCGAATTCGAAGGATGGGTGTGATGGATCCTTTCGCGTCCTACCTATCCCATAATTCTTTTCGGCAGGACGAAGCGAGCGGTAGCGGAGTGGGGGAGGAGTATTATTTTCGATGTTTTTTAAAAACTGGCTTTTCAAAAAGATATATTTTCAGTGGTTTTCTAGTTAGGCATTTTGTTTTAGCATTAAGCATTTTTTTTTTTTACATGTGTACGTGTATATGTAAAAAAAAAACGTTTACTTTCGTAAACTAGCTTCTTCCTTACTGCCTGTGTGAATATCCCCTTACACACAGCTTATTTGTTAGTGATTGAAGCTGTTTTAACGCTTCTAAGGACGAAAGAGCAGACAGAAGTGTTTATAAAGCTCCGGGGAGAGAACGATGAGCTCTTCACCCGCTTCTTGCTTGGCGCTGTCACGGTTGCTAGGCGACAGGATATGAGCAACGGTTAAGGGAGGGAACTGAAAGAAGGGTAGGCTGTCCAAATTCACAAACACCGACTTCCGGTTTTTGCGGTCGTCGGAGGACCCATCCTCCTTCAACCGGGTAGGAAGGATCCTAAGGAGGATGCAGACCCTGAATTTGGACACAGCTTGTAGGTGCGTTCCATTCGACAGGGTCCCTACGCAGTGTTCACTGCTCCCTACTCCCTGAGCACGGTATATCAGTTGAAGTGGAATTCACTGACAATAACCGCTCATTTGGAACGCCCTGCAAACGTAATCAAAGAAAGTCACCAAAGGGGTCGCGTAGATTATGATATAAATATATAAGACTACATTCATATTTTAATTTTTATTTACAATCACATTTAAAATATCTACACTATACAATAACAAATCATTGAGTTGTATATAATGAAAAACGTATGTTTATTATACACTTTAATTGACAATTGCTGCTATTACTTGACTAGTAATAGAATTGAAGCCCTGCTGTCATGCAAATATGAAAATAACTTTTATTTGGTTAACTGTATAGCCTATATGTGTTTTTAATAAATGGTCATATAATTGCATAGCGGTCTCGTGCGCCTTCTTCCTGCGCACAGCCGTATAGTAAACACTGAGGTAAATAAAGTAAAATAAAGAAAAATGGCAGAGCCTCGTCTGCTTCTAGTCACTTTTACTGTGCGTTCACACCGCCAGCGTCGAGAGCGTCAAAGTGGCCGGAAGTCATTCATTTTCAATGTGAGCCGGCGTCGAGCAGCGGCGAGTGGGCAGCAACCAATCAGAACGTAGAAGTCCACCGCTTGAGAGGATTCCAGAGAACGCAGTCCTGTAAACTTTGGTTCCGACCACATTAGTTCCCAAGCAAAATGGAGGAGAGATTGATCATTGCTGTTGCGGGTTTCCCAATAATCTACGACGTGTCCCTGTTTGCGTACAGGGACATAAATAAAAAAAATGATGCGTGGACCAAGGTGTCTGAGATTGTTGGTGTTCCTGGTGAGTTGATGATGTGCATTATATATTTTCTGAAAAACAAAAAAAAAAGCGGGAATTCCATGCTAACTTTAGCGCCAGAGCTTGCAAAACAGTGTTACTGCTGCAGAATATTTCTGACATGTCGACACATATTGATTAAACGAAAAATAGTTGTTGTAGAGAGCTGCTGCATATTTTAAAATGAAAGCAGTCACTTCTGCCTATTTTTTATTTATTTATTTATTTTCTACAAGGAAAAACAAGTGTTCTATAACTGGTCTCCCCTTTGGTATTGTCAACAAATTGCTTAGCTGGAAAAAATAATGATAAATGTCATTAGACTTAAATATATATACAGTCAGTGTCACATACAGCTGTGCCATTTCAGACATAGCATCCAAAGGAATTATTCTGAATTGTGGGTAATGAGGTGTTTATATTGAATGTGTTTTCTACTGTCTTCTCACTAGCGGATGAGTGTAGAAAAGGTGGAAGTCTCTTAGAGACACCTATAGAAGAGAGAGAAGGAAGGAGTCAGAGAGGAAGAGGAGTGGAGCAGGGGCGAGCAGTGTCCGGCCATGGCGCTACAGTGGGGTTATGGGTTTCCTCAACCCCTTCCTAGAAGACAGAATAACTGCCAGTAATATGGTAGGGGGGGTTGGGGAAGCCCTGACCCCAGAGGAGAGAGAAGATGCCATGGCCGGGCACAGTCAGTCAGCACAGACAACATACACACACAGTCAGCAGTGTGAGGCAAACCAGCTGAGTGAGAGCCCGAGCCAGTTCAGCGTTGAGGTTCAGGAAGGACCATCAAGCCCGAGCCAGTCCAGTGTTCAGGGACAGACAGGGCACTCAAACAGGAGAAAGAGAGCACACAGCAGCACAGAGTTTGAGGAGAGGATGCTAACAGCTTTGGAGTCTGTGAGTAGGAGAGCTAGCACTCCTCAGGAGGACAGTGACAGTTTATTTTTTAAAAGCCTCCTGGAGGACTTCAGGACCCTGTCATTGAGGACCAGGCAGGATTTAAAGTTCCAAATTCATAAGCTGGTTTATGATGCAAAATGTCTGGAGGCTGGACTCACTGAACACTGGGGAGAGAGTAGCGGGGGGCAGCTGACAAGACTGTGAGGGGTGTTAGTAAGCTTATTTCCCTCGCAGTCTTGTCAGCTGCACCTTGTGCTTTCTCCCTCATACACAGTAAGCCTTCTATGAAACGTTTTGTTCCATTAGTGTTAGAAAATGTTTAGTATAAAAATATTTGCTCCAACAGTGTTCAAAAATGTTCAGTATAAAAGTATTTGCTGCTATAACAATGTTCTAAACTGTTCTGCATATAAGTATTTGCTCCAAAAATAAAAAATGCAGAAACTTGAATGGATACTGCTGAAGTTTTTTTTTAAAGAATATTTTATTATTTTTAATAAAAATAATATGAACTAAAATGTGCTTTTTACGTTCTGTCTTTTTATTAAAAAATATATTTAGTTACCACTTTGTATGAAAGAGTTTCAAGTGGTACCTAAACACATTTTCTAAATACATTTTCAGCACATTTTAGTTCATATTCATGGTGTCTCACAAATAGCATAGTTAAGTACACTTGGATGTCCTTAAGAACTACTAAAGACGAATTTGTAGTATATTAAGTACAAAATTAGTGCATGAAAGTAGAGCACTTTAAGTACATTATGGAAGTGTAATTTTTTTCACCAGGGGAGAGCGGGTGTTGTCATATTATATTTATGGAAATCATGCTTTTTTTTGACTAATTTGTGGCTCTTAAAAGAGCCGTTAAAAGCAAAGGCTTATGCCACAGGTTGCCAGGGGACAGCTCCCTCTGTGGAGAAATAGGTCATCAATTTCTCCCGGACACGGATAGCCTCCCGTGTGGGGTTGTTGCTGCCCACTCGGGTGACCTCCTGTAGACCAGCAGCTTCTCCGTCTCCAGCTGATGGTATGGACGTACTGGTGCTGTTTGTGGACCTTCTCAGGAAGTTGTGCAGGACACAGGTAGCCTTCACACAGGCATCCACGTTGGCAGGGCTGATCTCAATGACTCCTCTGTACATACGCCACTGAGCTGTGAGAATACCAAAGGTGTTCTCAACAATCAGCCTTGCCCGTGACAGCCTGTAATTGAATATTCTTTGCCTGCTGGAGAGATTGTGTCCTGGGAAAGGCCGCATGAGGTCTCGGCGGAGTGGAAAGGCTTCATCAGCCACAAACACGTGTGGCTGGGGTCCCAAATGCTCTGCACTTGGCAGCAGAGCATCCTGTGGCAGGCCAAGGGTCCCATCTCGTAGTGCCTGGCCGAAAGTGGAGTTAGCCAGCGCACCGCCATCACTTGTCCTCCCGTAGCTGCCCACATCGACTACCCGGAAGCAGTACTGGGCATCTACCACTGCCAGGAGCACAACTGAGTAAGTCCCCTTGTAGTTGAAGAACAGGGACCCTGAGTTGTCAGGGGCCTTGATCACAACATGTTTTCCATCGATGGACCCAAGACAGTTGGGGAAGTTCCACCGATGGAGGAAGTCAGTGGCGATGCTTTGCCAGTCCTCAGTGGTGGGGACTGGCATGACCTCCTGCACCAAGGCATCCCATATTGCCCTGGCGACCTCTCCAACAATCCCTGCTACGGTGCTCACTCCCACACGATAGCTGAAAGCTATGGTGCGGTAGGAGTCTCCAGTGGCCAAGAATCTGCAAAAACATCAACTAATTACTTAGGCAAAATGAACAAACAAAAAAATTGGGGTGAACAGAAGAACATTTACTGAAGTACTGTAGCCTACTTGTGTACAAATTTGAGGTACTTGTAATTTCCTTGAGCAATTTTTTTATGTCCTTTCTCTATTCTACTTCTACTCAACTGCATTTTCAGAGGGAAATATTGTACTTTTAACTTAACTTACTTTTTTCCACCACAACAAACTTCCTCAACCAACTCCAACAGTAAAATCATGCTTTTACAATAATTAATTAGTAATAATAATACAATGGTATTATGTATAATAGTATCATAGTCCCAGTTCACTTTTAAACCTTTAAAATAATTTTCCTGATTATACTTACATTAAGTAATGTTTATACCTGATTATACTTAAATAACATTTTCAATGCAGGACTTGTATTGTATATACTTGTATATATTTTTACAGTGTGGTATTAGTGCTTTATACATTAAGTAAAGGATCTTAATACCTCGTCCACAACTGCAAAAAATACAGCATTAGACTAGATTACAAACTGATAAATATCCATGTAACAAACTATGAAACGAATTTCCAACCCATAAATTACAAAACAAAGGGTAAACTCATAAAGAAAAAAAAATAAATCATGAACTCACCGTAGACAAATTGCGAGGCGCTCAGCCGGCTCAATTGCGCGCCGATAACTGGTGTCCTGCCTCGCAATTCGCGGCCCCACTTTTGACAGCAGGTTGTCAAACTGGTCCCTATCCAGCCTGAAATATCGCTGGAACCTGCCGTCGTCCAGCCGCAGCTCCTGCACCAGCCGGTGATATTCTCCAAGCTGCTGACGGGCTTGGAGAATGTCATGCACCCACACCGATCTCCGACGTCTTCTCCGCAGGCAGAGCAATCCCACGCCAAACGCAACAACTTGATCCTCCATCGTGATGTGAATTTAATAAGGCGCACAACACTATTTATAGGCAACATTTTCCCGCTAGAACGCTTGATTTTCAGCGGGAATGCAATTCATTTGCTCAAAATAACACCGATTTGACCAACTGCATTAAAGCTACACTTCAACCAGGAGAGTTTGAAATGTAGGTTGCACACAGATTAATGGTAAAGTTAAATAAAGACCAAGGCTAGTAAATGTCTCCTATAATGTTGAAATAAGACTACCATGAACACAAAAGCCACACCACACAAATGGCTTTTAATTGGTTTATTTCGTTAGCAAACATAACTACAATAAAGGTATTTCCGCCGATCAATTTCTTACTTTTACATTTAAAATATTTAATGAGGTTAACTTATAAGGTTACCCACCTTGTGGTCAGTCATATAAGATCAACAAGCTTGTCTGCTTTGCGGCCCCTTTAAATACAAGATAATCATTCGAACTACGTCAGAGCGTCAGAGCGCTCACGAATCTTTCTACAGCGTTGTTGGCAGCGCGTCCAGAGCGATTTTTGACGCTCTCGACGGCGGCGGTGTGAACGCACAGTTAGAAGTAAGCTCCATGCATGAACAGTGTTCCCATTGATTTTGTCCCTACACCCCGAGCAAGGAACGTTTTTTGAAGTTTACTTCACTTGAGAACATTCACTCACAGCTTTGCGCTGCACAATGTCTTCACACATGGAGAAGTGTGACATCATATACCTCTGTAAATAAATACAATTTAAATTCACATCTTGTACATTTCAATGCACTCTAAATGGAACATATACATTCGCTTAGAACTGGAATCATGGCGGTATATCCTGAGATGTCCACTTTACAGGGTATTTGCATCACCGGCGGCGCCAGGGGGGGTCTTGGGGGGTCTCAAGACCCTGCCAAAAAATGCCTTGACCCCCCATTTGACCCCCCAGCCTCTTCCTGATTAAAAAATATATATATTCGGGATAAAGATCCAAAAATGTTTCTCTTCAAACTACGCAGAACAATAATAAATAATAATTATTTCGACATTTATTCATACACTGAACCGAGAACCGTTTCTGTCGGACGCGTCCGATTCAAGAACCGATGAGCTGATGATAACTGCGCATGCGTGATTCAGCGCGAAGCAGACTGACACAGAGCGCATCTGAACCGAACTGATTATTTTGGTGATTGATTCTGAACTGATTCTTTGCTAATGTTATAAGCGCGGGTAAACCAAAGGCTTGAATGAAGGGCAATCATCGCCAATGACGGCATTACATCGAGCGCAAAAGAACCGGTGAACCATTTTTTTTCAGCTGGTTTATTTGATCGAATTGTCCGAAAGAACCGGTTCACTTGAGCACCTGCTCCTTTGCCCCTTAAGTGCCCTTTTGTCAAAGCAAAATTTCCTCAAATTTTTTTTTTGTAATAACATAAACTTTTGTGAATGCCTGCCCACGCCCAATCATAATATTAGTACAATTTATTAATAATAATTTAGCCGTAAATAAAATGACCAACATGATGACAGTTCACCTGGCTACGACCTCATCCGACCAGGATTAATAATAATTTAGCCGTAAATAAAATGACCAGCATGATGACAGTTCACCTGACTACGACCTCATCCAATCGGGAAGATTCCTCATGCTGCACGCGCATTTTTTAATTGCTAGCAGGGGCGGATTTAGACATGTTGGGGCCCAAGGCAAACACAGACATGGGGCCCTCTACATCTATTGTTTAAATAGAAATAAAAAAAAGAAGAAAAATAAAAAGGATAAATTCTATCCTTGCTCTGAACTGGGCCTCTCTGCACTATTAAGCAGCGTTCTTTGTCAGTGAGATGTTTTGGCCAGAGTGCTTGGTCATCTTCAAGTTCAAGTGTAACACATTGGTCAGAATAGCCGTGTTTCCACTACCAAGCTAGGACCGGGCGTGCTAGTGCGTGCCAGGGCCAGTTGCGTTTCCACTGTCACTTCCGGGGCTTGATCGTGCCTCGGGGCTTCCTCGGGGCCAACGGCCAGGGTTTTTTGGCCCGACGAAAACCTTGAGCCAAAGCGGGCCAGCTGGGGCTAGAGGAGGGGTTGTGAACAAAGGCGGAGTTTCTCCGTGTCTAGAGAGCGTCAGCGTGGATCATTTCAGAAAGATAACAACTTTAACAGCAGCATTAACGACGTTTTAAAATAAGTTGAGCTCAAAACTCACTCTTAGTTCGCAGCAAGTGTTTGCTTGATCCGATGTGGATTATAATCACTAAACAAGGCAGAAATATTTATAAGCGATGTAAAAGACTATGCTCGATAAACATTAACGTTACACAGTAAACATGTTAAATATGACCGCTTGGAGAAATCAGACGTCAGCTTCTTATTCACAATTGTGTATTTATTAAGTAACATTTTATCTGTCGTCTCGTTTCAAGAGTTTAGCTCCACGTTGCATATCATCAAAATATAATAACGATTTTTGTTCGGGAGCTTTTATAAAAATAGAGAGTCTGCGCCGAGGATCATTTAAGAAAGATAACAGCTTTAACACCAGCATTAAACACTTTTTTTTTTTAAATAAGTTGAGCTCAAAACTCTCTTTCAGTCAGCAGCGAGTGTTTGAAATAACTTGATCCAATGTGGACCATACAAGGCAGAAATATTTACAAGCGATGAAAAAGATATGCACGCTAAACATATTACCATAGTAAACATGGTAAAATATGACCGCTTGAAGAAATCAGACGTCAGCTTCTTATTCTCTATCACAATCGTGTATTAAGTAACTTATATTATCTTTCACAAGCCTCGTCTCGAGAGTTTATCTCACGTTGCCTATCATAAAAGAATATAGCCTAATAATGTTTTTTGTTCGGGAGCTTTTATAAAAATAGAGATATTATCATTAATTCTAAATATGACGGCTATACTGTGGCCAATAAACAGAAACAGACTCGACTGAATAAGCAGGCTATTTTCATAAGCGTTAAAAATAAATAAATAAAATAGAAATAAGTGTATTTATGTGTGATTAATTTTGAGTCCTGATAAATTAAATAAATTCTATAGATAAAACATCGATGATTTTGAATTTGAATATATAACAAAGCATGCAAACAAACAAACTTTTAAGCCCTGGCTCGCACTGGGCCGACAGTGGAAATGCGGCTAGTGACTGCTAGTACTCATTACTCATCAATTTTCCTAAAAACTTTTTGCTTTCCTCCTGTTTCTTCCTTTTTTCAGCACCGCTTGGGTAGCTTCGCTTCATTTTTACTGTCAACACTCTCTCTCTCTGTACACTCTGTCTATCACTGTCAATCACTTCTTCTTCGTCAGTTTTTTGGCGCATTACAGCCTTGTCACTTTCGCAGATGCGCAGTAAGTGAAATAATGGAATAGTCCAATGTAGTGAGGTGGGGGGGGGGGGCCTCCTGTCTGCGACACTAATGATTTGATGCCATTTTTCGCAAATGGAGTTTTAGAAATATATATTTTGCACGAAGTAAAAAAAAAAAAAAAATCTTTAAGCAAGTTAATGGGGCATTTTGGGGGCCCCTAGGTAGCTCGGGGCCCAAGGCAATTGCCGACCTTTGCCTAATGGTAAAGTCCGCCCCTGATTGCTAGAGGATATTTTCAACATAGTGGCAGCTGGTAAGTGGTATTTCATTCTCAGCGAAGTGATTTTGGTGTTTATTTACTTATTATTATTTTACAAGAACGATGTGATGTGAGAACATGCAGATACGTTGTTTATATTGCTGTGTGTAGCCTGTAGTGTAGAAGTAACACTAGCGTGCTGTTTGAGGGAGAAAAGTTTCACAGGCATCGAGGGGTCTGGTCTTTTTTATGTTATTTGAATAAACTTTTATTATATTACAGTACTTATTTATTTTTAACACGTAAAAAAAAATTATCACAACACTGGTAAGGCTTATTCAGATTTTCTCATTCTCTGAATTATCAGTATAAAAATAAAAACAATTCAGAAATGAATTAAAATATAATTATATTTTAAATGTGATGCAAATATTTTTTCTACAAAAGCAACAGTGTTTACAACAGCAAGACCACTTTAGCCTGTAAACTCAATAATATCTATCTGGAAATAAATGTAAAAATATCAATGTCAATAAAAATGCATAATATACCTGACATGAAAGTGCAGTGTGAAGGATATGAATAACAAATGTAGCCTGTCATTTGTTTACATTGCAAAGGTGTTTTTGTTGTTTAGTAGCAGAAATATGCAGTTATTAGCCATGTCCACTGTATTTTTTGTTGGTTTTCATGAGACCCCCCTTGAAAAGACGA
The DNA here is from genome assembly GCF_023724105.1 of Carassius gibelio. Taxonomy (NCBI): domain Eukaryota; kingdom Metazoa; phylum Chordata; class Actinopteri; order Cypriniformes; family Cyprinidae; genus Carassius; species Carassius gibelio. The sequence goes on along the minus strand of NC_068403.1, from coordinate 29,131,070 downwards.
GGACCCCCCCATTGCCCCCCCAATCAAAATTGTCTGGAGCCGCCACTGATTTGCATGCTAATAGAACAAATGTCTGAAGTGATAAGAGAAACAGAAAAATGTGCAGAGCAGAGGGGTACGAGGACTGGTATTGAGAACCACTGTTCTAGATGTTCTCACTGGCTCTGGGGTCACTGAGGATGAAGAGACCACAGCAACATCCGGTCCAGAGTGTGGCAGTAAAGAGGTGGAGTGATGGAGCATCTCATAATGACACTCGTATGGAGCGAATTTTGTGCCATAATTAAACAAACAAATCCAGCATTTTGCAAACAAACTCGATCTGCTCTGCAAAGGAAAACTCGACTCGCAAACAAACTCGATCTGCTTTGCAAAGGAAAACTCGACTCGCAAACAAACAGAAGGCAATGTTCAAATACAAAGGTCAATTTGAGCGAAAACGCAGTTGAGTAATATTGTGTTTTACAAATATAAATAAATGAGCCTAAATGATATTTCACAAATAAATACAAACCATCCAACAAATTGCTTGTAACCTTTGAACAAATACCAAATCTAGTGCATACAAATGCATACCTGTTTGTTACGATTGTGGGACAGTTGGGATCTCTCGGCTCGATTTTCTGACAAATGCCTCCAGGCAGATTTTCTCACAAATGCAGTTGAGTAACTTCCTCTTCCAAAACAGTTGATGGCGCTAAACTAGGGGATTAATTTATCTAGTCACTGAAACGCGTGCTTGCCTTTGCCTAGAGCCTACTACAGGAAAATGAGCGGTGAACAGGTGAGTTTCTGTCTTACAATATCTATAACTAACCTTTTGAGGTTCTCTTTGTAAAATGTTTATTACATATCTAGACAGAATAGCCCTTAGTAGCACTCCATTCTCTCTAGGATAGTGGAATCTAGTTAGCTATAGCTACAAGCTGAAAGTTTGGCTATCATACGTTGCTTTTTAAAAAAAAATTCTACATCGGACTTGTGCGAAATGACTAAATTAGTGATTATGTTTACACTGAATGAGTCTATTTCTTTCGTTCTCCATAAATTATTGAGAAAATTTTATTTAATTGAAAGGAGGGTTTAATTTTTCTGTCCAAAATAATAATTTGGGCACTGCATACGTCACAGGCAAGTTAAGAAACAATTGTATAATTTTTGTTTCGTTCATTAATTATTTTATTACATTAACATGTAAGCTGACTGAATTCCAACTAAATAATTAAATAAACAAGTGGGCTGAGAGCCTTTCAAAAAGTAGACAAAAAAGGGTTGTCAGTGGACCAGAGTGAAATATTTTTATTCTGTTATGTTTTTTCCTTAGGCTATTCCATATCAGGTTCTTAATGGGAATTAAGTACCATTGTACCACCCTTTCTAAAACATTAGTCTTGTAGGCTATTACAGATTACATTTTGTATAGAACATTGTATAACCAACGTTTTCATTAATGCTTAGCATATTGCTGTTCAAATTGTAAAAACTATCTGTGTCTGTCCATTGATCTCCCAGGTGGTTCGAGTAATGATGGAGCGACTTCAATCTCGACTTGAGAATATTTTCAGTCGGCAACCTCTGGACCTAGACTATTTACAGTTCATATGCACACAGGAGATGGTGTTGTTCAGTGCATTTTCTGATCAGATTTCTCTTCCTGAGAGTATTGTGGATGGTCTCGCAGAGCTGTACAGATTAGTAACTGAGGAAAAATCAAATCAAGTCGTGGAAGTGTTAATTCAAGTAACTCATGGAGCAGCTGGACGTCCACGCTTTGATGTGTCGCAAGATTACCTGCTGCATCTACTCTATCAAGGTCTCCCTGTGTCATGCATTGCCAGTCTTCTCGGAGTGTCTAGGCGGACAGTGTACAGACGAATGGCAGATTTAAACATCACAGTTAGAGGTCTATACAGTACTTTATCAGACATGTATATGTATAAGATATGTATATATGTGTTTGTGTGTATGTATCAAGTGGAAATGTAAAGTTTAAATGCAGAGGAACACTCACATGTGTTTACTGTATGAGTGGGTGTTCAGTTTTTCGGTTAACCCTGCTAATTCTAGCATTAAACAGTATTGAGCTGAAATTCCACATGCTGCAGTTTTCAGTTTTGTTTGGGTGTCTAAATAAAACTGCCATGCATGATGTTAAAGGGTTAGTTCACCCACAAATTATCATTTATTCATCATTTACTCAGCCTAATGTCTTTCCAAACTGTATGACATACTTTCTTTTGTGGAATATAAACAATGTGTTACTAATAAAACAGTTTTGATTCCCGTTTATGGACCAAAAAGTCAATGGAAATCAATGGGATTTTAAACTGTTCTCTTACTGACATACTTCAAGATTATTTTTTTTGTATTCCACAGAAGACAGAAAGTCATGCAGGTTTTTAACGTCATAAGAGTGAGTAAATGGTGAAAGAACAGAATTTTTCGTTTAACTATCCCGACTATTCTTATGTGAAGCAACTTAAAAAAGAAGGCTTTGAGTGGAAATTGTTATTATTAGCATGATTACCATTGATCAATTCTCCTTTAGAGTAAGAGGTGACCATGGCGTAGAGAATGTCGACATAGCACGCCTGATTATTTGATCAAAAATACAGAAAAAAACAGTAATATTGTGAAATGTTATTACAACTTAAAATAATAGTTTTCTATTTGAATATACTTTAAAAAAAATATATATATTCCTGTGATGCAAAGCTGAATTTTCAGCATTATTACTCCAGCCTTCAGTGTCACATGTAACATCAGTCGATCACATGATCATTTAGAAATCATTCTAATATTCTGATTTATTATGAGTGTTGGGAACAGTTCTGCTGTCTAATATATTTGATGAATAAAAGGTTAAAAAGAATTGCATTTATTAAAAATATAATATATATTCTAATAATATATTTTCTTTACTATCACTTTTTATCAATTTAACACATCCTTGCTGAATAAAAGTATTGATTTTATTTAAAAAAAAAATAAAAAAAATTACTGACCAGTAGTGTATATTGTTATCACTTAATTTACAGACTTGATTGCAAATTATTGCACGGATACTATTTAAACTGAACTGAGCTGCATGATGACATCACTGAATTCAATGATGAACTGCCTTTAACAGTCATTTTGCATTATTGACACACTGTTTTCCTAATTAATGTTGTTCAGTTGCTTTGACGCAATCTTTTTTGTTTAAAGCACTATATAAATAAAGGTGACTTGACTTGACTATTACAAAATATTTATATTTTAAAAACATAGCTTCTTTTTTTTTTTTACTTTTTATTCATTAAAGTATCCTAAAAAGTATCACATGTTCTGAAAAAATATTAAGCAGCAGAACTGTTTCCAACTTTGATAATGAATCATCATATTAGAATGATTTCTAAAGGATCGTGTGATAATGATCCTAAAAATTCAGCTTTGCATCACAGAAATAAATGTTAATTTAAAGTATAATAAAGCATAATATAATAATATATCACAATATTAAAAAAAATTATGTATTTTTGATCAAATAAATGCAGGCTTGATGAGCAGAAGAAACTTCTTTCAAAAACATTAAAAATAGTAATGTTTCCAAACTTTTGGTCTGAACTGTATATATATATATATATATGTATGTATGTGTATGTATATGTATATGTATATATATGTGTGTATATATATATATGTGTGTGTGTATGTTTACAGTGGGTACGGAAAGTATTCAGACCCCCTTAAATTTTTCACTCCTAGTTATATTACAGCCATTTGCTAAAATCATTTAAGTTCTTTTTTTTCCTCTTTAATGTACACACAGCACCCCATATTGACAGAAAAACACAGAATTGTTGACATTTTTGCAGATTTATTAAAAAAGAAAAACTGAAATATCACATGGTGCTAAGTAGATTAGATTAGATTCAACTTTATTGTCACTGCACATGTAGGTACAAGGCAACGAAATGCAGTTAGCATCTAACCAGAAGTGCAATAAGCAGTAAGTACAGAATAAAGGTCTATAATATGTACAAGGCTCCTGAAACGCCTCCCGGAGGGGAGGAGGTTAAACAGTCCGTGGTCAGGGTGAGAGGAGTCCTTGAGAATGCTGAGAGCTCGACGTAGACAGCGTTTTCTCTGGATGTCCTCAAGAGCAGGAAGTGGTGTCCCTGTGATTCGTTGGGCAGTTTTCACCACCCTCTGCAGTGCCTTGCGAGCAGTTCCCATACCAGACTGTGATGCAACTGGTCAGGATGCTCTCGATCGCACACCGGTAAAAGTATTCAGACCCTTTGCTTTAGTATTTAGTAGAAGCACTAAACGGTATGTTTTCTCCACACATACCGCTTAGAATTAAGGCCAAAAAGTTCTGTCTTGGTCTCATCCATCTTGGAGTCCTTCAGGTGTTTTTTCATGTGTCTTGCACTGAGGAGAGGCTTCCGTCGGGCCACTCTGTCATAAAGCCCCAACTGGTGGAGGGCTGCAGTGATTGTTGACTTTCTACAACTTTCTCCCATCTCCCGACTGCATCTCTGGAGCTCAGTCACAGTGATCTTTGGGTTCTTCTGTACCTCTCTCACCAAGGCTCTTCTCCCCCAATAACTCAGTTTAGCCGGACAGCCAGCTCTTGGAAGGGTTCTGGTCGTCCCAAACGTCTTCCATTTAAGGATTATGGAGGCCACTGTGCTCTTAGGAACCTTAAGTGCAGCAGAATTTTTTTAACCTTGGCCTTCTTCAGGCAGTTCCAGTTGACCTCATGATTCTCATTTGCTCTGACATGCACTGTGAGCTGTAAGGTCTTATATAGACAGGTGTGTGGCTTTCCTAATCAAGTCCAATCAGTATAATCAAACACAGCTGGACTCAAATGAAGATGTAGAACCATCTAAAGGATGGTCAGAAGAAATGGACAGCATCTGAGTTAAATATATGAGTGTCACAGCAAAGGGTCTGAATACTTAGGACCATGTGATATTTCAGTTTTTCTTTTTTAATAAATCTGCAAAAATGTCAAAAATTCTGTTTTTCTGTCAATATGGGGTGTTGTGTGTACATTAAAGAAAAAAAAAAAGAACTTAAATGATTTTAGCAAATGGCTGCAATATAACAAAGAGTGAAAAATTTAAGGGGGTCTGAATACTTTCCGTACCCACTGTGTGTGTGTGTGTGTGTGTGTATGTATAGTGTCAGTAGGACATATTACTTTACATTTCCAAACATCTATTTTGCCATTAATTGTAATAATCCAGTGAGATTTTTGTATGCACAAGCAGTCCGACTAAATTCATAAGAACTGTGGGAACATCTAGCTAGATGCTTGAAGAAACCTTCCTGCAAAGCCACCTGAAAACTATGCAAGTAAACCTGGTCAAAAGCTGTTTTACACACAAAGGGTGGTCACACCAAATATTAATTTGATTTAGTTAATAGAAGTTGATAAAATTTGTTTATGACATTTTTTGAAAGCATCCTCAGTTTACAGCATTTTTACACAAGTGCCTAAAACTCTTCACAGTTTGCAGGAAGATTTCTTCAAGCGTTGCTGCAGCCCTTCTGGATTTAGTCGGTCTCAGTTTCTTCATGTATTCACAGACAGATCTCCGTGTGGAGCACCGGCTGTTGTCAGACTCCTTGTGCATACAAAAATCTCGATGGATTATTACAATTAATGTCATAATGAATCTTTGGAAATGTAATCTGATATTTCCCACTGACACACTACAGCAATAGATATAAATAACTGGCTTAAAACCCATTTGTTTGAAAATACTGATGTGCCTAAGACTTTTGCACAGTAGTATACTGTATACACACACATATATACTAAAGGTGCACGATTGATCGGCTGGTGACCGGAATTGGCCGATTTTCACATGACCGGCCAGTCAGTCTGACATATGTCGATTTTATGCGGATCAAATTCACTCGTGCGCCGCATGATTAACATTGCGCAACATCAGGATCACACATGCACACGGAACGCACATGTAGGAAACCTTTACCCATTTAAACTTGTTTTTATTATTCAGTTTAGTTAAAAGTATATGGCGTTTTTTTTAAATAAAAAATAAATATTTGTGTGTGCTGTAAAGTGGTTAGAAAAATTCATATCTGCTCAAATCTGTATCGGCAGGTCAAACTCAATGAAAAATTGGAATTGGCCTAGAAAATTGTAATCCATGCATCTAATATACACATGTGTGTATATGTATATATCATACATACATACACACACTCTGAATTAAAATGAATACTCTACCACTTTCAATGAACTGACGAAGGTAGCCAGCAATTCGGCTCTTATCCTCCAAAGAGCATTCGTCATCATTGTCGTCTTCATCATCATTTTCCACCATGGAAGGCCAGCTGATGCTGTTTATGACACACTACAGATAAAAATGACAAAAACAACATACAAAAATCACTGTCAATTATAATCAAATATACACATTTCAAGAAGTATACAGGATAATCAAGCCAATTGGAGTATTATTTGGAGATGACATTCCATTTCATTCAGATTTACTCTTCTCTGAGATTATTACCAAAATTACGTACCACTGGGGTCAACACATAATTTTTCTCTGGTGGGAAAATGACTGGCAGCACATGCGGACGCTGACGAAGTAGTGGCCACAGCATGGTCTCCTTTAATCCTTTCCTAAGTTGCTTGATTTGCCTCATAGTTCGTCCAATAACCTAGTAAGAAAAAACATTAAATAACATTACAGAATGGGTTAAGAGTCAAAAATTTTCCACCTATGTTAAAATGCATACTACCGCATGATGTAGAAGCCTCTCATAAAGCCATCATCGATTAGCATTGTTCACTGGAGGAAGGTCCCACGAAAAGCACAAATCATTAATGCTTTCCTTCTCATCAGGTGTTAGTTCAGATTCTCCTTCAAGCTGAAAGTGACAAATGTTTTAATAAAATGGTTTAATTTATTTTTACTATTAAATAAGCAAATGCTCTCAATTATTAACATTTGCTGAATAACAACAGTAACACAATAAATATATAAATAAATAAATATCCAAATGCAGAATATATACCAGCATAATTTTCTGACGCAAATCAAAATCTGGACAGTCTGAAATCTGTACAACAGCTGTTTCAGCACTGCCGCCAGAAATGACATGGACAACAGCAGGGCTAAGTCCTGACAAGGGTGGCCCTCCATGAAGAAAGCAGTGACCGATCATTCTACCAGCCATCAGAAACAGGTCACTATCCACCAGATGTGCAGATGAAGATGGTACGAGATGATCTGGCTCGCCATCAAAAATCCTTGTAATATGAGCATTTCCTGAAAAACAAGAAAACAAGATATTTTGTGGTCGGACACTGAAGAAGACAAAAGTTAGACAGTGTGGACTCAAAAATTGATGAAGTAAGGGCATACCAAAGTTAAGGTGAAAGCCACATTTCAATTTCTGTGTGGTCATTGAAAATAAAAAACAGTTTACACCCTCTCCAATAGCAGGATCCCTTAGGAAATAATAAAAAAAGTTTAAATGTTGTTCTTAATTACTTCAGCTATTGTTTGCAAAAAAATACATAAAAATTTAGGAAACCACCTTCAAGCCTGGTTTTCAGAGGACATCCCCATTTCGCATTGCATGCTTTGTAAAAAGCAATGAGAGAGGCTTCTTGGTCAGAGATGCTGCTTGTAAGGTCAAGGTGCATGTAGAGTGGTTTCTCAGATGCATGATCTTGGATAACAGATTGCCTGTACAATTCAGATGCTTTAATGGGGCCTTGTACAGTTTTCCAATCTACAAAAAAAAAAAAAAAAACATTAGTGGATTTAAAGAGTCAGGGAAAGGTTGTAAATAAAATCACAAAACAATTTGACCTGTATGCTTTCCAGCATAAGATTTCAAGGACTGCCTGTATGAAAACATTATGAAGACCACAGAGAAAGAAAATGTTATGTAATATGCTACAAACCCTTTGCTTCATCAGTAAAATCAGACAGTGATACTGATGAAGTAGATGGTAGATTTTGGTTGGGTGTAGTCTGGGAAGCTATGCCTGATGGGCCAGCCTCTTCTGCGGTGTCAACATCCACTGTCTCAATGTCTGACAAATCCCAAACAGGACACTGGCTGAAAGACAAAAGTAATTCAATTTGGTACAACAAAAATACATTGGCGGAAGCATGCGTTTCCCCAAGATACTAATTTTGCCATCTAGATAACATGAAAGTGAAAAAGTGATGTGACATGTAGCCAAGTATGGTGTCCCATATCCGGAATTTGTGGTCTGCATTTCACCCATCCATGTGCACACATACAGCAGAGAGTATTGAACACACACACACACACACACACACACGGAACAGAAGGCAGTGGCGCCCAGGGAGTGATTGGGGGTTAGGTGCCTTGCTTAAGTTTGGGTTTACCAGTGGTGGACATGAGAGTGGAAGAGACCACTGTTCATTCTCTCCCCACCTACATTTCCTGCTGCTACTGAGTCTTGAACCTGCGCCCCTCAGGTTACAAGTCCGACTCTCTAACCATTAGGCCACAACTGCCAGTAACAATAAATTTATAAATAAATAAATATATATCCAAATGCAGAATGTATACCAGCATAAATACAGCCACTTTGGAAATAACACTAATCAATATTGGTTGAATGTTAGCAAACTCTTTGTGCTCAAGTACAAACCTTTCTCCACAAGCACTGGCATGAATCTCGATATAATCAGGAGGGAACATAACTTGGCATATTGGGCACCTTTTACTTGTGACGGATTGGTCTTCTTTGTTGGTGGGATCACTTTTAATAGATGTTTCAGGGGAAGCTAAAATAAAAACAAACAAACTGGTCAAGGGTCAACTCTACAGAAGCGCACAAGCAAAACATAAAAAAACATAGTTCAAGTAAGAATAACTACTTTAAAGTTGGTGTTAATCTATGCAATTATAATGAAGTAATAAATGTGATCGTTAAGACTTACAGACAATCTGTGTACTTGCTTCCAAGCAATCACTTGATTCTTCTTCTGCCTCCTAAACAGAGAATATGAACAAATAAATGAATTAAACCAAAGCATATATCTTCTATAATAATAATAATAATAATAATAACAAAAACAATGTAAGTTCAAAACATTTTAATGAACATTTCAAACTTACTTGGTCACTGTCTGGCTTGCTACAGGACTCTAAATGCAAAGCCAGAGCTTGTAATGGCAAAGTTTCACCACATGTCTTGCACTGTGATTTTGGCATTTTGCTGAACTCTGGGGCATCAAAAGGAAGTGGTGAAATATCAATTTCATCCTGAAGTGGAACAATGAAAAGCATATGCCTTCCATTATTAGATGAGCTCTTGAGTAGCTTTGCTGAGTATCCCTCTGATTCTGGTGGGATCACTGTCAATTTCCTCTGGCCACTTCCACCTTCAATAAATGAATAACATTTGTAATAATGTGCATCGTCTATGTTTTTTAATGCATGCACTAAGATAGCAGCATTAATACTGGCAAACAAAAATTATACAAACAATGGAGATATATTAAGAGACATCAAAGAGTTAAACATCAAAGTCATAAAATAGTTAACAATGGATAATAGATTATAACTACTGACCTGACGCCTTGTATAAAAGCCATCCACCCATTAAGTTCTCCAATTTAGGATACTCAACTGCCAGAGATGCTGTAATCTACAGAAACAAAATTGAATTAATGCAAATATCAAATACATTGTTCCTGCTTATAAATACTGAATTTAAAAACGCTCACCTCTACATGGTTGCTGTTATCAGGTAAAGAAATATGGCATTTACCTAAACCTGCCATTAACAATTTAAGTTCTTGAGATCCTTGTGGGGTCCTATCTGTTGGTGCTGGGAGTAAGTAAAACTGCAGACTAGTATGCTTTGTGGGGGCTACAACAGCTTTTGTCACTGGAGTAGGAAATCTGCGTTTCCCGCTGGTTCTTTCTTTTCGAAACATACTAGGAAAGGACCTGTTAAAAAGTATTCAAAGAAGGAGATGAAATATTTTCAGGATTTAAAAAAACTTGTATTTGTATCCAAACACAATAATATAATCTAAGAAATTATATGTAACCTAGTCATCTCTTGATGAATGCTGGGCTGCCTCAATCCCAGATTTTGACTGCCAGGTGGATTTAGAGTCAGACCCCGGGATTGGCTCTGACCCTGAACCTGTTCCTGACCAGCTGTTGCCATTATGAGTGACAGCAAGTTTCTTGCTGCACTTTCAATGAGTGCATACTCTGGCTGTTAATAAAAAAGAAAGAGAAAATAAATTAAATAATAATAATAATAATAATAATAATAATAATAATGATGATGATGATGATGATGATGTGTCAGGCATGTAACAATACACTCGTCGCACAATTGAGTTTGATACACGATACTGATCTTGCAATAAAGTACAATACACTGACAATACATTGAACAAATTCAAAAGAGAGTTAAAATGGCATTTTGTTATTATAACTTTTATCACATTTGGCAACTCATTAATACTGATTATTAAAGTGCTATATTTCATATTATATTAGAGGTGAACTTAATCTGTACTTGGTTGGTGCTCCCCCCATTCACACGGAAAGGGTGACAACTCTGCACTCTGTTCCTGCAGTCTACATACAGTAGCCTACATTTTTAAATGTTGTATTTTATATAGATATACTGTAGATGTGACATATTGTTGCATTTTTGTATTGTAAAATATTGTGACAAATAATATTGATATACCCCTGCATTATTTAAAATGTTCTCTGCAAAAAACAATTTCATCGTCATATATGTATAAATAATATAAAAGTATATATTTTCGTATATTCCCGTGACCCTAAGTGGATAAAAGGGATGGATGGATGGATGGATGGATGGATGGATGGATGGATTGATTGATTGATAGATCCATTTTTATGGAGAAAAACCTCCCCAGCTTAAATGTTTTCAGCCATGTTTGTCACTATTGATTTTGCACTTATCGATCACAATAATATCTTTAAATTCTTGTTTTTTTTAATATATATATATATATATATATATATATTTAAATCGTGTTGGCATTGTGAAAACCTCAAAAGGTTAGTTATAGATATTGTAAGACAGAAACTCACCTGTTCACCGCTCATTTTCCTGTAGTAGGCTCTAGGCAAAGGCAAGCACGCGTTTCAGTGACTAGATAAATTAATCCCCTAGTTTAGCGCCATCTACTGTTTTGGAAGAGGAAGTTACTCAACTGCATTTGTGAGAAAATCTGCCTGGAGGCATTTGTCAGAAAATCGAGCCGAGAGATCCCAACTGTCCCACAATCGTAACAAACAGGTATGCATTTGTATACACTAGATTTGGTATTTGTTCAAAGGTTACATGCAATTTGTTGGATGGTTTGTATTTATTTGTGAAATATCATTTAGGCTCATTTATTTATATTTGTAAAACACAATATTACTCAACTGCGTTTTCGCTCAAATTGACCTTTGTATTTGAACATTGCCTTTCTGTTTGTTTGCGAGTCGAGTTTTCCTTTGCAAAGCAGATCGAGTTTGTTTGCGAGTCGAGTTTTCCTTTGCAGAGCAGATCGAGTTTGTTTGCAAAATTCTGGATTTGTTTGTTTAATTATGGCACAAAATTCGCTCCATACACTCGATCATCTCCAGGATGATGCGGTGGACTCTACATCCTCACTGCACACAGCAGTCCACAGACATTTCAGATCCTACAAAGATACACAATACAAAAACAGTCATTATAACAGCACGACGTCACTTGATTTCTGTATTAGAAGTAACAAAATTATCTGACTTTATATATTGCTGCCATTCTCAGCCACAAAAGCTCTGCAGCAAATGTACAGAAATCAAGAATCAGAAAAGTGCTTTAATGGCTTGTCACGCTGTCAGTCTCTGTTTTCCTGGGTGTTCCCTAGTGAGCTCACTTCTCCTTAGGCACTTCATCATAGGCACTTTAATTCCTCTAGTCTGGTCATGTCTTCACAGTAATTGCACTCCAATTAAATCGCACAGGTACTGACAATCCTTTGTCATTAGTCTCCCTATATAGAGCTGTCCTTCTCTGTTGTCTGTATGGAGTCCTTTCCCTATGTGTCTATGCTCTCGTCTCCCAAGACCTTTCCTACCTTCCCGTTTTCATCCGGTTCCCTTTTTGGTTTTGGTTTGTCTCTCAAGACTGTTTATTTTGTATTTTACCCTTCTGTTAATAAAACCCATACTTGCAATTGGATCCTACCCTCTCCTTGTGTTTTTCCCAAAACCCACCGTCACAGAAGGACTCCATCCACCAAGGATCCAGCGGTATGTCGGCTGCCACTTTTTCCTCAGCCAGCAAGCGGGAGAAAGGTGGCTTTGAGGGCTCTCGCCTAGTGGTGTTCCGGGGGACCAGAGGAGGTCGCTCCGGAGCAAACAGTCGGGAGGAGGTCCGGCAGCGATCTCCACTGTGGGCTCCCGTCGACCCGTGATTCGGTTGGGGACTGCCAGTTCCCCAGTATGTCCCGAGAGGAGAGGGGAGACACAGATCGGCCGAGCCAGCGCTGTTGTACCAGATGGCCGCCAGTCCAGCGCCACAGCACAAGAGGGCCGCCAGTCCAGCGCCACAGTACAAGATGGCCGCCAGTCTAGCGCCACAGTACAAGATGGCCGCCAGTCCAGCACCACAGTACAAGATGGCAGCCAGTCCAGCGCCACAGTACAAGATGGCCGCCAGTCCAGCGCCACAGTACAAGATGGCCGCCAGTCCAGCGCCACAGTACAAGATGGCCGCCAGTCATGTGCCACAGTACAAGATGGCCGCCAGTCCTGCGCCACAGTACAAGATGGCCACCAGCCCAGCATCACAGCACAAGATGGCCGCCAGCCCAACGCCACAGCACAAGATGGTCGATACAATACCTGAGTCTTGAGAAAAGGGGCCACCGACTCGCCATCATAGAGGACGAAGGAGGAGGAGACAGGCGTTTACCGAGGCGAGTGAGTTCCCGAGGCGGTGCCCGATGCAGTTCCCGAGGTGGTGCCTGATGCTGTTCTGGAGGCCGAGGCGGTGCCCGAGGCCGTTCCCGAGGAGGCGCTCGATGCTGTTCGAGAGGCCGAGGCGGTGCCCGATGCAGTTCCCGAGGCGGTGCCCGATGCAGTTCCCGAGGCCGAGGAGGTGCCCGCTGCTGTTCCGGAGGCCGAGGCGGTGCCCGACACTGTTCCAGAGGAGGTGCCCGCTGCTGTTCCGGAGGCCGAGGCGGTGCCCGCTGCTGTTCCGGAGGCCGAGGCGGTGCCCGCTGTTGTTCCGGAGGCCAAGGCGGTGACCGAGGCCGTTCCAGATGTGGTGACTGAGGCGGTGCCCGAGGCCATTCCAGAGGCAGTGCCCGAAGCAGAGGTGTCTCACGTCTCCACAGGCAGTCTTAAGTCAAGTCAGGTGCCCATTGACTTTTCAGAGTTGAGTCAGTTCCCGGTTGACCCTCCGGAGTCGAGTAAGGTGTTCGTGGACCCTCCAGAGTGAGGGTTAGTCACCGTCGACCTTCCAGAACTAGGGCTAGTCACCGATGGTCTTCCTGAATCAGGGCTAGTCACCGAGGACTTTTCAGAGCCAGGGCTAGTCACAGATGGCCTTCCAGAGTCAGGGCTAGTTACCGATGACCTTTCAGAGCCAGGGCTAGTTATCGATGGCCTTCCAGAGTCAGGGCTTGTCACTATTGACCTTTCAGAGTCGAGTCAGGTTCCCATGAACTCTCCAGTGACAAGGCTAGTCACCGGTGATCTTAGAGGACTGAGTCAAGTCACCGTTGATCTTCGTCCTCCCATGGGGTTGACTACGAGGATGTGGTGGTCTTCCGCTCCGCCCTGGGGGACTCTGGCCTTGACTACGAGGATGTGGTGGTCTTCCGCTCCATCCTGGGGGACTCCGGCCTTGACCGTGAGGACGTGGTGGTCTTCCGCTCCGCCCTGGGGGACTCTGGCCTTGACTACGAGGATGTGGTGGTCTTCCGCTCCACCTTCGGGGACTCTGGCCTTGACTACGAGGATGTTGTGGTCTTCCGCTCCGCCCTGGGGGACTCCGGCCTTGACCGTGAGGACGTGGTGGTCTTCCGCTCCACCCTGGGGGGTCTTCTGCCCTGACCACTTGGGTGTGATGGCCTTCTGTTCCGCCCGGGTGGTAATCACCTAATGTCCTCCATGTACCCATGTTTTTGTGTTTTTTGTTTTCATTTGTTTTTCTTATCTCCTTCTTTGGACCTGGCCCTCCGTCCCTCCCCTTCATCCTCCGCCGGTCCACCACCCTCCTGGACTCCTTGTTTTGTGTTACACTTTCCTGCCTCTGCCTTTCCATTCCATCTGGTTGTTCCGTCTCTGTTTTTTCCATTTTACCTGGTTGTCCTGTCTTTTGTCTTTCCATTCTACCTGGTTGTTTATCCCTGTCTGTCCATGCTTCTGGTTCTCCTGTCCCTGTATTCTGACCCTCCGTCCCTCCCCATAGTCCACCACCGCTTCACCTCCCTCCTACCTCTTTTTCCTGTTGGGTTTTCCGGGGTTTTAAGGTGGAGCATCTGGGAGCTGCTCCGTAGGGGAGGGGGTAATGTCACGCTGTCAGTCTCTGTTTTCCTGGGTGTTCCCTAGTGAGCTCACTTCTCCTTAGGCACTTCATCATAGGCACTTTAATTCCTCTAGTCTGGTCATGTCTTCACAGTAATTGCACTCCAATTAAATCGCACAGGTGCTGCTTTCTGTCCGATTCGAGAACCGAGAAGCTGATGATACTGCGCATGTGTGATTCAGCGTGAAGCAGACTGCATCTGCACAAAGCATCTGAAACGAACTGCTTCTTTTGGTGATTGATTCTGAACTGATTCTGTGCTAATGTTGTGAGCGTGGGTAAACCAAAGGCTTGCAATCATCGCCAATGACGTCATTACGTCGAGCGCAAAAGAACCAGTGAACCGTTTTCTTCAACCGGTTTATTGAAACGAACTGTCCGAAAGAACTACTGGTGATCCGAAAACCGATGCAACCGGTTCTTGACTCGTGAACGAGTCAATGTTTTGTTCGTTATCTGGATCGACCCGGTGTTCATCTTCAGTTCTCTCTTCACATCAGTTCAGTCAGTGTACTGTTTGAGTAAATGAATTACTCCGGGATATTGGTTTGTTTTAACTCAGAGGGAGTGTCAGACACATTAAAAAGTTAACATCTTAAGTCATTTGTGGATTAATGTGTATTGGAGACGCGAACTGTTTAAAAGGATTCAGTTCGATTTGGTGAACTGGTTCAAGAAGATCTGGTTACATCGAGTGAACACGCTCACAACAGACCCGGAAGAGAAGTCAAAGCTGAATAAAGTCGTAGTTTTTGCTATTTTTGGACCAAAATATACTAACTGACCCTCTGATGTCACATGGACTACTTTAAAGATGTTTTTCTTACCTTTCTGGACATGGACAGTATACTGTACACACAGTTTCATCAATGGAGGGACTGAGAGCTTTAAATCTAAAATATTAAACTGTGTTCCGAAGATACACGGAGTTCTCACGGGTTTGGAACGACATGAGGGTGAGTTATTAATGACATAATTTTCTTTTTTGGATGAACTATGCCTTAACCAGGCACGTGCACCCGATGAAAACGTCTATATCGTCATAAATATTGCTATTGCAAATATGTTTTAAATATTATGATATAATTTTGAGGCTAATATCGCCCACCCCTAATGAATAAGTCCATTTTATCTTTTCTTATTAGACATAAACACCAGTTTAGGAGGATGTAGGTTTCCTGCATATATATTCCTTGTGCCAATTTTACTTCTTTATTCTTTCTTATCCGTTCTTCAGTTTCTTTTGCTTTTCCCCTGTCATTCTTCTTTTATCGTTATTCTACCTTTTATTCTGATATTCACTGCTTCTTCCCTTAGTAGGGATGTCCCAATCAAGTTTTTTTTTCAGTTCATTAGTCATTAAAAATTGAGTATCTGCCGAGACAGAGTCCCAGTCCGATACTCCGATGTATAGTTCAAAAACATTAGTAATTAACATCAATCCAGTGAGTTGAGCAGAAAGTAAATGTAATACTTGTGTGTATCATGGATATTTTCATAAACGAAAACTAAAACTGAGACGAAAATGACTGATCAAAAAACATTTTGGTAAACTGAAATAAAAATGTCAAATTAAATAAAAAACTAAAATGAAATGAATCTAGCAACAGTTATTGAAAAACTAACTGAAAAAAAAAAAATTATCAAAAAACAAAACAGTTTTCATAATCATTGCATTCTCAGCCCTGCATGCAGAAAAATAGGCAATTACAGAAATGGCGCATAATGCATATGAGGTTATTTACCATGTTGTGTTGCGGGTCTATTTTTCTTCAAAGCACTGATTGCTTGTGTTACATGAGAAAATAATTAATTTTAACTACCTGACAAACGCGTTGGCTACAGAGTTAAATTAGTGCTGCTGTTGGATAAGGTGTCGGGTGTTCTGTTAAGTACTGTGGACAAGACATGTGCAGGACTCTGCTTTAAACTGCTTTGCTCCTCTCCCTCAGATAACAGAAAAAAAAGAAAAAAGATGAGAATGTGCATCCTTTCTAAAAACAATTAAAACCTTGTGAACAATCTGCCGGTCTGTTTTGAACAAATGTGCATATGCACATAAGGTTAAACTAAGTCTTTCTTTGGCCTGCACTCTGGAAGTGATCTGTTAATTCTGCTTTAATTACAGAAACTGAAACTAAACAATATAACAGCTAAACAGAAATTTGATCACAAAATATAAACTAAAAAAAAAAAATCATTAATAAAAGAAAACAACTGAATTTCTATACCAAAAAAAAAAAAAAACATTAAAATAAAACCGATCTAAAAATGCAAAACTATAATAACCTTGGTGTTTATACATATATAATATACACTCTCTCTATACTATATAAAGACATTGGTGCGATAAAAGAGATTTAGGGTTAGAAAGCATGAATACCAGTTATCAGAATCTCTGCATTTTGGTGTAAATTATTGAATAAGATCTTAGTTTTCTTTAAAATTTGTTCAAAATGTATTTATTTTTATTTTTGTTATGCTGGTTGAATGTCTCTTCACATCCCGACAGCAATCAATAAGTTTAGTGGTATTAATGAATTAATATGTATTTATATAATCTGTGGAAGGCACAGAACTAACCAATCATATTATTTGTTCCAAACATGATAGACTGTCCTGCCTTCCTGTATATGTATTTGCCGACCTCAAAACCCATTCATACATACATCAGCAGTGCGTTCATTATGCTACTGCAGACAGTGCAATAACAGAAGCCGTTATTATTGTATTATGCACTTTGAACTGTAAGGCTTTCTCATTAGTGAATAATAAATAAGATATTAGGTAATTTAGTTGTAAACTTATGGGAACACAGCCAGACCCAGTTTTCCAGTTCCAGTCCCAGTTTTCCTAGTAGTATGTTATGATCGACAGTGTCAAACGCAGCACTGAGATCTAGCAATACCAGCACCGATATTTTGCCAGAGTCACAATTTAAGCAGGTATCATTTATTATCTTAAAACCTCTTAAGCACAAATGCTATTTTGGGGATTTCCGTTTTTCATTTTCCTACCTAATTTTGAATGCTTCCCTATACTAATGCTAAAGTGTAAGCTCAGAAAGTTTGGTATAATTTTAAAGGAAACCCTTTGAAATTACATAAAACACTGTTGAAATTGATAAAAATGACAATATATGCTGTCTGTGTTATAATAAATAGGGAAAAAAACAAGGCGCTTTTTTATTTTATTTGTGTAACCTGAAGTTTGAAATAAAGTAACTCAGGCAATGAAAGGCCTAGCAACTTCAGACCAATGTCATGTTTTTCTAACACATGTCAGCTAATAGAGGAAAAAAGAAATTTCTTTCTATCCTAATCTATGCTAAAGTTATTCTATTCCAACTGAAGGAAGGAATAATACCATTTTTGTATAAAATTTTAGTCTAAATAAGTATGAAGTCATCTTTTGCACACTTGCAGTATGGAATAATGTGATCTCTGTATATTATTTTACAGAAAACACTCAGAAGTTACATAAAAATCTGCTGTTTGTGACAAATAGTATTATTTATCTTGTTTCACATATGATGAACCATCTCAATACAATGTGCTTTTTTTGTGTGTGTGTTTTCTGAACAGTCTTTGAAAGAGAATAAGTCAAATTACACAATAGCAACATGCATAAAATTATAAAAAATATCTGGTCTATCAAAATCTAAAATAGAATCCACAATCTCCAGCTTCATATCATTTCATTTATGTCTATTCTGCATCATGTAAAGATTGGGAGACCTCGCCTGTCTCATTCATATTTAATATTTTGATGTTTTATCAGCGTGCCTGTTTGTTTTGATTCTGATTCAGCGCTTACACGCTCCCCGAAGCTTGTACGCGAACTTCGGAGCGTCAACAAACTAATTTATGTTTATTTCCCCAGTACTGTACTGTTTACTGTACCTTCACTGAGATGCGGTCAAATACTGTACGATATTGAAAATAAACATATTAGCTTATTGCTAGCGGAGCTTCCAGGCCTCAGAATAAAGAATCATATGTATAAAAGGCAAGTAGCACGCGTATACGCTTACCAGATGCGCGTCCTGACCTCTCCACGGCGAAGGTGGCCATCCATAACTCGTTTTATGAATATTATGCATTATAAATCCGGAGATTCGGCCCCTTGTAGTTTACCCTCGCGTGGTCTTTGTTTAGAAGCAGCCAAAAACTCAATTTCCCATGCACCAGCGCTTCGCTGGCGTCACACCGGCGGAAAGGTAACGAGTTTAGGTGCAGAGTTTAATTAAAGCCCTAGGAAGAGTAGCAGCGTTTGGAATTTTTCTCAGAAAAATAATAAGAAGTAGAAAAAGAAGAAGAAGTTTAAATAGGATTTCAGTAAGTTGGCTTTCTCAAGCCAACTTAACTAAAATAGGTTTGTAACTAATCTAACAACAGATGTTCAATTTACTTTTTCCATAAATATTTCATGATTGATATATTTGTGTGATATTTCTCTTTCTTTCTTTCTTTCTTTCTTTCTTTCTTTCTTTCTTTCTTTCTTTCCTTCTTTCTTTCTTTCTTTCTTTCTTTCTTTTTTCTATTCATTCTTTTTCATTTATTTTTCTTGCTTTCTTTAGGAGAAGGGGAAATGGAAGCAGAAGGTGGGAGTTTTCCCTGTTCCAAATGTTATTTTAAACATTTTAAACTATTATTTGGCTAGTATTTTATGTTGAATAATATAAATATTAATCAATGTTTTTTTTTTCAGCAGATGCCACCTGAGATCCTGAGACATATCTTCATGAATGTGGTCAAAGAAGATGGTGATGTGGCCTTCTTCAGACTGTCTCTGACGTGCTGGCTTTTCCATGATGTTTTTTGTGATACATCATTCAGAAAATAGGCTTATTTTGCCTGGCTTGACAGTAAGTTTTCATTTTATTTTTTATATTTATACCAGAATATAGTGCTACACTAAGTTTAAGCTGCAAATGCATCTAAGCTTTGCTCAGAACTTTTTATTGCTTTAAATTTATTTCTTGCAATAGGTGTTGTAAACTGGAGTGCATACTCCAGTGACTTCAAGGAGATTTACAGAGTGCCATATAAAGTGACCAGTTGCCTTTGTTGTGGGGACTTTTTTAAAGACTTCCCACCAAGCTATATTGGAAGGACAGGAATCCTTTGTGTATTTTACTCGACCAAAGAGTTTGAAGGTTAGTGCTCAGCAGACTGCTTCATCTGTGATGGCAATCACTATAGCCCCAATGACAACAATTTATATATATATATGGTTCATTTTATTTTATTGTTTATTTTTTATGCTGTAAATATTTTTGCATTTTCCCCATGAATGTGTACTGGTATTTTAAGTTGTATACAGACTTGTATACAGACTGTATTGTACTTTTTAGGATTAAAATTACAGAGACAATTACTTGACTCATTTTTGCTTCCAATAAACAGCAATATGACCTGAATAAAATAAAATGACTTTATTTTAAAATATTCCACTCACCACGAACACCAGCGCCCATCAAGGTCCCTGTGTTGCCATCTCTCCTGCTGCTTGTTTGTCTTGTCAATTCCTGAACATCTGACTCTATCTGTGGAAAGCTATCATTAAAGAGATATTAACTTGCATTTGCATCCAGTCTTCTTTTCCGTGACAGAACGATCTGACCATCATCATGGATGCAGCGAGTTCAGCGGCTTTCACCGAGTTCATCAGCCACAGCATAACTCGTATGGATCAGCAGCAGGAGAGCATCTCTTCCACCGGACGCGCCGTCCAGGCGCTGGTAACACAGGTGTCCGAGCTCTCCCAACAGATGCAACAACTAAGCGCTCCCACTGCGCCAGCCCCGCCGACCGTTTCCCCACCGCCTTCAGAACAACGGGACATCTCGGAGCCCCGCCTCCCCGTGCCACAGACTTATTCCGGTGAGCCTGACTGTTGTAGAGCATTCCTCAACAAGTGTTATCTCCACTTCACTTTACAGCCCCGTACATTCGAGAGGGAGGAGTCCAAAGTGGCATTCGTGCTCACGCTTCTCACAGGGAAGGCAGCGCTGTGGGGAACGGCGGTTTGGGAGAACCGTGATCCATGCGTGATCCGCCGAGATGAGTAGGGTGTTCGACCATGCGGTGGCGGGCAAGGAGGCTGCTTGGAAACTCACCGCACTCAAGCAAGGCAACCGCACGGTCGCTGATTATGCCATCGAGTTCCGCACCCTCGCGGCGGAGTGCCGGTGGAACGAGGAGGCGCAGTGGGACGTTTTCCTGCATGGGCTGGCTGATCGCGTCCACCATTAGATCTACACCCTGGACTTACCTGAGACTTTTAATGGCCTGGTAGAGCTGGCATTATGTGTCGATTCACGCCTTTGACGAGTGGAGGCTACGGAGGAATCTGGAGAACGATGCAGCGATCTTCGAGCCAGTCCGGTGGATGCGGTCAGTCCACCGTCCGATCCTGAGCCCATGCAGGTGGGGAGAGCACGGCTTTCCCGGGAGGAGAGGGAACGGCGGAGGTCCCTTGGCCTTTGTCTCTACTGTGGAACATCTGGTCATCTCGTTAGAAACTGCCCGGTAAAAGACCAGGCCCGATAGTAAACTTGAGGCTAACTTACCTGTTACCTTCCTGTAAGACTGAGATGGGCCACCAACAACGTCACCTGCAGTGCACTTCTGGATTCCGGGGCCAAGGGCAATTTCATGGATTATAACTTCGCTCAGCAACATGGCATCTCCACTTCCTCCCTCGAGTACCCCATCTCCGCCAGCGCACTCAATGGACAGTTACTACTAGCTCTCTCACACATCATGGTTTCCATCACACTCATCACCTCTGGTAACCACTCTGAAGAGACTCAGTTCCTTCTCATGGACTCATGGACTCACCTCACGCTCCCATCGTCCTGGGCCATCCCTGGCTCAGGAAGCACAATCCCCGCATTAACTGGATTCTGGATACTGTCACTGAGTGGAGCACCAGTTGTCATAAGTCTTGTCTTTTGTCTGCTTGTCCCACGGTGTCTGTTTCTGTTTTGCAGGATGAGACTGTGGATCGCTCTAATGTGCCCATGGAGTATCTCGACCTGAAGGAGGTGTTCAGTAAGTCCCGGACTGCTTCTCTCCCTCCACATCGTCCCTACGATTGTGCTATAGACCTAGTGCCGGGTAAGTCTCCGCCTAAGGGCAAATTATACTCTTTGTCTCTTCCCGAGAGGGAGGCCATGGAGAAATACATTTCTGATTCTATGGCAGCCAAGATCATTCGCCCTTCCTCTTCTCCAGTGGGGGCAGGGTTCTTTTTTGTGGGAAGAAAGATGGTCCCTTGCGACCTTGTATTGATTACCGGGGGCTGAACAACATCACGGTTAAGAATATCTATCCTTTGCCGTTGATGTCTTCGGCTTTCGAAAGGTTGCAAGGAGCATCCGTCTTCACTAAATTGGACTTGCGTAATGCTTATCATTTGGTCCGCATCAGGGAGGGAGATGAGTGGAAGACCGCTTTTAACACCCCCAGAGGGCACTTTGAATACTTGGTTATGACTTTCCAACTCGCCTGCGGTCTTCCAGGCACTCGTTAATGATGTGTTGAGAGACATGGTTGATCAGTTCATATATGTCTACCTGGATGACATATTGATATTTTCTTCGTCTCTCCGGGAACATGTTCAACATGTCAGACGAGTGCTTCAGCGGCTGTTAGAGAATGGTCTTTTTGTCAAGGCGGAGAAATGCGAATTTCATGCACAAT
The DNA here is from genome assembly GCF_023724105.1 of Carassius gibelio. Taxonomy (NCBI): domain Eukaryota; kingdom Metazoa; phylum Chordata; class Actinopteri; order Cypriniformes; family Cyprinidae; genus Carassius; species Carassius gibelio. The sequence continues at coordinate 29,108,768 of NC_068403.1, read as the reverse complement.
CTGTTTCCTTCCTAGGGTACATTGTCTCGTCTGAGGGAATTCGCATGGATCCTGACAAGGTTAAGGCTGTGGTGGATTGGCCAAGTCCAGATTCCCATAAGGCCCTACAGTGGTTTCTGGGGTTCGCCAATTTCTACCGGCATTTTATTCGCAACTTCAGCCAACTAGCCGCGCCTCTGACTGCCTTGACCTCCCCCAGAACGGCCTTCAGGTGGTCAGATGCAGCCGAAGCTGCATTTGCTAAACTGAAGAGTCACTCCGTTTCGGCTCCCGTTCTGATTGCCCCTGATTCCTCACGTCAGTTCGTGGTGGAGGTCGATGCGTCAGAGGTGGGGGTAGGAGCAGTTCTTTCCCAGCGGTCTCCCTCAGACAACAAGATGCACCCTTGCTCATTTTACTCTCACCGTTTATCTCCCGTGGAAAGTAATTATGGTATTGGTAACAGAGAGTTGTTGGCGGTCAAATTAGCGTTAGAGGAGTGGCGTCACTGGTTAGAGGGTTCGGGGGCCCTCTAACTGAGACATTAGTGGTCTCCACTCTGACATGGGAGGTCGAGTCGAAGGTCCTAGCGTCCTTAGAAGGGGTAACGCCTCCGCCCGCATGCCCACCAAACCGTTTATTTGTGCCGGATGAGTTAAAGTCCTGCGTCATTAAGTGGGGTCATTGCTCTAACATAGCTTGCCATCCAGGGGTTAATCGAACCAGATGTTTGGTCAAGCAATGGTTCTGGTGGCCAGGTATGGCTCGCAACATCCGCGATTTTGTTTTGGCTTGCTCGGTTTGCGCCACTGGTAAGACTTCCAACCGTCCTCCAGATGGGTTACTCCAACCGCTGTCTGTCCCTTCGAGACCCTGGACCCACATCGCGCTAGATTTTGTCACCGCCCTCCCACCCTCCCAAGGGTATACGGTTGTTTTGACCGTTGTGGACCAGTTCTCGAAGGCGACCCATTTCATACCCTTGGCCAAATTACCTTCTGCCAAGGAGACAGCGGTCGCTGTCATTGACCACATCTTCCGGACACATGGCCTCCCGGTGGATGTGGTTTCTGACAGGGGGCCCCAGTTTGTGTCCAAATTCTGGCAGGAGTTTTGTAAGTTGCTGGGGGCAATGGTTAGTCTTTCCTCTGGGTTCCATCCCCAGACCAGTGGTCAGACCGAGAGAGCCAACCAGGATTTAGAACATATGTTGCGATGTTTGGCGTCCAAGAATCCTTCCTCCTGGAGTCAACAACTCTCTATGATTGAGTACGCACATAACTCATTACCAGTGTCTTCTATGGGCTTCTCCCTGTTTGAATCTAGCTAAGGTTACCAGCCACCTGTTTTTCCCAGTCAGAAATCCGAAGTTGCGGTCCCCTCTGCCCACGCCTTTGTCCAGAGGTGCCGCCACATCTGGAACAGAGCCCGTGAGACTCTCTTGCAGGTGAGGGCATGCACCAAGGCTAAGACCGATCGCCACCGGTCAAAGCCACCCATATACGTCGTTGGTCAAAAAGTGTGGCTTTCTACTAAGAATATTCCGCTCTGCTCTGTTGCTAATAAACTTGCTCCCAAATTCATTGGCCCGTTTACTGTCACCGAAATCATTAGTCCGGTGGCAGTCCGCCTCAAATTGCCTCCAGCGTACAGGAGGATTCATCCCGCCTTTCATGTTTCCAAAATTAAACCAGTTTTTCATTCACCGCTTAATCTGCCTGTCCCGGTTCCTCCACCGCCGCGACTCGTAGATGGGGAACCAACCTATTCGGTTAACCGTATTCTGGAGTCGAGGTGGAGGGGAAGTGGATTCCAGTACTTGGTGGACTGGGAAGGTTACGGTCTGGAGGAGAGAAGTTGGGTACCTGGTCGGGACATTCTGGATCACTCCCTTATCGATGATTACAATCGACAGGTAAGGGGTGGTGGGAACGCCGAGAGGCGTTCCTAGGAGGAGGGGTACTGTCACGGTTCATAGATACATGGTGTCATCTTGTTGTCTGTGTGTAGGTTGCGGGGTGTATCACCTGATTGTTCTGTGTGGGCGTCGCCGCTGATTACTCATCAGCGGCAGCTGCGGCTTATTAAATCTTGCCTATATTAACGCCTTGTCTTTCGTCTCATGTTTGTCAGATCGTTGTTTGGAGTCCTGGTGTTGTTGTGTCCCTCGTGTAGTTGTTCCTGCTCTGGATTTCTCGTCGCTGTTTCCTGTTGCCTGTTAGTTCCTGTGGATATTCGTTCTGGTTTACCTCGTTCATCATTTCAGCCACGGTCACTTCACAGACTCCACTTACCACGAATACCAGCGCCCATCAAGGTCCCTGTGTTGCCATCTTTCCTGCTGCTTGTTTTTCTTGTCAATTCCTGAACATCTAACTCTATCTGTGGAAAGCCCTCATTAAAGAGATATTAACTTGCATTTGCATCCAGTCTTCTTTTCCGTGACATTAATTAGCTCTGCTTTGCCAACTTTTATTTTGACTGTGAAAAAGTAGTTTTTTTTTTTTTATTATGAAGACCCACTTTTCTATCATTCATCCCAGGTTAGTTGTTTATATGATACTTGGTTGACTTGTGGTGGAAACATGTCTGTAAAGCAAAAAAGAAGAGGATCGAACACAGGTGCTAACTCCCTTGCTTCTACCAATGTCTTAATGGATGCTTGTCATGATTATGTCGAACAGCTGATTACTGTCAATGATGAAGACTTCCCTCAATTACCAGTTAATCCTAGGGAATCCCCTGCTCCAAAAAGAGAAAGAAGAAAAAAATCACTATGGATGGTGACAATATCATTGCCACACTTTCCCAGTTCATTAACGATCTGGCAGACGGAATTGAAACAAAGGGTGCTTGATTGGATGAATTGGAGAAAAAAATTTAATCAAGCTGCGCTGAAGTTGTCTTGCTTAAGGAAAACGTGTCCTGCATGGAACAAAAGTTACAGAAGTGTACTACTTCAGTTGATCAGATCGAAACCCGTGTGTACGAATTGGAAGCGTACTCTAGGCGATGGAACCTCAAATTATATGGAGTTTGTGAGATCGAGGCAGAGGACATCCAGAGGGAAAGAAAAATGGTATCGCAAGCTCAAACTAGACTGACACGCAAAATAAAACAGCCTTGCAAATAAATTAATAGATATGACCATGGAAAATATGTATTGCAAAATCATTGCTTTCGCGCTGTTTCATTTATGTTTTGCAATTCTTAATTTTCTTAATGTATTTCTAAATTTATTTTCCTCAATACTTAAATTTTCGTTTGCAAAACTTTATTTTTATTATTATATTTTTTTTTTGCGTATATATACGGCGTTAAATTGACTCCATACTGAAGAAGACCACTTTCATTAAAAAGATCACATACTAAAATTATTGTTTTATACCAGTTCTGAAAAAAATACAGACTTGTTTTTATAGACTATATTATGATTATTCCAAATTAAAAAAAGAGTGTGAAGAGAAATTGTGCTTATAAATAAGAGACCAAGAAAGAAGCATTTGCTTGTGGAATGCCGAGAGTTTAACAGGTAATTATAATTACACAAAGAAAGAAAATTTACGCCTAAATAAACTACTTTTTCTTTAACCGGAATATTACTGTGATGGGTATTGAAGAGAGAGGACTCAAATGCGAGGGCAAAATGACAGTCTTTAATCAAACAAAGGAAAGCCACAGGAAAATCCAACTAAGGAGTACAAAGATGAGAACCAAGGAAGACCCGAAGGCTGGGTTTAACTAACACAGGAAACCTCTGTGGCTGGAACGACCAGAAGGCTGGCGAGGTGGAGGCTTGACCGGGCTCAGGGGAGAACCGGGGATCGGAGCTCGCAGAGCGGGGCGGTCGCGGCGTAGAACAGCAGGTAAGGTTCTGTGGGGTGCAATGGGTGAGCACAGAGATGTACAGGTAATGATAGCAGAAAACTAACTTCACCCCGACTAGACAGGACAGGACAAGACCAATAGCTAACGTGGACGCCAAAGGCAACGGCTTCATTCGGAAGTAACAATCTGACAAAGAGACACGGGAACGAGAGGGTAAAAGTAGCCCAAATAACGAGGCAGGATGAGAACCAGGTGGAGGGGAAATTATCTTAATGAGAAGTGAAGACAGCTGTGACACAGAAGCGAAGAGCGAGGGAGACAGGAGGGGATAAACCAGCAGGGGGAGACAGAGAGAGAAAAAGACAGAGAGAGAAAAAGAGAGAGATAGAGACAGGATCATGACAAGACCATGACAGTACCCTCTCCTCAAAGAGCGCCTCCAGGCGCTCCAGCGGGGAAATGCTGGCGAGACCGGAGGAAATCATCAATGAGCGAGGGGTCCAGGATATCCTTAGGGGAGACCCAACTCCTCTCCTCAGGACCATACCCCTCCCAATCGACTAAATATTGGTGTCTACGACCCCGACGCCGCCTATCTATGATCCTGCAGACGGTGTAGACCGGGGAGTCTTCGATACGAACGGCAGAGAAGGACGTGGGAGGGGGGGAGCGAGAGGCCGGTTTAATGCAGGAGACGTGAAACACCGGGTGAACACGACGAAGATTCTGCGGCAACCGGAGTTTGACGGCGACAGGGTTAATGATCCTGATAATGCGGAACGGCCCGATGAAGCGGGGAGCCAGTTTACGGGAGTCAGACTGGAGGGGTAAATTAGATATAGAAAGCCAAACTTTCTGACCCGCGACATAGCGAGGACTTTTGACACGCCATCTATTAGCAGCCACGCACATGCGTCTCTTAGAACGACAAAGTGCGGACCTCACCCTCTTCCAGGTTCGCTTACAGCGACTGATAAAGGTCTGAACGGACGGGCAGTGAGAATCGGTCTCTTGGGATGAAAATAAGGGCGGTTGATAGCCGAGGCAACACTGAAAGGGAGAGATACCAGAGGCCGAGGAAGGGAGGGAATTATGAGCATACTCAGCCCAGGAAAGCTGTTCGGCCCAAGACGAGGGATTGCGAACGGCTAGACTGCGGAGCATGCGGGCAACAATCTGATTGGCTCGCTCGGCCTGGCCATTAGTCTGTGGGTGAAAACCCGAGGAAAGGCTAGCAGTGGCTCCTATGAGACGGCAAAATTCTTTCCAGAACTGCGAGGCGAATTGCAGACCCCTATCGGACACGACGTCGGTGGGTAACCCGTGATACTTAAACACATTATCAATCATAATCTGGGCCGTTTCCTTAGCAGAGGGCAGTTTGGTAAGAGGAATGAAGTGCGCCGATTTTGAGAAGCGGTCGACTACCGTCAGGATGACAGTCTTACCGGCTGAGGGTGGAAGACCGGTGATAAAGTCGAGAGCTATATGGGACCACGGACGAGAGGGAACAGGTAGCGGTCGGAGGAGACCAGCAGGCTGAGAGTTGCCCGCTTTGGTCTGGGCACAAACAGAGCAGGCAGCGATAAAACGGCGCGCATCACGTTCTAAAGAGGGCCACCAGAAACGCTGGCGGATAAATGCGATAGTACCTCGAGCACCGGGATGAACCGCTAGTTTAGAGGAATGGGCCCATTGAAGGACTGCTAATCGTGTGGGAACTGGGACAAAGAGGCTGCCCCTAGGGCAGTTACGGGGAGTAGCGACGTGAGAGAGAGCGCGCTTAACCTGTCTCTCGATCCCCCAGATCGTAGCCCCCACCACCCGACCGGGGGGAATAATCTCCTCTCGGGGGGTGCGGCCGATCGAGGGATCGAAAAGTCGAGACAACGCGTCTGGTTTACCGTTCTTAGAGCCCGGATGGTATGAAATGACAAAATCAAAACGCGTAAAGAAAAGGGCCCAACGAGCCTGACGCGAGTTCAATCTCTTGGCGGAGCGAATGTATTCTAAATTGCGATGATCCGTCAAAACAATAAAAGGAACAGAGGAACCCTCTAACCACTGCCGCCACTCACCCAATCCCAGGCGGATGGCGAGGAGCTCACGATTCCCGACATCATGATTACGTTCAGCGGGGGAGAGGCGGTGGGAGAAGAACGCGCAAGGGTGTATCTTATTATCCGACGCTGACCGCTGGGAAAGAACGGCTCCCACCCCTACCTCGGAGGCGTCGACCTCAACGATAAACTGTCTTGAGCTATCTGGAGTGCAGAGGATGGGTGCGGACGTAAAAAGGGTCTTAAGCCGGTCAAACGCCTCCTGCGCAGAACCGGACCAACCGAAACGAGATTTAACCGAAGTGAGGGCGGTGAGTGGCGCGGCCACCTGACTGAAGTTGCGTATAAAGCGGCGATAAAAATTAGCAAAACCGAGAAAGCGCTGTAGCGAGACACGAGACTCAGGGACGGGCCAATCGAGCACGGCCTGGACCTTGGTAGGGTCCATACTGATCCCCTCTGCTGAGATAACGGAGCCTAAAAACGTTATAGACGAAGCATGAAAGGAGCACTTCTCGGCCTTAACAAAGAGTCGATTCTCAAGCAAACGTTGGAGAACGCGGCGAACGTGCTGCACGTGAATCTGGAGAGAGGGCGAAAAAATCAAAATGTCATCGAGATAGACAAAAACGAATAAATTGAGCATATCCCGAAGGACGTCATTGATCAGAGCTTGAAAGACAGCGGGGGCGTTAACCAATCCGAAGGGAAGGACCCTATACTCGAAGTGGCCGAGGGGCGTGTTAAAGGCGGTCTTCCACTCGTCCCCCTCCCGAATGCGTACGAGATGGTAAGCGTTACGTAGGTCGAGCTTGGTAAAGACTTTTGCCCCCTGCAGGATATCAAAGGCTGAGGACATCAGTGGCAGGGGGTAACGATTTTTAACAGTGATGTCGTTCAGCCCCCGATAATCTATGCATGGGCGTAAAGAACCGTCTTTCTTTTTAACAAAAAAGAAGCCGGCGCCGGCAGGCGACGAGGACGGAACGATTGTGCCGGCGCTGAGAGACTCAGATAAATAATTCTCTAAGGCCTCCCGTTCGGGAGCAGAAAGAGAATAGAGCCTACCCCGAGGGGGTGTGGTCCCCGGGCGGAGATCAATAGCGCAGTCATACGGACGGTGGGGCGGAAGAGACATGGCTCGAGAACGGCTGAAAACCCCTCGCAAATTGTGATACTCCTCCGGTACCCCAGTCAGATCTCCCGTCTCCTCCTGCAACACAGAAACAGAAGACACGGGGGGAACAGCCGAGACTAAACACTTAACATGACACGACAACTTCCAAGACAAAACAGACCCCTTAGCCCAGTCAATGTGTGGATTGTGAAGTTCTAACCAAGGGTGCCCCAGTACTAAAGGAGTAAAAGGAGACTGAAAAATAAAAAAGGAAACTGTCTCTTTATGGTTGCCAGAAACGGTTAGAGTTAATGGGATAGTCTGTTTCTGAACCCTAGGTAGGGCGCTGCCATCAAGGGCAAATAAAGAGGTGGAGTCTCTTAGCGGTGTGAGCGGAATACCTTGTTGGAGCGCCCACTTCTCATCCACAAAGTTTCCCTCGGCCCCAGAGTCGATCAAGGCCGCACAGGAGGCTGACGACCCCGCCCACTGGAGATGCGCTGGAAGTGTCGTGCAGGAAGTGGAAGGGATGGTCTTAGTGGTAGCGCTCGCCAGTAACCCTCCTCCTACTGGCGAGCGTTGGCTTTTACAGGACACGAAAACACAAAGTGAGAGGCACTAGCACAGTACATGCAGAGGCGGTTAGAGATCCTCCTCTGACGCTCCTTAGGTGAAATACGCAGGCCACCCAGCTGCATGGGTTCCGGTTCTGAGTGGGAGGGGTTGACTCGAGGCGGCGAGAAGAGACTCTCCTCTAGGCGATGAGCACGACGGCGCTGATCAAACCGTCTCTCCACCCGGATGGCCAGGTCGATAAGGTCGTCGAGCCGGGCGGGGATCTCACGGACGAGGGCCTCGTACCGCACCTCTGGAGACAAGCCCTCCAGGAAGCGAGCAGTCAGTGCGGGTTGGTTCCAACCACAGGTGGTAGCGAGGGTCCGGAACTCAATGGAGAAATCCGGCACGGATCGTCTTCCCTGCCGGAGTGTGGAAAGCCGACGGGAAGCCTCCTCTCTGTAGGCGGAGCAGTCGAAGACCCGGATCATCTCCTCCTTGAAGCGCTCAAAGCTTGAGATGCACTCTGCCTCAGTCTCCCAGTTGGCCGTTCCCCATTCGCGAGCCCGCCCGGGGAGGAGTGAAAGAACGAAAGCCACCTTGGCCCTCTCCTTAGCATATGTGACGGGCTGAAGCGAGAACACCACCTCGCACTGAGTAAGGAAAGCGCGGCACTGGGTTGGCTCACCCGAATAGGCCGGAGGATTGTTTATCCGAGGCTCCGTCTGACCAGGAGGACAATAAGAGGCGGAAGGCTGGAGACGGAGGTTGTGGACCTGGCTGGACAGCTCGGACATCTGGGCGGCCAAAGAACCGACGGCGTGTCGGGTAGCGGAGATGTCCTCCTCATGCTTCCCGAGGAGGACGCCCTGGTGCTCAACGGCGGTCTGGAACGGGCTGCCACTCGCTGAGTCCATCATGTGGTCAGATTGTTCTGTGATGGGTATTGAAGAGAGAGGACTCAAATGCGAGGGCAAAATGACAGTCTTTAATCAAACAAAGGAAAGCCACAGGAAAATCCAACTAAGGAGTACAAAGATGAGAACCAAGGAAGACCCGAAGGCTGGGTTTAACTAACACAGGAAACCTCTGTGGCTGGAACGACCAGAAGGCTGGCGAGGTGGAGGCTTGACCGGGCTCAGGGGAGAACCGGGGATCGGAGCTCGCAGAGCGGGGCGGTCGCGGCGTAGAACAGCAGGTAAGGTTCTGTGGGGTGCAATGGGTGAGCACAGAGATGTACAGGTAATGATAGCAGAAAACTAACTTCACCCCGACTAGACAGGACAGGACAAGACCAATAGCTAACGTGGACGCCAAAGGCAACGGCTTCATTCGGAAGTAACAATCTGACAAAGAGACACGGGAACGAGAGGGTAAAAGTAGCACAAATAACGAGGCAGGATGAGAACCAGGTGGAGGGGAAATTATCTTAATGAGAAGTGAAGACAGCTGTGACACAGAAGCGAAGAGCGAGGGAGACAGGAAGGGATAAACCAGCAGGGGGAGACAGAGAGAGAAAAAGAGAGAGATAGAGACAGGATCATGACAAGACCATGACAATTACACATTCACATTTAGAAATATTTAGGTGTAAGCCAGATGCTTTAGAAAACACATCTATTACTCCTAAAGCTACTGCAATTTGATCACTATTTTTTAAGAAGAGAGTAGTGTCATCAGCCAACTGAGAAATGACCACTTCCCTCCCTACAATAGAGATACATGTAAGATCACTTTGCTTAACATGGTCTGCTAATAGCTGCGCAGCCAATAAAAATAAATAAGGAGAACTGGGACAACCTTGAAGTATACCCCTTTTAACATCAAATCTAGATGAAGTCACATGCCTCAGTTTAATTGAGCTGTTAGCATTACAATATAAAGTTCTCACTGCATTACAAAAAAAAATAACCAAAACCAAACCTTTTGAGACTAAGGAAAATATAATTATGTTCAAGAGTATCAAATGCTTTGTAGAAATCCAGAAATAAAATAAAACTTTGATCAGAAATTAGATGGGAATAATCAAGAATATCCAAAACGAGTCTAATATTATTGCCAATGTGTCTATTCTTCATTAATTCTGATTGTGTTAGATCAACAATTAAGTCTAGAACAGTTTTAAGCTTCTCTGCAAATATTGTAGCTAGTATTTTATAATCATTATTAAGTAGACATATTGGTTGCCATTTATCAATAAACAACAAATATTTATTTGACTTTGGAATAAGTGTGATAAGACCTTGATGGCAGCTGACCATTGGAAATACTCTCATTGAATACATGCAGTAAGAAAGGCGACATCTTCTGGGCGAAAGATTTATAAAACTCTGATATTAGCCTATCTGTTCCAGGTGATGTATTATATTTTAAATGATTAATAGAGTCCAATATTTCTTTAATAATTATGGGCTAAAATATAAAAATATTCTTAGAATCTTTTAAAGAGGAAAAAAAGGATGATGTTAAATGTTCTGAATAATTTGATGTGTATAACTTACTATAAAAGATAGAGCAAAGTTTAGAGATTAGCTTAGAGCCAGAGGTAATCATACCATCAATATTAAGTTGATGTATAGTACTTAATATAAAAAAGTTTGCTCGCCCTCCTCAAGCCACTTCTTCCTGGAGCGAACGAATGCACCCTATGCGATTCTGTTAATTTTAGCTGATCTTCTTCTGTCAAATTATCTATGCCCTTCTCTATAATGCAGGAAATAAGCACTATAATATTATTTTCCTCTGCCCTCCTAGTGTAACGAACGGGACACAGGAGACGAGAGATCCAAGAGCAGTGTGTGTTTATTGGGTAATCCAAAAATCAGATTAAAAACAAGCAGGGGGTCATAACCAAAAATCAGTCAAGAAACAAACAAACAAACAAACACAAGGACCGCAAGGAAACCAGGTGACGGAAAATAGACAGGTTTAAATAGACAGGATAATGACAATCAAAGTGAAAACAGCTGAGTGCAATAAACAGGTGTGCAATTACCGTGATGAAGGGACAAGGCTTGTGGCAAATGTAGTGCCTGCGGTGAGGTGCCTATGGGGAAGTGAGACCACTATTGGACACCTAGGGAAACACAGACCAGACAACGTGACACCTAACCCTTACACATCCTACCATAAGATCTCAGGAATTTTGCGCATTCGTATTTGAATAGCTCCCAGTTTTTACAAAAAGACTGTTCTACAGTTGCTTTCTTTAAGAAATATACAAGTAAACAATTAATTTCTGTTTTAACATGTTAGTTTTTTAAATACGAGCTATTGTGTTTCCAATAGGATGTTCCGGCTATTTCTCTCATAAGTGCACATATATGAATTCGTATTAAAATAGCTTTGTGATCAGTCAACGGAGCGGTATAAGTAGAAATAGAAATGTCTTCTTGGTTTAAATCCTTTGATACTAACCAGTAATCAATGCGCAAAAAGTTACCACAGTTCTTGGTAGACCAAGTAAATCCTGGATCATCTGGAAATCTATGCCTCCTATCTACTAGTCCATACCTATCCATTAATGATTTTATCTTTGTAGTTACAGAGTTATTTCTACCAGGGGGCCAGCGATCAATTTGACTATTAAGAATAATATTAAAATCTCCTCCCATTAAAATATGCGCACTAGGAAATTTAGTGGTTAATTCTATGTTCTATCAAATCAAGCAACCGGGCATTCTGCGCATTGGAGTTGTATCCGTAAATATTGATAATCAAAACCATTATGTTAATAATAGTTAATACAGTTCATGTATGAGAAAATGGCCATTTCTATCACCTTCTGAATGTAAGACATTACCATTGAGATGATTTAACAAAGTAAGAACACCAGCAGAACACTCAGAACAATTGCAATTTAACAAATAAAAAAAGTGGTTTACGTTTTAAATTAAGCCGTAATCCCCTGGCATTTACGGATAATATAGATAAAGACATATACCGTCAACTTGAAAAAAAAAACAACAACAAAAAAACAAACAAATGTTACTTGTGCAAAGATAACGCAGCATCATATCGTTAATAACGGCGAATAGAATCAACAAGAAAAATAAATCCTGAGCAGAGGAGTCTTTGTAGCTGTAGCCCTATACATGGCATGAAAAAAATCAAATAGGCCGCAGATGGTCTAGAATTTAAGTCATTTCATCTCCGCCACCTCTAACATCCCGCTGAGCATCCTGAATCTGCTGGAGACGAAGCTGAACGCCCCTGATGAAGGCCCGCGCCCCGACGAAATAAGCTGATTTCCCCTCACTACAGGCATTTTGAATTGTAGGCCAAAACTTGGCTCTAATTTACTTAACAACTTGAGGGAGATCTTCTGCAAACCTTAAGCCCTTCTCACGTAGGAACTGGTTGTTCTTCGATTCAGCCCAGATAGCATTCCGGTGTGTTCTCGACAGAAAGCAAAGTATGATTCCTCTTGGTCTCATGACCCCTGGCATCCTCTTTCCCAGGTGGTGTACGATGTCAATCACCTCCATCAACTTGCTCTGTTCTTGAGGTAAAATGGTCTGGCAGATCTTGATGGTAAGTTTAGAGAGAGTATCAACTATGTCCAAATTAGGAGGGGAAACTGCACATGGATCTTTAAGATGCAGGAGACTTGCATGGTGTCAGTAAATTTAAGTAAATTCCTCTTCAGAAAGCATCAGAGATAATTGACCAACCAGCTTACTATAGAAGGGTATTCGGAAAGAGCAGTCAGAACTCCTTAAGAAGGACTCAAAACTCAAAGTTCAGTCGTTCATCAGTGGACCACTCCCAGCAAGGGGAACAAATATGTTTTAATGGTTGCTTGGACTGAACACATGGCTACAAAGATCTTGCAGTATAAAAGGAGTGAATTTCATCGACAACTTCTATCTTTTCTGGGGCCATAGACAGCTGTTTAAATCGGATGGCCTCCACCCAAACAAACTTGGTGCTAGAGTGCTTAAGGACAATATCTACTCCCTTCGTCATCCTTCAGCAGAGTGTGTCAATCCATTCAGCAAACACACACCTGGTCCAAGTCATCATGTGGTTGACAAATCCAGGGGCGTCGCACCCGTGGGGGATGTGGGTGTTTTAACACCCTCACTTTTCCTGGTGAGAGGGTTTAACACCCACACGTTTTCTGCAGTTTTTCCGCAGTTTTGCACAAACGCCTTACTGCAGTCGCTCCTCCGTTTCTCTGGCCGCTCTGTGTCTGCGCTCTCACCCTCCCTCTCAGACATGACACCGGCTTTGAGTGTGACCGGCTGATGATTGGCTGTTCTGCCTTAAGTCCCGCCTCTCTTGGGGTGTTATCGGTCAGCTCGTGCTGAGGAGGCGGGAACTTATGGTTATGTTACATCTCCTTTTCCAGGTACTTTGAATGAGTGTTTACGCTTTAGAGGTTTTCAAATAAGCTTGATATGTGTTTTGGAAGATGTTTTGTTATCATTTTGTTGACATGTCGAGTGTTTTCGGCATTATATTTCGTTTTTTAGACTAATGCTAATTGATATTATTGGGATTTGTTCAGCTAGCTAAATTCGGTTGTAAATGTAACGTTATGTGGCATGCAATGTATAACATAACTGTGATGAAGCAGGGAACTGACGAGGAGGGGGGACACACTGCCATTGTTAAGCAGTGTATTTATGGGTTCATTGATTTTTATATTTTGAGCATTGTTTGTTGATTAGCTGAATACTGTTGTGAATACTTACCTGTTGTTTTTAATTGTAACGTTTCCTGTTGTGTTGAGGAGAAAAAAGTGAGAAATGATGACATTGTTTACATACCTGTGGAAGAACTATGAAAGAAAAGTGTATATTATTTTAATGTTTAAAAACAGTAAATTGTTACATTATTTATAACACCAGAGAAAAAAGCTTTGTGTGGGCGTTTTTTTTCTCCCCTTTTCTGATTTTTTGTTTGTTTTATTTTTTTAATGTAGGATTATTTTTTCCCCAGCCAAACGCTGCAAGCCGGAGAACTTTAAGCCCTGCATTTTGCACCCCTCTGTCACTGTATTCATCGTTTTTATTGTTTATAAACAAACCACATCCATCCCCCACACTTTTGAAAAGCTTGCTACGCCCCTGGACAAATCCCACAAGGACACTGATAACACCATGCAGCCAAAACGAACACTGCGGACGGACACTATCCCAGCTGAGCCCTGCCCACAGAGCTCCTCACAGACAGACTGTGATACATCAAAATAGCTACAAGACTCAGCACCGAAGGACAACTTTCTGGAAAACAGCAAGGGAAGCCAGGACAACATATCACAGACACCGGACACACCAGAGACACACTGGACCACTGGACACATTATCCCTCTCTCCAGCATCTCCACTTCTGTGCTTCTCACAGAAAATGGAGGAATTGGTGTATGCTGGGACTAAACTCTCCCACTCATTTGCTGCAAGCCCGCAAATATCAACAAAAAAGCAGCAGGCCCCAAAACCACCAAAGCCTGTGGGCCGTGCTCCTGTGAGAGCTCTCCGACCGCTGCCACAACGCCAGAGCCCAAACCCTCTATCTGCTGAAGGTGAACCAAAAACAACTGATAGCAGCTCTCAGAGATATGTGTCGGGTCCCCGCTATAATAGCAGCAACATTCACAAATGCCTATAGAACAACTGGGAACCCAGTATGCCTGTAGCTTTCTCTATTTCAGTTTTATCACATGATAGAAAGTCTAAAGCCTTCTCAAGCTGAAGGGCAAACTCATCTAATCTGTGGCCTATTATGCGTCAAACTAAGATTGATGTAAAGACACAAAGCACTGCCATCAAGCTAGCACTTTTAAACATTCGCTCACTAAAAAATAAATCATTTCTAATCAATGACTTTATAACCACAAACAATCTGGATTTTATGTTTCTAAATGAAACATGGCTTGACGAAAGCTGCAATGCAACAGTCCTCAATGAAGCAGCCCCTCCTAACTTCACTTTCCTGAGTGTCTGCAGGACTGTTAGGAGAGGTGGGGGTGTAGCTGCTCTGTTTAAATATGTCTATCAATGCAAGCAAGTGTCATTTGGTCAGTACTTGTCTTTCGAATATCTAGGGATTGTGCTGAAAGGTGCTCCAAGCATTCTGCTCATTATTATTTACAGGCGTCAAAATACTCTCGAACCTTTGTTGAAGAGATCACAGAAATGTTACCAATAATTTCCTCAGAGTTTGACTGTTTTTCAATTGCAGGAGATTTTAATATTCACATAGATAATGCAGAAAACAAAACTACAAAAGAAATGATAACGGTTCTAAACACTTTTGACCTGATTCAGCATGTGCATGGACCCACACACAAAGGTGGACACACTCTGGATCTAATTATCAGTAGGGGTCTAAACATTTCATCCATTGTTACTAAGGACATAGCACTATCTGATCACTTCTGTATTTTCCTTGATATATTGATCTCTGCTACCACTGAATCTAGATCTGTCTCTGTCAGAAGGAGATGCATTAACGAGAACACAAGTGTACTATTTATGGAGGCTATATCTTTAACACCAAGAATTTCTGCAGACTCTGTTGATATTTTCCTTGATTCCTTCAACTCAAAAGTTAAGAATATTATTGATGATATTGCACCAATAATAGTCAGTTAGAAAACAAACAGAGAAATCAGTTTGGAGAAGATCAACAGCAGTTCAGACTATGAAAAGACAATGCAGAAAAGCAGAGCGGATGTGGCAGAAGACAAAACTTGAAATTAACTATAGCATCTATAAAGACAGCCTTCATTCTTTTAATGTGAAACTAGCCACAGCTATACAGAATTTCTTCTCAAACCTTATAAACAGTAACTTAAATAACACTTGTACTCTTTTTGCCACTGTTGAGAGACTGAAACACCCCCCCCCCCCCACCAAGTCAGATTCCCAGTGAAATGCTCTCAGACAGCAAATGCAGTGAGTTTGCTTCCTTCTTTTCTGAGAAGATCATCAATATCAGGAAGGTGATTAGCACATCCTCAAGTAATGCAGAGGTCAGACAGATTTGGTCACAATATCAAAAAGATACTATGTCTATTTTTGAAACAATTGATAGCAAAATTCTGAAAGACATAGTGCAGCAACTAAAATCGTCAACCTGTTGTCTTGACACACTTCCCACATCTTTTTTCAAAAGTGTGCTTAACTGCTTAGAAGCAGATCTTTTAGAAATGGTGAACGCCTCACTTCTTTCTGTGACATTTCCAAACTCCTTAAAAACTGCAGTGGTTAAGCCCCTCCTGAAAAAGAGCAATCTTGATAACACCATTTTGAGCAATTTTAGACCAATACCTAATCTTCTGTAACGGAAGCAGGTCAATTTAGCTCAAAGGGAATCATTTAAGATTTTAAAGGGAATTTGAACAGAATCACTGTTTCACGGTTGGTCACGGAGACGCCCTGCGATTCAGTGAACTAGCCGTTTAACATCAAATCTGCGCTGGATACTAATATCCAAACTATAGTGAAACATTATCAATTAGCACAGTAACAAGATCGGCAGTTTAAGACATTAACTTGTAAGCACAAAACACAAGATACTTCTCTTTTCAATATGAATAAGGCTTTATTAGATAAATCTAAGACATATAAACTAATCTAACACATAAACGCATGCACACACACATTCACACAAGTTGCAGGAAGGTCGAAAGTTAGGGAAAGATGAGTTTAAGAGAATGGAAATATGGAATCCCAAGTTCACAGCAATACGTTAAATTGCATAAACATGAACAACCATCAATCACGTAATTAGCGCTCGCATTGAGTTCCTCAATGGGGTTAAAATTATATTAGATACAACAGCACAACAAATATCTGGGAATACCTTGCCTTCGTTTGCTGTGAAAGGGACTCCCGTTGAAAGGGGTATCCCGGTGTCGCTGATTGGCTGGAAGTTCAGTAGTGGCTGAAGTGACGTCTTGGGGAGCCCGTGTTTGGGCGTTGGCTGAAGCTGGAGTTGTGTGGCTGGTTGGAGTTCAAACGCGCAGACGAGGTCGACGTTACAAAACTTAACTCAGAACACAAAACTCTCAAACGGAAAAGAAAAGATATAAAGTTTGACGAGACTAGGTTGTGTTCCTTCTCATCGTGGCATAGAAGCAGCAGGCAGGCACGCTGGAACCGCGTTCAAAGAACAATGATGACTAACCGCATGGCTAGATGCTACAAGCTAAAGCTAGGTAGCAAAGCTACAAGCTAAGAGTAGGCATGACTAATAGCATGACTGATAGCACGAGCAAGGCTGGAACTAAAAAGCTAAATTTCATGGTGTCCAAAGTATTTAAACTTCCTTGTTGGCCACCCCTCAAATGTTGCCTTGACCAATCAGATATGGTCTTGGCTTGGGGGTATCATAAATCATTTGTTTATCTTACCAAGCATGTGGTTCCTGCCTCGCAGGGTCTAATTTTGGACATGATTCCTATAACACGATTATGATATATTTTACAAATAAATGATTGTCAGGACAATATCAAGCAAGAAAATTCGATTATATCAATACTAGACATGACTATGTATCCTATAGTTATCAAAAGACATACACAATAAGTAATTATACATGATAGTAAAATGTGTGGGTTACACATAAATGAATATGGAGTTAAGCAATGGAATGATTCATTTATAAGTCTTTTTGAGTTCATTCTGGTCCACATATAATGTACAAAAAATCAGTTTCTTTGCCATTCTCTGGCAAAGGGACTTTTCTGTGAAGACAAAGGTTTAAAGCCCTTCCCCCTTAGGAATTTCAGTCTGGTTCTGCTGGGTGGGGGAAGTCAATGCAAGTATTTAACTTGATCTCCTGGGTTTACATGTGATGTCCAGCGCTGCATTTCAATCACGAACAATAAATTTGACAATCTCTTCTTCGAAATAAATTGTCAATAATTGTTCTATTGTTGTTAATGTTGAAAGCTGTTGTGTGAACAAGTTGGTTGGTTGGTTATCTTGCTTGGTTCTTGTGGCACTAGAACTGATTTATGACTTCCTGAGGAGTTCGGCTTTCATTTCAATGCACACAGCTCTGATAGACTCTTTAATTTGTCTGGTTCGACTCATTTCTGCTACATATATCCCCCTTTCGATCGGCGAGGTGTTTAGGTGAAGACATCGTCGATCGCTGGAGAAACAAAGGCAGAAGAAGCAGACAAACACAGCAAACAGCAAGACAACACCTCCTTGACAGTTACTGTACTGGTGCAGGCATCAGGTTATTTAGGTACACGTGGTTAAGTTCAATTAGTCAATGTAGTTTAGCACATTGAGGATAGTTTAGATCGTTTTGGAAATTGTTGTTTTATTTTGATTCATCAATCAAATTTGTGGTTAACTTTGTTTGGTTCTTCTAGGTTGTCTTACTTTACACATTTACCGTTAGTTTTCTAGTGATTTCATTTTCAATTCAATGAATTGACCTATCATGCATGGAGCTCTCTGGCTTCCATTCAGTTTAGAGTGGCTGGCGTATATTAGGTGTTGCGAGTCAATCCTAATATCAGACCTTCGACCCTTGCAAGGTGTCTAGGCGTTTCACCTACTCAGGAAAGGGGAAGGAGAAGGATAGGTAAAAGAAGAACAAAACAAAACAAGGCTGCTGTGGGTTTTCCTAGCATGGGTTACAACTACTATTGAGCTAGGATGTCAGGTGCAGCTTGTGTGTCATGAACCTTAACTTAGTGTCAGGTGTTCTACCTATTGTGAGTATGGCTGCACGTTTCTTCATGGTGGGTATGGGTAACTTTGTTACACTAAAAGTTGGATATTCTACCTGTGGGAAGAATATGTTTGTTGACTGTGTTATCAGTAGATGTGTTTACCTCTGGGTGTAGGTAATGTTGTGTGTTACTGGTGTAGTGCATGTGTGGTCAGATCTGTTCAAGTCTGTGTTGTCTCCCCCTTTTTCTAGCATGTCACTGAAGACTGGCTCTCTGCATCCTTGGCTTGGATGAGGGCGTGTCCATGATCTAATGAGGGGTCAGTCCAGCAAGGCAGGAAGTTCTTTGGCAGACAGTCGGAGGCAGTTTGGCATGGCTGTGTGAAGCTGAGTTGCAAAACTTTGTCTCCTATGTTGCATTCT
This sequence comes from Carassius gibelio, assembly GCF_023724105.1. Taxonomy (NCBI): domain Eukaryota; kingdom Metazoa; phylum Chordata; class Actinopteri; order Cypriniformes; family Cyprinidae; genus Carassius; species Carassius gibelio. The sequence continues at coordinate 29,090,162 of NC_068403.1, read as the reverse complement.
TCTTGTGATGCCTTCTGGCTGTAGCAGACTTTCTGACCTTCTGTGCTCTGGTGGTTGCTGTTGCACAGACAGGGAGTTTGGTACTTGGAGTTGGAGTTAATTTGACAGTTTGTTAGTGACTGTGTTAGGTGTCTGAGGTGATGTTCTTTAGTACCTCAGATTTTTCATCAACAGTTGGCTGTGAAAAACTTGTTCGTTCTGGGTCGTTGTTGAACAGGTGCTTGTCATCTCTGATGTGGTGCACCAGATGATCACCGGCCTTCCGTTCTGTCGCTGGTCACAGCAAGCATGACTCAAATTTGTGGTCATATGCATGTAAATTGTCTTGAAAGAACTCTCTTAGTTGTTCCATGACTTGTTCCATGTCTTCTAATGGTAAGCGGTCATGTTCTTGTGCATACCCAGCACTGTGCATGTCTGAGTGGTGCTGAGGTGGGTTTTGTTTTCGCTTACCCACACGAGTTGCTCTTGGATGAGTCAGCTGATTACCTTTGGATATCTGGTTAGGTTTCCAGATGTTCTTATCCTTTTGGTTTCTTGAGAAGCGTGGCTGGTCCCATGGATTTTTCCAGCAGTTGGGCTGAAAGCGGTTGTGGATATGGGCGTCACGTTCTCTGTGCTCTTGATGGAAGATTCTAGTGTTGTGATGCCACTGGGTGTCGTCCAGTGCAAGGCTTGAGTCTTTGTTGACAGAGTTCAAGAGTGTGGAGGTTTTGTTACCTTTCTTTGAGGCCAACTTCTGCTTGTTATAGGCCTTCTGTGTTAGGTCACGTAACTGTTGGATGGTCATGGAGTTCGGACAGGCCATGACACCTAGATGGTGACTGACTCCGGGGTGCAGATTCTTTAGAAAAAGTGAAGTGACATTCAGCCAAGTATGGTGACCCATACTCAGAATTTGTGCTCTGCATTTTACCCACACACACACTGCTGCGGCGCCCGGGGAGCAGTTGGGGGTTCGATGCCTTGCTCAAGGGCACCTAAGTCGTGGTATTGAAGGTGGAGAGAGAACTGTACATGCACTCCCCCCACCCACAATTCCGTCCGGCCCGAGACTAGAACCCACAACCCTTCGATTGGGAGTCCAACCCTCTAACCATTAGGCCACGACTTCCCGGAAAAGGGTTTTGAAGTTCACATCCTCTTCAAGGTCAGGGCTGTTGTGTGCACCAAAGTAGGCTTGTCGGAGTCGGTTGTAGTAAGCTTGTGGAGTCTCTTGATGACCTTATTTGGTTTCCAAGGCAGTTAACAGTCCATGTTCAGACTCTGGGTCTGTAAACTCTTTAATCAGGACCTCACGAAGTCGCTGGTAGTTTGAATTAGTTTGACTGGGCTGTCGATCTAGAAAGTTTCGTACCTCGGGACTGGACGTGGCTCTAAGGAGGTATAACCAGTCTCTGTCAGTCACATGAGGTCTCACTTCCAGATGAAATTCGATATCTCGCAGGTAAGCTTGGATGTCGTGGCCCTCTGTGGAGTTCGGGTTGAACCTGCTGATGTTTTTAGACAGCTTGTTGAGGTCTTTGATGGTCATCCCGTGGGCAGCTCCAAGGCCTTGGACGGGAGGTTTTCTTTCGTTGGCAGGAAAGGGTTGTGTGGCAAAGGCAGGTGAGGTTTTGGGTTGTTGCCCTTCGCTCCTTTCGTCATATGCCAGTTCTTGTTCGAAAATTGTTCAAAATAATAGCAGTACAATGTGACTAACCAGAATAATCAAGGTTTTTTGTATATTTTTTTTATTGCTACGTGGCAAACAAGTTACCAGTAGGTTCAGTAGATTCTCAGAAAACAAATGAGACCCAGCATTCATGATATGCACGCTCTTAAGGCTGTGCAATTGGGCAATTAGTTGAATTAGTTGAAAGGGGTGTGTTCAAAAAAATAGCAGTGGCATTCAATCACTGAGGTCATCAATTTTGTGAAGAAACAGGTGTGAATCAGGTGGCCCCTATTTAAGGATGAAGCCAACACTTGTTGAACATGCATTTGAAAGCTGAGGAAAATGGGTCGTTCAAGACATTGTTCAGAAGAACACCGTACTTTGATTAAAAAGTTGATTAGAGAGGGGAAAACCTATAAAGAGGTGCAAAAAATGATAGGCTGTTCAGCTAAAATGATCTCCAATGCCTTAAAATGGAGAGCAAAACCAGAGAGACGTGGAAGAAAACGGAAGACAACCATCAAAATGGATAGAAGAATAACCAGAATGGCAAAGGCTCAGCCAATGATCACCTCCAGGATGATCAAAGACAGTCTGGAGTTACCTGTAAGTACTGGGACAGTTAGAAGACGTCTGTGTGAAGCTAATCTATTTTCAAGAATCCCCCGCAAAGTCCCTCTGTTAAAAAAAAGGCATGTGCAGAAGAGGTTACAATTTGCCAAAGAACACATCAACTGGCCTAAAGAGAAATGGAGGAACATTTTGTGGACTGATGAGAGTAAAATTGTTCTTTTTGGGTCCAAGGGCCACAGGCAGTCTGTGAGACGACCCCCAAACTCTGAATTCAAGCCACAGTACACAGTGAAGCATGGAGGTGCAAGCATCATGATATGGGTATGTTTCTCCTACTATGGTGTTGGGCCTATTTATCGCATACCAGGGATCATGGATCAGTTTGCATATGTTAAAATACTTGAAGAGGTCATGTTGCCCTATGCTGAAGAGGACATGCCCTTGAAATGGTTGTTTCAACAAGACAATGACCCAAAACACACTAGTAAACGGGCAAAGTCTTGGTTCCAAACCAACAAAATTAATGTTATGGAGTGGCCAGCCCAATCTCCAGACCTTAATCCAATTGAGAACTTGTGGGGTGATATCAAAAATGCTGTTTCTGAAGCAAAACCAAGAAATGTGAATGAATTGTGGAATGTTGTTAAAGAATCATGGAGTGGAATAACAGCTGAGAGGTGCCACAAGTTGGTTGACTCCATGCCACCCAGATGTCAAGCAGTTTTAAAAAACTGTGGTCATACAACTAAATATTAGTTTAGTGATTCACAGGATTGCTAAATCCCAGAAAAAAAAAAATGTTTGTACAAAATAGTTTTGAGTTTGTACAGTCAAAGGTAGACACTGCTATTTTTTTGAACACCCTTTCAACTAATTGCCCAATTGCACAGCCTTAAGAGCGTGCATATCATGAATGCTGGGTCTTGTTTGTTTTCTGACAATCTACTGAACCTACTGGTAACTTGTTTGCCACGTAGCAATAAAAAATATACTAAAAACCTTGATTATTCTGGTTAGTCACATTGTACTGCTATTATTTTGAACAATACTGTAGCTTAGTGAGCTCGTGATCTTGACTAGCTCCTCGTGGTTGTTGTTCTGGCTTGAATCTTGTGTCAGGAATCTTCTCAGGATTAGGATTATTATTAAAAATAATAACAGTTCAAATGTCTTTGGAGTGAGGCTGTCTGTCATGCCTCTCAGCCAAATGTTCACATCTTCCCCATGGGAAATGGGGTCTGCAGTCTGCGGCATGTTGGCACGCTGGGGAGAAGAGAGACTGACACAGATCTAAACAATCAAAACAATCCTAGGTTTTTATTTAGCACAGTGGCTAAGTTAACAAATTACCAGATGCCACCTGATTCAAATATTCCACCAACGTTAAATAGTAATGACTTTATGAATTTCTTCACTGATAAAATAGATAACATTAGAAATACAATAGCGAATGTAGATTCTACAGCGTCTAACACTTTAGTTTCATCCATCGCACCCAAAGATAAACTGCAGTGCTTTACAACCATAGGACAGGAAGAGCTAAATAAACTTATCACTGTATCTAAACCAACAACATGTTTATTAGATCCTGTACCCTCAAAATTACTGAAAGAGCTGTTACCTGTAGCCGAAGAAACGCTTCTCAATATCATAAACTCGTCGTTAACTTTAGGACACGTCCCAAAACCATTCAAGCTGGCGGTTATCAAGCCTCTTATTAAGAAACCAAAACTAGATCCTAGTGTACTGGCAAATTATAGGCCTATTTCAAATCTTCCATTTATGTCTAAAATTTTAGAGAAAGTTGTGTCTGCTCAATTGAGCACCTTCCTGCATAAAAATGATATGTATGAAGAATTTCAGTCAGGTTTTAGGCCCCACCATAGCACAGAAACTGCACTTGTTAAAATTACAAATGACCTGCTCCTTGCGTCAGACCAAGGCTGCATCTCATTTCTAGTCTTACTTGATCTTAGTGCTGCGTTCGACACCATAGATCATGACATACTCATAGATTGATTACAAAACTATACAGGTATTCAAGGGCAGGCTCTAAGATGGTTTAGATCCTACCTGTCCGATCGCTACCATTTTGTTTACTTAAATGGGGAGTCATCTCATTTATCATCAGTAAAATATGGAGTGCCACAAGGATCCGTCCTAGGTCCCCTTCTATTTTCAATATATATGTTGCCCCTTGGTAATATTATTAGAAAATACGGAATTAGCTTCCACTGTTATGCTGATGATACTCAGCTATATATCTCAACGAGACCAGATGAAACTTCCCAATTATCTAAGCTAACAGAGTGTGTAAAAAATGTAAAAGATTGGATGACACACAATTTTCTCCAATTAAATTCGGATAAGACAGAGATACTAATTATTGGACCAAAAAACACTACACAGAATCTTGTAGATTACAATCTGCAACTAGACGGATGTACTGTTACTTCCTCTACAGTCAGAAATCTGGGTGTTATATTAGACAGCAATTTGTCTTTTGAAAATCATATTTCCAATGTTACAAAAACTGCATTCTTCCATCTTAGAAACATTGCCAAGCTACGAAACATGTTATCTGTTTCTGATGCAGAAAAGCTAGTTCATGCATTCATGACCTCTAGACTGGACTATTGTAATGCACTTCTAGGTGGTTGTCCTGCTTCTTCAATAAACAAGCTACAGGTAGTCCAAAATGCAGCAGCTAGAGTCCTTATGAGGTCAAGAAAATATGATCATATTACCCCAATTTTACAGTCTCTGCACTGGCTACCTATTAAGTTCTGTATCAGTTACAAATTATCATTAATTACCTATAAGGCCCTAAATGGTTTAGCTCCAGCGTACCTAACTAGCCTTCTACCACGTTACAACCCATCACGCACCCTAAGGTCACAAAACGCTGGACTTTTGGTCGTTCCTAGGATAGCAAAGTCCACTAAAGGAGGTAGAGCTTTCTCACATTTGGCTCCCAAACTCTGGAATAGCCTTCCTGATAATGTTCGGGGTTCAGACACACTCTCTCTGTTTAAATCTAGATTAAAAACACATCTCTTTCGCCAAGCATTCGAATAATGTATCTTTTTAATTGTGAGTGTAGTTGCATCTGTTCAAAGTTGCATTTTTATTCATTAGCTTGGGTTAAAATAATTTTACTTTGTTGGATCAGCAGCTATGCTAATGATGTCTGTATTTTGTTTCTATGTTTCGCCACGGGATTTACATCCCGTGGTAACTAGGATTTAAACAAGCTCCAGTCTGGATCCAGAACACCTGAGAAGAGATGATGCTGACCCTCAGAGGACCTCAGATGATGCTAACCTTGAATCAACAAACAGAACTAACAATTATTGCTAAATGTGTGACTGAATCATATAATAACTTAATTAATAATATTGATAGTTCATCGTCTAGCTGACTACGTCTTGTATTATTATTATTATTTTTATTTTTTCTAAAATCCTGTCAAATGTGCACAAACTACTAGCTACTACTAAATATTGTAGAACCATAATTTTCTGTAAAGTTCCTTTGTAACGATTTATTTTGTAAAAAGCGCTATACAAATAAACTTGAATTGAATTGAATTGAACTGTGTGGAGTAAAAGCCTATGTGTGGTGGGACAACTAAGTGTTGTATCAGTGATTGTGAACCACTAGTAAAATGTGGTGATGACTGTGTTGGTCTCAGGGTGTCTAAGTAGACTAGAGATGCGAAGACTTTGTCACTCTAATGAGGAAGAGGAAAAGAGAGACAGAGGTGAAAAACAAATTCAAATGACAAGCAAAATTTCTGTTTTTCAAATGAGGAAAATTATTATTTCCAATTAAATGTAATCAAAAACGTAAACAATATTATTATATTTCTTGCTTTGGACAAAAGAATACAATAATAATTCTGATATCTCTTTTCTTAGTCTGACAGGATTGACACCGTACACCTTTCAGTTGGACCGCTCACCAGGGAGGCTGCGAAGGCGACAGTTGTTCAACACGTATCTCTATTAAATTGATCTCAACGCTGGATGAGATGCTAAAACTTGGATTGCGTTTCCAAATGTAGGGAGGTTAGGAAGAACAAAGGAGAGGATGATTACAATAAAAATTCATAAGGATGATTCATCGTCTTTGGCACGATTGTGTATTTAATTCACTTAGAATTGATTGATGGTTCTTCCATGTCCTACAAATGTAAAAAGAGAAGAGGAAAGTAAAGGAGAGAGAGGACGGAGATGGTAAGTCTCAGTAGCGGTTATCTCAACTACAAGGAGAGCGTTGTGTTGGTTGCTGCACAACTAATCAAACAAAATAAACTTTAAGTGAAAGAGAGTTGTCTTTCTAATTTATTTGAACTCTTAGTGAGGGATAACAATATCTCCTTTTAGGGCTCAGGTTTGTCGTTACCAGGCTAGGATACACAAAGTAAAGAAATGGTAAGAAAAAGTAAAATTAAAAAAATTAATAAATGGGCAAAATATGCAAAAATGAAATTAAGAAGAGGAAATCAATAAGTAAAACAATAGTGGTTAAGTGTATAACCAAAACAGGAAAAGGGGTAAAATTCCTAAAATAATTAGGCCCAAAAGAGAATACTAGAAATAAAGGATCATACGAAATGATCTGAGAGGGAAATTTTAAATGATTAAAAATAAATTTAAGGTTTCAATTAAATTTCAATTTGTCACAATTAATAATTGTGAGTTAGTATTTCCCTTTCTAGTAAAATGAAAATAAGTGGTTTAGTGAGAAAAGAGAGCGATAAAAAAGAGACTAACAAGTGTTAGTTAAGATGTTTAAAATGGTTAAATCACGTCAGCGTCACCCAAACACACACTAATTATCCAGTGGATTGTGATGCTAACCGCTAACCTTTGAGACTAGTGGCTTTAGCATAGACTTTAATGTAAATGCAATGGTTTCGTTAGCTTAGCAACACCGTGGAGTTTGTTTACACTAGTGCGCTGCGCGTGCACAGTTCAGAGTTGCTCTGGAAGTACGTTAAGGCTTCCGGGTCACGGTCGTCACTATGGCAACCAAAACACACTCTAGTGGATTAGCACATGAATCTTTGCATTGTTGCAAATACAGTTAAGCATGTTACATGACATGTCGGCTCATTTCAACACTGTACAAATAACAACACCTCCTTCAGTTGGTTTTGCGATGTGGCACTTAAACTCTTTAGTTCGTATAGAGTTAAATTTATCTTAATTCAAATAGCAGCTTCCTGCTGTAGTTAAGGGGACACAGTTATATCAATCTCAGCAATTTGAATCTCCGTGCCAGTTTTTCTGGACACAAACATAAAAGTTTTCCTTCGCTGTTGGTACACAGTTAAAATTTACTTGATCAAGCTTTTAAAACACTCCCATTCAAATTACTCTCGGACACATGCAGTGTTACGCGAGATTGCATTCACTTTGTGAACGGATACAAACGGGCAAACATTATTCTCTAATGTTTAACGTTAACTTAGGGAAGTCAAAGATCAAATTTGATTCGGCAGTGGAACACGCACTGGCAATCAAACTTTATGAATACGGGGGCTTTGATAAATAGATTGAGGAACACGCTCAAAACTATTCTTTATTTTTGAAACACTAACAGTTTAGCTCCGTTCAGCAAACAGTGACTGAGATAGCGTTTGAGACACTGGAACACGCAGTGAAATCAAATCAGCTATAAAACAAGGCATTACACAAATGAGGAACACGCTCATTTTCTACCTTATTGTACGATCTCAGATGTTTACTTTTAAGTTCACTTACTGCTGTTAACATTGATGAGACGGACTTGAGTTCTAGCTGCTTTCATTCATTTGAGGGGGGTGCGCGCTGCTTACGTCACGGGTCACACACACACACGTCTCGCTAGCTTTTCATCCGTCATTCCTTTAGCAAAATCAAAGATTAAATAACTTGGTTTATGCTCACAATTTAGATTAAACTGCCCGCATATTCTCCACCATAATAAATGTAAGGGAAACAGGTCAATTAAGCTCAAAGGGAATCATTTAAGATTTTAAAGGGAATTTGAACAGAATCACTGTTTCACGGCTGGTCACGGAGACGCCCTGCGATTCAGTGAACTAGCCGTTTAACATCAAATCTGCGCTGGATACTAATATTCAAACTATAGTGAAACACTATCAATTAGCACAGTAACAAAATCGGCAGTTTAAGACATTAACTTGTAAGCACAAAACACAAGATACTTCTCTTTTCAATATGAATAAGGCTTTATTAGATAAATCTAAGACATATAAACCAATCTAACACATAAACGCACGCACACACACATTCACACAAGTTACAGGAAGGTGTCACGGTTGGTAAACCGTGATCTTGGGTTGTTTACACTTTGTGGTGAATTCTGTGTGTTCTGCGTCTGCACTGATTAGTTGTGTGCGTCTCCGTTAATTGTATCAGCAACAGCTGCCACTCATTACTCATCTCCTATATAATGGCTTGTCTCACGTCTGGTGTTTGTGAGATTGTTGTTTCATGTCGTTGTGTTACCCCCATCTGGCTTTTGTGTTAGTTTGCGTTTGGATGTCTGTGTTTTCCCTAGAACCTCATCCACTCTCCGCACGATCACTCAGCCACAGACATTTACCTTCGGCTCTGTTCCCCGCAGTTCCTGTGCCACTCTCTCCTGCTGCCTCACGCCGTCAAGACCCGGACTCCTCACCTACACTCCACTACCGGCTGGATTTCTCACCTTCCACCGTATCCCTGGAGTGTTATCGTCTCTTCGTCTTTGTGTGTCTTTGTATTTCATCTCATCATCTGATTAAATCCTGTTAACTCGCATTTGTTTCCAGACTGTCTATCACCAGCCGTCACAGAACGATCTCACCTAACATGGAAGCAGCAAGCACCAATACCCTCACCGACTTCATGCACCACAGTGGTCAACGCATGGATCAGCAGCAGGAGAGCATCTCTAACACCGGACGTGCTGTCCGAGCGCTGGTGGCACAGGTGTCAGAGCTCACCCAGCAGATCCATCGGCTCAAATCTCCCACTGCACACATCGCACCGCCTGCGCCGTTCGTTCCCCCGGGGATTCCCCAGGATCACTTCCGGCCAGAGCCGCGACTTCAGGCGCCGGAGAATTACGCTGGTGAGTCAACTTTTTGCAGAACATTCCTTAACAAGTGCTCTATGCATTTTGCCCTGCAGCCCCGCACTTTCGCCACTGAAGAATTCAAGGTAGCGTTCACGCTCACACTTTTATCAGGCAAGGCTGCCTTATGGGGAACGGCGGTGTGGGAAAACTAACATCCGTGTTGTGCCTCGTTCCACCTCCTATCTGACGAAATGAAGAGAGTCTTCGACCGGGCCGCGACCGGCAGGGAGGCCGCCCATCGCCTCTCGGAACTCCGGCAAGGACATTCATCTGTCACAGAGTATTCCATCGAGTTCCGTACCCTGGCGGCCGCGTGCCAGTGGAACGAGGCGGCGCAGTGGGATAGATTCCTGCATGGGTTATCCGACCGTGTTCAGCAGGAGATCTACCTCCTCGAGCTGCCCCCTACTCTCAACGAACTCATAGACCTGGCGTTGCGGGTGGAAGCCAGGTTTAATCGCCTTGGCCGCCAACACAGTCCTTCCAGACCTCCATTCTCTCTTGGTAGGGGGCACTTGAGTCGAGAGAACACAGTCGGTTCTGTCGACGATCATGAGCCCATGCAGGTGGGTCGAGCTCGGCTGTCCCGGAGGGAGAGGGAACGGCGGAGGTCCCAAGGACTATGTTTATACTGTGGAGACGCTGACCATAACATCTACTCATGCCCGGTTAAAGGACCCAGCCCGGTAGTAAACCTGAGGCTACTATCGTGTGGGATCTCCGCTGAGAAGTCCTCACCTACATCATCGACCCTCCTTCCGGTGAAACTGCGGTGGAGAAATCAACATCACGAGTGTCACGCCCTTCTGGACTCCGGAGCCAAAGGTAACTTCATGGATTCTTCACTGGCACATCACTTGAACATTCCTGTCCTTCCTGTGTCTCTCCCCATCCATGTCACCGCACTCAACGGCCAGGAACTGCCTCATGTCACCCACCATACTGAACCCATCACACTCATCACATCTGGCAACCATCAAGAAACCATATCCTTTTTCCTAATGGACTCCCCTGTTGCTCCCATTGTATTAGGTCACCCCTGGTTGTCCAAACATAATCCACGAGTGGAATGGGGTTCTAACACTGTCACATTGTGGAGTGAAAGATGTTATGAGCCTTGTCTGGTTTCTGCTTGTCCTGTTGTTCCTGTTTCTGTCTTACAGAAGGAGACCATGGCTTTGCCAAACGTGCCCTTGGAGTATCTGGACCTGAAGGAAGTGTTCAGTAAGTCCCGGGCTGCTTCTCTTCCTCCGCATCGTCCCTACGACTGTGCCATAGACTTAGTGTAAGGTAAATCTCTGCCTAAAGGCAAGTTATACTCTCTATTCCTGAGAGGGAGGCCATGGAGAAATATATTTCTTATTCCCTAGACCAGTGATCCTCAAATCTGGCTCGCGAGATCCACTTTCCTGCAAAGTTTAGCTCTAACCCTAATCAACCACGCATGAGTTTGCTAATCAGTGTCTTCAGGATCATTAGAAAATCACAGGCAGGTGTGTTTAATTAGAGTCGGAGCTAAACTCTGCAGGAAACTGGATCTCGCAAGCCATATTTGAGGATCACTGCCCTAGACTCTGGGTTCATCCGTCCTTCCTCTTCTCCAGCGGGGGCGGGGTTCTTTTTTGTGGGTAAGAAGGATGGTTCTCTGCGACTGTGTATTGATTACCGAGAGCTGAACAACATTACTATTAAGAATACTTATCCATTACCACTCATGTCTTCAGCTTTCAAGAGGTTGCAGGGAGCATCTGTATTCACAAAATTGGATTTACGTAACGCATATCATTTGGTCCGCATCAGGAAGGGGGATGAATGGAAAACTGCCTTTAATACCCCTAGAGGGCACTTTGAATATTTGGTGATGCCGTTCGGGCTCTCCAACTCGCCCGGGGTTTTTCAAGCACTCGTGAATGACGTGTTGAGAGATATGGTAGATCAGTTTATATATGTTTACCTGGATGACATACTAATTTTTTCTTCATCTCTCCAGGAACATGTTCAACACGTCAGACGAGTGCTCCAGAGGTTATTAGAGAATGGGCTTTTTGTCAAGGCGGAGAAGTGCGTATTCCATGCACAGTCGCTCCCCTTCCTAGGGTTTATCGTGTCGTCTGAGGGAATACGAATGGACCCTGACAAGGTAAAGGCTGTGATAGATTGGCCATCTCCAGATTCCCGTAAGGCCCTACAGCGGTTTCTGGGGTTCGCCAACTTCTATCGGCGTTTTATTCGCAATTACAGCCAACTAGCCTCACCTCTGACAGCCTTGACCTCCCCCAGTACTCCGTTCAGGTGGTCTGACGCAGCTGGGACTGCGTTCTCTAACCTGAAGAACCGCTTTGTTTCGGCTCCCATCCTTGTCGCTCCTGATCCCACACGGCAGTTCGTGGTGGAGGTCGACGCATCAGAAGTGGGGGTAGGAGCAGTGTTGTCCCAACGTGCTGCTTCAGATGATAAGGTCCACCCTTGCACGTTTTTCTCTCATCGATTATCTCCTGCCGAACGTAATTATTACATTGGCAATAGAGAGTTGTTGGCGGTCAAATTAGCGCTGGAGGAGTGGCGCCACTGGTTAGTGGGTTCAGGGGTTCCCTTTATTGTTTGGACCGATCATAAGAATTTAGAGTACATTAGAACTGCTAAAAGACTCAATTCCAGGCAGGCTCGGTGGGCACTTTTTTTTTTTTTCGGCCGTTTTGAATTTACACTATCGTACCGTCCGGGTTCCATAAATGTTAAACACGATTCTTTGTCACGTCTTTTTGATCCCTCCGCCCGTCCCGTTACTCCCGAGTGTATTTTGCCTGAGAGATTAGTAGTCTCAGCACTTGTATGGGAGGTCGAGTCGAAGGTCAAGACGGCCTTAGAAGGGGTAATGCCTCCGTCCGGTTGCCCACTGAACCGCTTATTTGTGCCGGAGGAGTTAAGGTCCGAAGTTGTTCGGTGGGGTCATTGTTCCAACATGGCTTGTCATCCAGGGATAAGTAGAACTAATGGGTTGGTTAGACAAGGATTCTGGTGGCCACGTATGGCTCGCGACGTCCGCGATTTTGTTTTGGCTTGTTCAGTTTGTGCCAGTGGTAAGTCATCTAACCAACCTCCTGATGGGCTCCTTCAACCGCTGTCTGTCCCTTCGAGACCCTGGTCACATATCGCTCTAGATTTTGTTACCGCCCTCCCGCCCTCTAATGGCATGACAGTCGTTTTGACTGTAGTGGACAGGTTCTCGAAGGCGGCACATTTCATTCCCTTGCCCAAATTACCGACAGCCAAGGAGACAGAGGTTACTGTTTTAGATCACGTCTTTCGGCTCCATGGCCTCCCGGTAGACGTGGTTTCAATTTTGGAAAGAGTTTTGCAAGTTATTAGGAGCGTCAGTTAGCTTGTCGTCGGGTTATCATCCCCAAAGCAACGGACAATCTGAGCGAGCCAACCAAGATTTGGAAAGGACGATCGCCACCGGTCAAAGCCTCCCGTCTACATCGTGGGTCAAAAAGTGTGGCTTTCTACCAGTAACATTCCATTGCGATCCGTTTCTAATAAACTAGCTCCCAAATTTATCGGCCCGTTCACTATCACCAAGATCATTAGTCCGGTGACAGTCCGCCTCAAACTACCTCCTGCGTACAAGAGGATACACCCCGCCTTTCATGTGTCCAAAATTAAACCTGTGTTTTATGCACGTATTAATCCGCCTACTCCGGTTCCCCCGCCGCCGCGTCTCGTAGATGGGGAACCGACATATTCGGTTAATCGTATTCTGGACTCAAGACAGAGGGGACGAGGATTCCAGTATCTGGTGGACTGGGAAGGTTACGGTCGGGAGGAGAGGAGTTGGGTACCTGCTAGGGACATATTGGATCACTCCCTTATTGATGAATTCAATCAGCAGGTAGGCCCTTCTGGGAACTCCAAGAGATCGTTGTTTCATGTCGTTGTGTTACCCCCGTCTGACTTTTGTGTTAGTTTGCGTTTGGATGTCTGTGTTTTCCCTAGAACCTCATCCACTCTCCGCACGATCACGCAGCCACGGACACTTACCTTCGGCTCTGTTCCCCGCAGTTCCTGTGCCACTCTCTCCTGCTGCCTCACGCCGTCAAGACCCGGACTCCTCACCTACACTCCACTACCGGCTGGATTTCTCACCTTCCACCGTCTCCCTGGAGTGTTATCGTCTCATCGTCTTTGTGAGTCTTTGTATTACATCTCATCATCTCATTAAATCCTGTTAACTCGCATTTGTTTCTCGCATGTCTTTCACCAGCCGTCACAGAAGGTCGAAAGTTAGGGAAAGATGAGTTTAAGAGAATGGAAATATGGAATCCCAAGTTCACAGCAATACGTTAAATTGCATAAACATGAACAACCATCAATCACGTAATTAGCGCTCGCATTGAGTTCCTCAATGGGGTTAAAATTATATTAGATACACCAGCACAACAAATATCTGGGAATATGTTGCCTTCGTTTGCTGTGAAAGGGACTCCCGTTGAAAGGGGTATCCCGGTGTCGCTGATTGGCTGGAAGTTCAGTAGTGGCTGAAGTGACGTCTTGAGGAGCCTGTGCTTGGGTGTTGGCTGAAGCTGGAGTTGTGTGGCTGGTTGGAGTTCAAACACGCAGACGAGGTCGACGTTACAAAACTTAACTCAGAACACGAAACTCTCAAACGGAAAAGAAAAGAAATAAAGTTTGAGGAGACTAGGTTGTGTTCCTTCTCATCGTGGCATAGTAGCAGCAGGCAGGCACGCTGGAACCGCGCTCAAAGAACAATGATGACTAACCGCATGGCTAGATGCTACAAGCTAAAGCTAGGTAGCAAAGCTACAAGCTAAAAGCTAAGAGCAGGCATGACTAATAGCATGACTGATAGCACGAGCAAGGCTGGAACTAAAAAGCTAAATTTCATGGTGTCCAAAGTATTTAAACTTCCTTGTTGGCCACCCCTCAAATGTTGCCTTGACCAATCAGATATGGTCTTGGCTCGGGGGTATCATAAATCATTTGTTTATCTTACCAAGCATGTGGTTCCTGCCTCGCAGGGTCTAATTTCGGACATGATTCCTATAACACGATTATGATATATTTTACAAATAAATGATTGTCAGGACAATATCAAGCAAGAAAATTCGATTATATCAATACTAGACATGACTGTGTATCCTATAGTTATCAAAAGACATACACAATAAGTGATTATACATGATAGTCAAATGTGTGGGTTATACATAAATGAATATGGAGTTAAGCAATGGAATGATTTATTTATAAGTCTTTTTGAGTTCATTCTGGTCCATATATAATGTACAAAAAAGCAGTTTCTTTGCCATTCTCTGACAAAGGGACTTTTCTGTGAAGACAAAGGTTTAAAGCCCTTCCCCCTTAGGAATTTCAGTCTGGTTCTGCTGGGTGGGGGAAGTCAATGCAAGTATTTAACTTGATCTCCTGGGTTTACATGTGATGTCCAGCGTTGCATTTCAATCACGAACAATAAATTTGACAATCTCTTCTTCGAATTAAAATTGTCAATAATTGTTCTATTGGTGTTAATGTTGAAAGCTGTTGTGTGAACAAGTTGGTTGGTTGGTTATCTTGCTTGGTTCTTGTGGCACTAGAACTGATTTATGACTTCCTGAGGAGTTCGGCTCTCGTTTCAATGCACA
This sequence comes from Carassius gibelio, assembly GCF_023724105.1. Taxonomy (NCBI): domain Eukaryota; kingdom Metazoa; phylum Chordata; class Actinopteri; order Cypriniformes; family Cyprinidae; genus Carassius; species Carassius gibelio. The sequence continues at coordinate 29,075,138 of NC_068403.1, read as the reverse complement.
CAGCTCTGATAGACTCTTTAATTTGTCTGGTTCGACTCATTTCTGCTACACTTCCTTTTATAGACAAAATTATAGAAAAGTTTTTAATCAGCTGAACAAATACTTTAACTCAAATGGATACCTGTACAATTTTCAATCTGGTTTCCGACTGCATCACAGCACAGAGACAGCACTCATTAAACCCACAAGCCCCAAACTTGCTCAGAGAAGTTCTGGAGATGTTGTTCATGTGTTCACGTCTTTAGTAAGACAGCAGATGCTGAAATTACCGCGAGCATCACGTGCGCTTCAGTGTAAAGGAAGTCGCGATTCTGCTCCATTCATTAACAGAGACGAGCAGAACATGCAGGATTCATAATTTAAATAGACTGTTCCGGCTTAATATTTACAGATATTAGTACATATCGTGATTTGATGAAAGTGCAATGACCTATTTTTAATTAATTAATTCAAAATCGACGTTCTCTTTACATTTGCCCTCGCCCTCAAATCAAAACACTGCTGACTCCTTGCAGTACGCGATTTCTGTTCTGCGTCTTCCTTATCCCGTTAAAAAAACATGTTACAGTAACCATATTCCTTCCTTTTAATAAAAAAAAATGCACTAACTGTTCGTTACAAGCAGCATTTGCAGTCAGGCAGGTAGCTAACATAAACATATTTTTGCTAGCCTACCTGCTGCAAAATTACACCATTTGTACAAGACTGACAAGGTAGAGCTATTATATCCAGTGTAATTTATCACTTACCACTATCTTTTTTTTTCTTATCCTCCTCTTCCTGCTTCCTGAAAGGGGGGGGGGGGGGGTGAAATGCTATTTCATGCATACTGAGTTTTTTACACTGTTAAAGAGTTGAATTCCCATGCTAAACATGGACAAAGTTTAAAAAATTAAGTTGTACGTTTGAAGGAGCATTTCTGTTCCAAAAATACTCCTTCCGGTTTGTCACAAGTTTCGGAAAGTTTTTTTCAAGTATGGCTCTGTGTGACGTTAGATGGAGCGGAATTTCCTTATATGGATCCTGAGGGCACGTCTGCCGGAAGAGCGCGCGCTCCCGTATAGCAGAGCACTCAGAGCACAACAGGCATTCACTGATCAGAGCGAGAGCGTCGGGAAAAGTCACAAAAGGAGTGTATTTTTGGTTGCCAGGGCAAGACAACCCTGCACAGATTACCAAAAAAAACAGCATTAAGGGACCAGTGGATGGAGTTTATTTTTACAGAGCATCAACGGAGTTGTGCAAGTGTTTCTGTTTGTTCCTTCCCTGCATTTCGAAGATGTTTGTTTTACAAACAAGGCCCAGTTTGACGACGGATTTGCGTATCGTTTATTTCTTAAGGATGATGCAGTCCCAACGAAAAAGGGTCACGATCGTGTGTTGGAACCGCAGACGGTGAGTAAAACTGCTTCAAATATCTCTGCCTTCTTGTTAGTGCGTCCCCTCCCATGCCGAGACCCGGGTTCGAGCCCCGCTCGGAGCGAGTCGTTGCTGCTGCTGCTCTCATTCAGTCTCAGCCTCTGGATCTGATTCTGGATCATAAATATACACTGAATCTGACTGTTAGTCATGGTTTGTTTTGGATGATGGTTTTTTCCTCAAGGTAATGTCACAGCTTCCAAACGCTTTCAAGCTTACTGGCGCTTGTGATTCTTTAGCTCCGCCCACACATCACGCCTCCAGTGGCTCGTGTTTTTCCGGGATAAATCGGTACTGACTATCTTTCTCTTCTGAATATAATAAAACTAAAGACTTTTTGGAGTTATGAAGGATGCAGTACTACTCTATAGGTACTCAAGATTAACAGGATATTGAGTGAAAACGAGCATTTCACCCCCCCTTGAAGCATAATTCCGCTTCATGACTACCGAGGAGGTTTTGTATTTTGCCGGTAACAGAGATCACGTGTTGGCTGGCTGCTTTCCGCGACTACTGAGGGGGATCGCGATAACAGTGTCATTGCACGTTACTGCATTGACAATCAAAGAGGCGCTCAAACAGTGTCGTTGCATTTTATTCTTAACCAGTCGTTGTCTTGGGGCCCCAGGCCAGCTCGGGGCCCCAAGCAATTGCTTGGTTTGCCTGCCTTGTCGCGACGGGCCTGCAGAGACGAGCAGAACATGCAGGATTCATAATTTAAATAGACTGTTCCGGCTTAATATTTACAGATATTAGTACATATCGTGATTTGATGAAAGTGCAATGACCTGTTTTTAATTCATTCATTCAAAATCAACGTTCTCTTTACATTTGCCCTCGCCCTCAAATCAAAACACTGCTGACTCCTTGCAGTACGCGATTTCTGTTCTGCGTCTTCCTTATCCCGTTAAAAAAACATGTTACAGTAACCATATTCCTTCCTTTCGAAAAAAAAATGCACTAACTGTTCGTTACAAGCAGCATTTGCAGTCAGGCAGGTAGCTAACATAAACATATTTTTGCTAGCCTACCTGCTGCAAAATTACACCATTTGTACAAGACTGACAAGGTAGAGCTATTATATCCAGTGTAATTTATCACTTACCGCTAGCTTTTTCTTTCTTTTTCTGATCCTCTTCCTTTCTCTTCTGGCTTCCTGAAGCATAATTCCGCTTCATGACTGCCGAGGAGGTTTTGTATTTTGCCGGTAGCAGAGATCACGTGTTGGCTGGCTGCTTTACGCGACTACTGAGAGGGGCCCCCTTGAGGGGGATCGCGATAACAGTGTCATTGCACGTTACTGCATTGACAATCTTATGCCACGTTTCCACCGAAATTACCCGGAACATTTGTACCAGGAACTTTTTTTCCAAGGAACTTTTTTCCCCCCAGACCTGTTGCTTTCTGCGTTTCCACCACGGTGTAAAGTACCGGGTAGATTAGGCAAATAGACTGGTGACGTAGGTCTATGCATTTCTCAATACAAAGTACCGCTGATTTAAAAAAAAAAAAAAAAAAAAAAAAGGTACGCTGATTTTGGACGTGCATCATCGGTAGTTAGTTCTGACTTCGTGCATTCAGCTGGGGAGTGTGATGTCAACGACGACGCGAATCCTGTAATTTTCCTCTCTGTATATTTACAATAAAACGAAATAGGATATAAAATACCACTGCCTCCTTTGGTTTTCATTTAAGCATAATAACAGCTGCAGAAATGTACTTAATTCAGGGATATGTGTATATGCAGCCATTACAATGAAACGAAATATTATATAAATTTGCCTTTTTTATTTTCATTTTAACATATAGATAAATTGAATACAGACCAAAGAAAACCTGTTAGATTTACCCCGCAGCTGAATTATGTTATGTTTAACCACTAAAGAGACATCAGAGCCAGCGGCACATATCAGAAGATCTATCCGAGATGAGGCTGCTCTCTGCGGATACATGAGGACTGAGCTCCCGCTGATCGAGTGGAGCTCACCGTCTCTGAGATCGGCGAAACACATTTTTAAATAGGCGCTGTCTTTATAAATAAACCATAGATTTGAGTTTTAAACAACTACATTCTCGCCTGAAATACTTTTAAAATTACATTTCATCACACAATAACAGTAATATTTGAAAATGATCCGAATAAATGGTGTTTGAACTCAACCAATGCTGCGTGAACTCAGATCGCTTTGGCTACTGTTATTTTCCCCTCAGTATATTTACAATAAAACGAAATAGGATATAAAATACCACTGCCTCCTTTCGTTTTTATTTAAACATAATAACAGCTGCAGAAATGTACTTAGTTCAGGGATATGTGTAATGTTATATACAGCCATTGCAATGAAACGAATTTTTTATTTTCATTTTAGCATATAGATAAATTGAATACAGACCAAAGAAAACCTGTTAGATTTACCCCGCAGCTGAATTCTATTTTATGTTTAACCACTGAAGAGACATCAGAGCCAGCGGCACATATCAGAAGATCTATCCGAGATGAAGCTGCTCTCTGCGAATACATGAGGACTGAGCTCCCGCTGATCGAGTGGAGCTCACCGTCTCTGAGATCGGCGAAACACATTTTTAAATAGGCGCTGTCTGTATAAATAAACCACAGATTTGAGTTTTAAACAACTACATTCTCGCCTGAAATACTTTTAAAATTACATTTCATCACACAATAACAGTAATATTTGAAAATGATCCGAATAAATGGTGTTTGAACTCAACCAATGCTGCGTGAACTCAGATCGCTTTGGCTACTGTTATTTTCCCCTCAGTATATTTACAATAAAACGAAATAGGATATAAAATACCACTGCCTCCTTTCGTTTTTATTTAAACATAATAACAGCTGCAGAAATGTACTTAGTTCAGGGATATGTGTAATGTTATATACAGCCATTGCAATGAAACAAATTTTTTATTTTCATTTTAGCATATAGATAAATTGAATACAGACCAAAGAAAACCTGTTAGATTTACCCCGCAGCTGAATTCTATTTTATGTTTAACCACTGAAGAGACATCAGAGCCAGCGGCACATATCAGAAGATCTATCCGAGATGAGGCTGCTCTCTGCGAATACATGAGGACTGAGCTCCCGCTGATCGAGTGGAGCTCACCGTCTCATTGATCGGCGAAACACATTTTTAAATAGGCGCTGTCTGTATAAATAAACCACAGATTTGAGTTTTAAACAACTACATTCTCGCCTGAAATACTTTTAAAATTACGTTTCATGACACAATAACAATAATATTTTGAAAATGTTGATCCGAATAAATGGTGGTTGAACTCAACCAATGCTACGTGAACTCAACCAATCAGAATGTTTAGCGCCAAAGTCCCGCCCCCGAAAGTTCCGGAACTTTGAAAAAGTTCCACTTCGCCAGCAGGGACTTTCTGAGGGGCATTTTTTTACCCAGAACTTTATTTAGTTCCTGGTTCCTGCGGTGGAAACACACCAAGTACCAGGCCAAAGTCCCTAGTTCCTGGGTAAAGTTCCTGTGGTGGAAACGCGGCTAAAGAAGCGCTCAAACAGTGTCGTTGCATTTTATTCTTAACCAGTCGTTGTCTTGGGGCCCCAGGCCAGCTCGGGGCCCCAAGCAATTGCTTGGTTTGCCTGCCTTGTCGCGACGGGCCTGTCTACACAGAGCTCACAACGAGCGAATTTATTCTTATTTAAGACCTTTTCAAATTAAATTATATCGGCGATTGCACACAATCTACGCGTTAGAACACACCAAGAGCTAAATTCAGATGTTTCTGAACTGTTTAAAGTATAATATATTCGCGGCAGCGCAACTGCCCGCGAGCTCGAGATGTATTTCTCTGAACACTTGAAGAGAATTTACAACCTGTCACAAAACACTGCAGCGAAACGGCACAAAACAATTAGAAGAATATATCATACACATGAAAATGAGTGTATATGTGCTTGTGAGATTTTCTCTGTCAGATTGAACGTCAGATTGATCAGCGCTGCACAACATGGTAAAGTCATTTATATATTTTTTTAAGAGCTTCTTAAAATAAATATTCCTGCGAATGCACACAATCCACCCATTAGAACACAACAAGAGCAAAATCCAGGGTTTTTTGAGCTGTGTGTGTGTGCAAAATGCAATATTTGACATCGCGAAGGAAAAAAAAAGTCACATGACAGCCGCGTTTCTGGGCGAGATCAGACAAATAAATAGGCTACACATTTCATTCACACTGACAAGCTAAACCAACATATGTTATTATTACCGGGTCAGATCTCATTAATAAATTATGTCTCTGGCCAAAGAACAGAGAGAAAGACGAGAGAGAAATGAGCGCTTCATCAGCATTTTTTAAGAGCTTCCAAAAATAATGTCACAGCAAATGCATCCACCCATTAGAACACAACAAGAGCAGAATTCAGGTGTTTTTGAGCTGTTTATGTGTGCAAAATTAAATATAATTTGACAGCGTGATACAGCTTATGAATACTGGAAGGAAAAAAAGTCAGGACAGCCTTTTAACTCTGGAGTCGATTAACGCATATACGCGTTTTGAGTCATTTTCTCCTGATAACCCCGACAATTACTTAAATTACACTTTCAGTTTTAATCGTACAGATAAGAGCAATACATCAATCGAATCTGTAAAGGGTCTACTTTTTTGGATACAAACATAACAACAAAACTTTGTGCACTTATAAAATAAAGATAACAAACAAGGTGTGCTGTCTGCGCTGATCTTCATTTACAAACGTCATTAAAATGAACTGTAACTCCATGAATACTCAACGAAGAGACATGAGAGATATATCTATAGAAAGCTTGACATGTCTACTTTTAAACTAAACAAGTGCTGCCGAACAAATATTCTTTGATAAAGTAATCCATATCAAAACAATGCGATGTCCTTTTTTCACGTCTCCCTTCATCTAATGTGTATGGAAGGCCAAGAGGGTCAAATACACATGAATTTTAACGCGTCAACAACACGTTAAATACGTGTATTTCCCGCGTAGACAACACGTATTTAACGCGTTAAATACGTGTTGTTTACTCGTGAAAAATCAACACGTATTTAACGTTAAATACACGTGAAATACACGTGAAGTACGTGTTAAAAATCAGTTTGAACAGGTCAATGTCATTGGCTGCTGAGGACTTGGGTCAAACCACTTCTGTGAGCTTAGAGTGGTGTACCATTCATAGACACCATTTAACATGCTATAGATCAGCTTATTCAGCCTTATTATTTAGTCTTTTTTCTTTTCTGTTTTGTATAGCATATAAAAATAATATATTTAAGTTTCAGTTTTATGAAATATAATTTTTGTAATAAATATTAATTAAAATTTTGTGGTGATAGTATAAAAATTATAAAAGTTACAGTATTTTGTAATGAAACAGGACTTTTTGTTTAGCTCTTGACTTGCCGAAGTATACTATATAGTGTGCCTTCTTTAATTTTTTAGTTATGTGTGATAACTTAAATATGCTGTCGGTACTGTTAAAATAAGATCAAATTGAATTGAGATTATGGTTTTTGCATGACTTATTTTGCATTCAGCTAGACAACCCTGTCATAGCTGTTCTCATAGCCTAGGCCAGTGGTTCCCAAACTGGGGTGCCACCGGGGGTGCGCCAGAGAATGTTTGTAATGGCGGGGAAAAAGATGGTCTCTTTATTATTGTTACGTATTTAACTGAGGTAAACCTCACATGCGAAAGTTTTATTAAGAAATAAAATTTCACATTACAAGCTATAAATTACTCATGATTTAATTTCATTTTACAAGCACGTCTGTGTCACAATAGCCCCGCCCTGTTCATATTAGGCGCTAACTGATAATTCGTCCATTTATTTTTTTCACTTACTACATTCATCAAAATGGACACCTGGTTAAAAACGGGCACTTTAAAGAACTCAAGGGACAGGAATAAGACATCTACATCGGCCTCTTGTGTGGAGATGTGCACCGACCACGGCGCTGAATATATTGAAAAACCCGATTAAACAGACTCAGATGATAATGAACGGAGTGAAGAGGCGGGAACAGAGAAACCTAACAGAGATGTATTGGTCAAGAGAAATAGGCCTGCATGCCAGAGGGAGAAAATGTCAAGTATGGAACGCAATTACAGTGACAGTTACATTGCTTTCGGGTTTACATGGATTGGTGATGCAGAAAGTCCAAACCCGCAATGTGTAGTCTGTGGTGAAGTTTTAGCTAATAGCAGTCTCAAGCCCTCATATATGGTCCGGCACTTACAAACAAGACATAGTCAATTACAAGACATGCCTGCAAGTTTTTTCCAAGGAAAATTGGCAGAACTGCAGAAGAAGAAAAAAATTATCCACTCCCATTCAGGCTTAGGGACTTCCAAAAATGCACAGAAAGCTTCATATCTGGCGAGCTACCACATAGCTAAAAAAGGTATGCCCCACACAATTGGAGAAAATCTCTGCTTACCTGTTGCCAAAGACATGGTAAACTGTATGCTCGGGGACAAAGCAGCAAAGACGCTGGACAAAATTCCTCTCTCTGACAATACTGTTTCTCGTCGCATTGATTCGATATCTACTGACATCTTCAACCAGCTAATAAGCAGAATAAAAAACAGTGAATTCTTCTCACTGAAAATCGATGAGTCTACTGACGTAGCGAATCTAGCTAATCTTCTTGTGTATGTCCGTTATTTATTTGAAAACACAGTTCATGAAGATTTTTTGTTTTGCCGTCCCCTTGTCACACATTCAACAGGGGAAGATATTTTTAAAATCCAGTTTTCTTCTAGAAAGACAAAAACGTTCAGGTGGAGAAAAAAAACTTTTTCTTTACCTTGACATGTTTCGACTGCAACCTGCAGTCTTCCTCAGAAGCGTCATCTGACAGCTGTGACGTGTCGTTTATCAGCTGTTATTTTCTGGGTGTGGCCAACCCGGCGGACATGACAGTTCCGCCGGGCTGGCCACGCCCTGCCCCCCCGTCGTTCGATGGTCTCTGGAGGATGGTGTTCCATGTGTGTGAGAGCATGTAGGCTCCCTCATCCCGGTTGATGGTATCCTTGGCCCGCTTCCTGATTTCAATTGCCTCCTTTATCCATCTTCTGTATCTGTTTGGTTCTGATCTGATAATGTGTCCGTTGTCCCAGTCCATAATGTGGTTATTTTGTTTGCAATGATCTGATATAGCTGATTTTAGTTGTTCCTGTTGCGCTTTTTCCTTTTGAGTTCTAGTTAGTCATCCTGTTGTTTCTTTTTCAAATTCTTTCTGATGTTCTTTCTTTCTTGAGTTGAATGACCTGCCTGTTTCTCCAACGTATGTTTTATTGCATGATTTGCATGGTATCTTGTATATGACATTACATTTTTTGTCTTGCTCTATTTTGTCCTTGTGAAAAGTGATATGACATCGTGTGAAATTAAAATTTCATCTAATTTCATCTAATTCTATTTTCATGTTGTTGAGTTCTTTCACTAGTTGTTTTGAGTTTTGACAGTGATGCTCTGTTAGGCCGAGGAGGGGTTTTATAATTTCCACTAATGCTTTTGATAGGTTGTAAGTGACCGAGCCGATACTGTCTACTATTGGGCGTAATGGGATACCATTTTTGTGTATTTTTGGTGTTCCATAGATTCATGGCATAATGTTTGCGGTGGGAATTAGATTGTCATATGCTTCCTTTGTTATTTTTCTGTTTTCTAGTAATGGTTTGAGAAGTGCTTTTAATGTTTTTTATTTTCTTCAGTAGGGTCCTTCTTTAGTATTTCATATGTATTGTTGTCTTTTAGCATTGCTTCCATCTGTTTTTCATATTTGTCCGTGTCCATGACAACTGTTGTACGTCCTTTGTCCGCTGGTATGATGGTGATAGTTTTATCCTTTTTGAGTGCGGTTATTGCTTTTCTTTCCTCTTTTGTGATGTTGCTTGTTGGTAATTTTGCGGTTTTTCTATTTTAGTTTGCGTGTCATGATCTACAGTCAGGTCCATTAATATTGGGACATCGACACAATTCTAATCTTTTTGGCTCTATACACCACCACAATGGATTTGAAATGAAACGAACAAGATGTGCTTTAACTGCAGACTTTCAGCTTTAATTTGAGGGTATTTACATCCAAACCAGGTGAACGGTGTAGGAATTACAACAGTCTGTATATGTACATCCCACTTTTTAAGGGACCAAAAGTAATGGGACAGATTAACAATCATAAATCAAACTTTCATTTTTTAATACTTGGTTGCAAATCCTTTGCAGTCAATTACAGCCTGAAGTCTGGAGATCAATTAGACATCAGCGTACGCTGGGTTTCATCCCTGGTGATGCTCTGCCAGGCCTCTACTGCAACTGTCTTCAGTTCCTGCTTGTTCTTGGGGCATTTTCCCTTCAGTTTTGTCTTCAGCAAGTGAAATGCATGCTCAATCGGATTTAGGTCAGGTGATTGACTTGGCCATTGCATAACATTCCACTTCTTTCCCTTAAAAATCTCTTTGGTTGCTTTCGCAGTATGCTTCGGGTCATTGTCCATCTGCACTGTGAAGCGCTGACCAATGATTTCTGAAGCATTTGGCTGAATATGAGCAGATAATATTGCCCGAAACACTTCAGAATTCATCCTAATGCTTTTGTCAGCAGCCACATCATCAATAAATACAAGATAACCAGTTCCATTGACAGCTATACATGCCCACGCCATGACACTACCACCACCATGCTTCACTGATAAGGTGATCATGAGCAGTTCCTTTCTTTCTCCATACTCTTCTCTTTCCATCACTCTGGTACAAGTTGATCTTTGTCTCATCTGTCCATAGGATGTTGTTCCAGAACTGTGAAGGCTTATTTAGATGTTGTTTGGCAAACTCTAATCTGGCCTTCCTGTTTTAGAGACTCACTAATGGTTTACTTCTTGTGGTGAACCCTCTGTATTCACATGGTTCTTGATTGTTGACTTTGACACACACATACACCTACCTCTTGGAGAGTGTTCTTGATCTGGCCAACTGTTGTGAAGGGTTTCTTCACCAGGGAAAGAGTTCTTCGATCATCCACCACAGTTGTTTTCCATGGTCTTCCGGGTAGTTTGGTGTTTGGAAAGCAACCAAAGAGATTTTTAAGGGAAAGAAGTGGAATGTTATGCAATGGCCAAGTCAATCACCTGACCTAAATCCGATTGAGCATGCATTTCACTTGCTGAAGACAAAACTGAAGGGAAAATGCCCCAAGAACAAGCAGGAACTGAAGACAGTTGCAGTAGAGGCCTGGCAGAGCATCACCGGGGATGAAACCCAGCGTACGCTGATGTCTAATTGATCTCCAGACTTCAGGCTGTAATTGACTGCAAAGGATTTGCAACCAAGTATTAAAAAAATGAAAGTTTGATTTATGATTGTTAATCTGTCCCATTACTTTTGGTCCCTTAAAAAGTGGGATGTACATATACAAACTGTTGTAATTCCTACACTGTTCACCTGATTTAGATGTAAATACCCTCAAATTAAAGCTGAATGTCTGCAGTTAAAGCACATCTTGTTCGTTTCATTTCAAATCCATTGTGGTGGTGTATAGAGCCAAAAAGATTAGAATTGTGTCGATGTCCCAATATTTATGGACCTGACTGTATATGGAAAAAACTTTTGAAATTGTCCTTCTCTACTTTTGTTTGTTCTGTGATTCTTTTGATCTCATTTACAGTCGTTCTTATCCTCTCTTTCACGAGGTCTTTTCGGGCTCTTTTGATTATTTTTCCGCATTTTAGTGTGAATAGGGTTCTTGATATTGAGGCTTACTGGTGTAATATCCTCATCTCGACATCGGAGGTTGAATCTTAGGTGGTTCTTATGGCGTGCCATTGTTTTTTCCAGCCTCTCTAAGCGGCGGAGGGCTTTGACACAGTCTTTTCCATAACTTCCTCGTAATAGTTCAAAGATTTTCATTTTGTCTTCTCAATGATTAAAATCCAGACAGTTTTCTTCTAGAAAGACAAAAACGTTCAGGTGGAGAAAAAAACTTTTTCTTTACCTTGACATGTTTCGACTGCAACCTGCAGTCTTCCTCAGAAGCGTCATCTGACAGCTGTGACGTGTCGTTTATCAGCTGTTATTTTCTGGGTGTGGCCAACCCTGCGGACATGACAGGCCAACATCAAAGTTAGTTCACTAACTTTTAATTCTAGTTATTCTTATTTTTCTGGCCAGAAAATTTTTGTTCACCTACTCCTCCTAGACCGTTCAAGCTACATACTCCAAACTTGGGTCAGACCTTCATACTGTTCTGATTCGGTGTGCTATATCTTTTCAGACTGGTTTGAGTTACGGTTTAAAATTAATATTAAAAATCATAAAAATGCCCATAGACTTTCATTGAAATGATGTTCAGATGACCCAAGCTCCAAATCCCATTAGACTCAATCAAGCTTTGATGCTAATCAATTTAAACTCATTCAAACTCATCTAATCTATCTATCTATCTATCTATCTATCTATCTGACTATTTTTATCTATCTATCAGACTATTTCTATCTATCTATCTATCTATCTATCTATCTATCTATCTCTCTATCTGACTTTCTATCTATCTATCTATCTATCTATCTATCTATCTGACTATTTCTATCTATCTATCTGACTTTCTATCTATCTATCTATCTATCTATCTGACTATTTCTATCTATCTATCCTAATAAAATGCTAGTCATGCTAAAATCATGCTAGCAACATGCTAATTGCATGCTAGTCATGCTAGAAACATGCTAGCATTATGCTAATCATGCTAGAAACATGCTAGTCGCATGCTAATCATGCTAGAAACATGCTAGCAACATGCTAATCATGCTAAAATAATGCTAGCAAAATGTTAATCATGCTAAAATCATGCTAGCAACATGCTAGTCGCATGCTAGTCATGCTAGAAACATGCGAGCAACATGTTAATCATGCTAGAAACATTGTAATCATACTAAAATCATGCTAGCAACATGCTAGTCGAATGCTAATCTTGTTACAAAAACATGCTAGCAACATGCTAATCATACTAAAATCATTCTAGCAACATGCTAATCGTATGCTAGTCATGCTAGAAACATGCTAGCATTATGCTAATCGCATACTAATCATGCTAGAAACATGCTCGCAAATGCTAATCATGCTAAAATAATGCTAGCAAAATGCTAATCATGCTAAAATCATGCTAGCAAACATGCTAGTCGAATGCTAATCATGCTAGAAACATGCTAACATGCTAGTCGCATGCTAGTCATGCTAGAAACATGCTAGAAACATGCTAGAAACATGCTTATCATGTTAAAAGCATGTTAGTCGCATGCTAGTCATGCTAGAAACATTCTAGCAACATGTTAATCATGTTAGAAACATGCTAGTCGACATGCTATTCATGCTAGAAACATGCTAGCAAAATGCTAATCACGCTAAAATCATGCTAGCAACATGTTAGTCGCATGGTAATCATGCTAGAAACATGGTAGCGACATGCTAGCAAAACATGCTAATCATGCTATAGACATGTTAGCGACATGCTAATCATGCTAGCAACATGCTAGTTGCATGCTAGTCATGCTAGAAACATGATAACAACATGCTAATCATGCTAGAAACATGCTAGCTGCATGGTGGACATCCTACAAACATGCTAGCAACATGCTAGCGACATGCTAATCATGCAAGGAACATGCTAGCAAAACATGCTAATTGTGCTAAAAATAATGCTATCAACATGCTAGCAACATGGTAGCCGAATGTTAATCATGCTAGGAACATGTTAACAACATGCTAGCAACATGTTAATCATTCTAGATACATGCTAGCAACATGCTAGTCGCATGCTAATCATGCTAGAAACATGCTAGCAACGTTAAAAACATGCTAATCATGCTAGCAACATGCTAGTAACTTGCTTATCATACTCTAAACATGCTATCAACATGCTAGCAGCATGTTAATCATGCTAGAAATATGCTAGAAACATGGTAGCGACATGCTTTAGCAACGTGCTAGTCAAATGCTAATAATGCTAGAAAAATGCTAACAACATGCTAGTCGCATGCTAGTCATGCTAGAAACATGCTAGCAACATGCTAGTAATGTTAACCAAATGCTAGTAACTTGCTTATCATACTCTAAACATGCTATCAACATGCTAGCAGCATGTTAATCATGCTAGAAACATGGTAGCGACATGCTAGTCGAAATATGCTAGAAACATGGTAGCGACATGCTAGCAACGTTAAAAACATGCTAATCATGCTAGCAACATGCTAGTAACTTGCTTATCATACTCTAAACATGCTATCAACATGCTAGCAGCATGTTAATCATGCTAGAAATATGCTAGAAACATGGTAGCGACATGCTTTAGCAACGTGCTAGTCAAATGCTAATAATGCTAGAAAAATGCTAACAACATGCTAGTCGCATGCTAGTCATGCTAGAAACATGCTAGCAACATGCTAGTAATGTTAACCAAATGCTAGTAACTTGCTTATCATACTCTAAACATGCTATCAACATGCTAGCAGCATGTTAATCATGCTAGAAACATGGTAGCGACATGCTAGTCATGCTAAAAACATGCTATTTGCATGCTAATCATGCTAGAAACATGCTAGTAACATGCTAGTCACGCTAAAAACATGGTAACGACATGCTAGTCATGCTAACAACATGCTAGTAACTTGCTAATTATGTTAGAAACATGTTAGTCACATGCATTCTTTCTGTCAAGCTAATCTATCTATGATTCTTTCATTTGAGCTAATCTATATCATTCTTTCTAACTAATCTATCTGTTATTCTTTCTAATATATCTTTCTTTCTTTCAACTAATCTATCAATCTAACTTTAAACTATAAACTTCTAACTTCTTTAAACTTCTTCAAACTTTCTGGTCAGGCTTTCTCAAGCCAACTTAAAGTTTGTCTCAACAAACTTTTTTTCTAGTTAAAGTTATACCTGTTTTTATTTCTTTTGTTCCTTTTTCTGAGTAGCTCTCATTCAGCATCTGATCTTAAATTACATATATTACTGTTAAATTATTGTTCCCCAGGACCCGTGGCAATCTCTTCTGGGATCAGTTCACAGTACACCGGACTCTGTACATCCAGGCAGCCAACAGACCCCCTCTTGCACCTCCATACTGGTGGCCCAGTATGTCCCGGGATGTCATCAGGTACGTCTGCAGTTGCTCAGTTTGTGACATGTCTTCCACTCCATGTCAGACTACCTGGTGGACTGGGAGGGGTACGTTCCTGGGTGGCCAAACATGACATTCTATACCCCATGCTTCTTGAAGGGTTCCATTGCCAACACCCTAATCGTCCCGTACCCAGAGGCCGTGGTCACCCTTGTCGTTGCATCAGGGTGTCAGGAGCTTTGGAGGAGGGTGTAATGTCAGGAACTCACTGTCGCAGCCAATCATCACCCGCACCTGGCTCTCCAAGCAGGATCCCAATCACTGGAGTACTGATCAACTGCACTCAGTTATCTCTCACCAGGATAGAGACACCTCATACTCAGTACTCCGGTGTCTGGACTACTGTTCACTACCCATTGAACTGGTGCCCGATTTATTTCTACTAACCTCTCTTTGCTATGTCCTCAGATATCCTCACGACAATCTCTTGTGAATTACATACGCTGACTCTCCATATGATTATCTCCAGAGCTCTGGAAGTTCACTTCTCAACAACCCAACAACACCTTGTCACTGAATAACTTGTAAATAAACTACTCACTAAACCCTCCGTCTCCATAGTGTTTTGTGATGGATCATTTGTTTTTTCGCTCCCAAAAAACAGTTCTACACAGAAATAGTTTTAATTTAAAGCATTTTTTATCTATCCATCCATCTTTGTCTGCTTATCCGTGGCCGGGTCGTGGGGGCAGCAATCGAAGTAGAGATGCCCAGACTTCCCTCTCACTAGACACTTCCTCCAGCTCTTCCGAAGGGATACCAAGGTGTTCCCAGGCCAGCCAAGAGACATAGTCCCTCCAGCTTGTCCTCTGTATTTCCCAGGGCCTCCTCCCAGTGGTGCGTGCCCGGAACACCTTCCCAGGAAGGCGTCCAGGAAGCATCCGTCAAAGATGTCCGAGCCACCTCAGCTGGCTCCTCTAGATGTGGAGTATGCCTACAGTTCCTGACCATAGGTGAGAGTAGGAACATAGATTGAGCGGTAAATAGAGAGCTTTACCTTGCAGCTCAGCTCCTTCTTTACCACGACAGACAGGTACATCGACCGGATCACTGCGGAAGCTGTACCTATCCGCCTGTCAATCTCCCACACCATTCTTCCATCACTCGTGAACAAGACCCCAAGATACTTGAACTCCTCCACTGGAGACAGGAGCTCACCTCCACTGTAAACAGTGTTGGCAGGGCACTGCTTCTCCTTCCTGAGGCGCTGTACGCTTTGCCAGAATCTCTTTGAAGCCAACTGATAGTCTTTCTCCATGACCTCACCAAATCCTCCCAGACCTGAGTTTTTGCCTCCACAAACACGGTCGAACACAGGCCAGCTTGGCCTGCCGCTACCCGTCAGCTGCCTCAGGAGTCCTGCAAGCCAGCCAGGCCTAGTAGGGCTCCTTCTTTAGCTTGACAGCATCCCTTACTTCCGGTGTACACCACCGGTTTCGGGGATTGCCACCTCGTCAGGCACCAGAGACCTTACGGCCACAGCTCTGAGTGGCCGTATTGACAACAGAGGCGGAGAACATGGTCCACTCAGACTCAATGTCTCCATCCTCCGTCAGAATCTGGTCGAAGCTCTGCCCGGAGGAGGGAATTGAAAATCTCTCTGATGGGGCTCAGCCAAACGTTCCAAACAGACCCTCACAATAAGTTTGGGTCCACCGAGTCTGTCCAGATTCTTTCCCCCGCCATCAGATCCAACTCACCACCAGGTGGTGATCAGTTGACAGCTCTGCCCCTCTCTTTACCTGAGTGTCCAAGACATACTGCCGGAGGTCAGATGAAATGACCACAAAGTCGATCATTGATGGACCTGATGGACACCCTAATGCTTGAACATGGTGTCCGTTATGAACAAACTGTGACTTGCACAGAAGTACAATAACAGAACACCACTCAGGTTCAGATCAGGGGGGCCATTCCTCCCAATCACACCCCTCCAGGTGTCACTGTCACTGCCCACATAAGCATTGAAGTCCCCCAGTAGTATGACTATCTCCGGTCAGTACCTCACAACCTACCGCACAAGCTCAGGCTCCTTCCCCGCCAGTGAGGTGACATTCAACTTCCCTAAGGCCAGTTTCCGTGTCCAGAGATCAGGTCGTCAGGGTCCCTGCCTTAGACTGTTGCCCGATCCACTTTGCACTAGCCCATTATGATTCCTCCCATAGATGGTGGGTGCACAGGAGGTTTTTTTAACTAGAAAAACAATTATTCATATATATTATGATTGTATAAACAATCATTATACAAGTCATGCCAGCTAAACAGGTTTACACCGATTCGGATACATAACACTACATAAGAATATACATGTTGAACCAACAAAAAATTTAATTAAGATTACAAAGATTAAATTCCTGCCAATATACAATCACTGTTAATTAATCCACCGTTTTTCTGTAGAGTCTACTTGGAAGACCAAAGCACGTGCGTACAATACTATCTTAGATAATATTTCTGACAAAAAATATTTTGTATTAAAGGGGTCATATTGTGAACAGTTAAGATCCCTGAAGTTGCAAAGAGTAAAGTCTCAAACCAAAAGAGATATTCTTTATAAAAGTTAAGACTCATCAACATTCTCCTAAAATGCCTTCAAACATGCCCCCACATGTCTAGTCATGATGTGGGAAGATTTGCAAATTCTGCCTAAATGTTCATGCAAAGAAAGAAGGCGTAACTTAATTATTGCTGCCATCTTGCTACCACCATGTTGTGAAGACGCTGTGTGTTTCGTTGCAAAAGCAACCTGTTTCCTGATCCTGGGAGAGAAGACTATAATGGCTGAACAGCTCTGAGTGGCCGTATTGACAACAGAGGCGGAGAACATGGTCCACTCAGACTCAATGTCTCCATCCTCCATCAGAATCTGGTCGAAGCTCTGCCCGGAGGAGGGAATTGAAAATCTCTCTGATGGGGCTCAGCCAAACGTTCCAAACAGACCCTCACAATAAGTTTGGGTCCACCGAGTCTGTCCAGCTTCTTTCCCCCGCCATCAGATCCAACTCACCACCAGGTGGTGATCAGTTGACAGCTCTGCCCCTCTCTTTACCTGAGTGTCCAAGACATACTGCCGGAGGTCAGATGAAATGACCACAAAGTCGATCATTGATGGACCTGATGGACACCTTAATGCTTGAACATGGTGTCCGTTATGAACAAACTGTGACTTGCACAGAAGTACAATAACAGAACATCACTCAGGTTCAGATCAGGGGGGCCATTCCTCCCAATCACACCCCTCCAGGTGTCACTGTCACTGCCCACATAAGCATTGAAGTCCCCCAGTAGTATGACTATCTCCGGTCAGTACCTCACAACCTACCGCACAAGCTCAGGCTCCTTCCCCGCCAGTGAGGTGACATTCAACTTCCCTAAGGCCAGTTTCCGTGTCCAGAGATCAGGTCGTCAGGGTCCCTGCCTTAGACTGTTGCCCGATCCACTTTGCACTAGCCCATTATGATTCCTCCCATAGATGGTGGGTGCACAGGAGGTTTTTTTAACTAGAAAAACAATTATTCATATATATTATGATTGTATAAACAATCATTATACAAGTCATGCCAGCTAAACAGGTTTACACCGATTCGGATACATAACACTACATAAGAATATACATGTTGAACCAACAAAAAATTTAATTAAGATTACAAAGATTAAATTCCTGCCAATATACAATCATTGTTAATTAATCCACCGTTTTTCTGTAGAGTCTACTTGGAAGACCAAAGCACGTGCGTATAATACTATCTTAGATAATATTTCTGACAAAAAATATTTTGTATTAAAGGGGTCATATTGTGAACAGTTAAGATCCCTGAAGTTGCAAAGAGTAAAGTCTCAAACCAAAAGAGATATTCTTTATAAAAGTTAAGACTCATCAACATTCTCCTAAAATGCCTTCAAACATGCCCCCACATGTCTAGTCATGATGTGGGAAGATTTGCAAATGCTGCCTAAATGTTCATGCAAAGAAAGAAGGCGTAACTTAATTATTGCTGCCATCTTGCTACCACCATGTTGTGAAGACGCTGTGTGTTTCGTTGCAAAAGCAACCTGTTTCCTGATCCTGGGAGAGAAGACTATAATGGCTGCTGTTCTGACTCACAGTCTGTAAGTTCATTTTCATATTTAAAGAATTTGCCTCTGATTATTCATACACAAGTTTTGTGTAGAGTAGTGCTTGTTGTTTGTCATTTCTCAGATCACAAATGCAGACTTTTTTTAAAAAATGGAATGTGTAAAAAGACAGTATAAGTCATTATAATACATATTTATTTCCCCACTGGAAGAAAACAGTACCTCGTTTATAATGGGTTTTATTGTTTTTGTCTCGTCGCTCTGGGACAAATCATTACAGTATGGTAAGGGGGTAACATTTCTGTCACAAGCTTTAAGTAGTCAGGATAATCACAACACACTGAATAACTGGCCAATCAGAGCACACCTCGCTTTTCAGAACGATGACCTTTGTAAAAATCAACACCTTTAAAAAGATGGGCATAGAGGAGAAACAATAATGTACAGTATGTGAAAAATAATGTGTTTTATGAAAACCACATAAACACATTTCATTACAACAATTGCACAAAATAATGTTCTTTTTAGCAACATCATATGGCCCATTTAAAATAAAGTAAAATTTAATTATCCTATTTGGTTACGTGGTGGTTTTTTCTGCTTTCACTTAAAAACCCTTAAGCACTTCAATTGAAGTGTCGCCCTGAATCAGGTGTTGCGTTCGGTGAGGACTTTATGACTCTATACAAAACCAACGGTTCAGTTTCAGCAATCCGAGCAGCTGTTTGTATGCTTCGGAGGCAGCACCAAAGGGCAGCCTGTCTACAAACAGCGGTTGTCACATTGGGTGGTCGATGCTATGCCTTGACATATTTCACCCGTGGTATGGAATGTCCTATTGGTGTCAGAGCCCATTCGACGAGGGTGGTCGCCTTCTCATGGGCGTGGACTAAGGCAGTTTCTATCAAAGTAATGATGAAATTTGCTAATCTCTGAACAAAGGGTTAGGAAAAATAAATAGTACAAGACTCTGAGAGATGAGAACGTGATTATCATGCGTAAGGATGAAAAACAACATAATAAGGCACTAAACTATAAATTTGATGTTTTGATACCCGGTATCATGCACATTGATGAGGACTTGGGTTAGAGGCATAATAACCAGAATTCTTACTGATGTACATAATGATTAAATAAAAGTTGCACTGAAAAAGAAGGGGGTAAGATAATTGGAGCAAAAATGGCTTCAATATGTGGGAAATAAAGAAAGGATGGACAGTCTATCAGTTATGCTTCATTTTGATGAAGAAAGAATGCCAGAGAGTGTAAAAATAGGTTATGTAAGTTACCCAGTAAGACCATAAGTACCTCCTCCACTTAGATGCTACTAATGGCAGAAGTATGGACATGTTAGTGCAGTTTGCAGAGGAAAACAATGTTGTGTGAGATGTGGGGGTGATCATGTATATGGTGAATGTGGCGAAGGAGAGAAGCAAAATGCTGTAGTTGCAGAAGTGAGCATAGTGCTGGATTTGGAGGATGCCCTGCATGCTGTGAAAATTCCAAATGTAAGAATAACTGAGGGGTTGATGTATGCTGAACCAGCCCAGAAAGCAAAACAAAATGAGGAGATACAGAGTGAAATAAAAATCCAAGAATGGATTGGAAAAACTTTGGATCAGAGAAAGATAAAATAGGATAGTTTGGTGATTGGGAAATTGAAATTTGTTACATTTAGCTGAAGTGGCAAATTGTTCTTCTCAATCAAGAAAACGGGATCCGCAACAGACTAAGAAAAAGAGCACACAGCCCACCTCTGCAAAGCATTATGCTTGCCTCTTCAATCTCTAGAGAATGAGATGGATAATCTAAAAACCAGGATAAGTTTCCATCTGCATATAAAGGACTGTTACATCCTTTGATTGTCTGAAACATGGCTCACGACCTTGGTCCCGGACACTGCTGTAACGCTGTTTTTCTCTGTTTTACAGATGGACAGGACAGTAGAGGCCGGCCCTTACGAAAAATAACCATGGTTTTATTATAGTAAAACTGTAGTAAACCATGGTTTTTTGGCGTATTGACTGCCATTTGTAAAACCACAGATTTACTACAAATACCATGGTTAAACTATGGTTAATATATCAAAACCATGGTTAATTTGTGGTTACCATGGTTTAACTACAGTAACCATGGTTTTTTGGTTTTATTTGTAGTAAAACCATGGTTAATTTTCATAAGGGGGTAAATCCAAAAGTGGTGGAGTGTGTTAAATGATCAACAAGAAACGGTTTGACCCCAGGAATATCTCCACTCTGTCGCACTACTGAGCGCCTCATCTGGAACATGTATCCATTATTTGCCACCCATTCTATCTGCCCCAGGAGTTTTCATCGATCATCGTTACTGCTGTCTACACTCCACCACAGGCAGAGACAAGCTTAGCTTTGTCTAAGCTTCACGATGTGCTCAGTGGTTACATTAACTTGTTAACCAGACCCTCCATTATGGGACTCACAGCTGAAAGTGTCCTACCTAACTTAAAATTGTAACAGTTCCTTACACATATAATTTTGGTGGGCTTTACTTTTACTTTTTTACTGCAGTGTTAATAGTCATACTGTGTATTTACAATGTTAAAGTTGCTGACAACAATAAATATTCTTATTAGGAATAAAACTGCACCGTTTTTTAACTGTGCAAAGCAGTAACGTTAGCTGAATAGTTAGGCCTACTACGCTACTGTATTTTAATATTGGTCATTGTGGTTGTTCTTTGACAGCCAAATATTTTCTGAGGTGGTACTTGGTATAAAAAGTTATAGATCAACTGCATTAGAAAGTTGCATTGGCACACCCAGTGAACATCAGTAACTTAAGTGGGTAGCCATGAACGACCAGGTCCTCTAAAAACAGATTATGTGTTTTATAAATCTTTACTTAAGTAAAGAATAGATATTAATACAAAATAAACCCTAGATTGGTGTCGTCAAGAGGTCGTAGTCACGTATTTGCAAAGGGTCTAAATAATGTAATGGAATACAAAATAAATCCAAAAGTGGTGGAGTGTGTTAAATGATCAACAAGAAACAGTGTGACCCCAGGAATATCTCCACTCTGTCGCACTACTGAGCGCCTCATCTGGAACATGTATCCAAACAATACTGTCCCTGAAGAAACTGAAACGTAACAAAGGAATTATCATCCATATTACAACATTATTTCTTCGTTGGACTAAACATATCGTTCAGTGGACCCTTACCTTACCTTCCTAACTAAAACAGGATTTATAGCTGTGGATGTGTTTATGACTTGTTATTGCTGCTTCTATTATCGCAGGGGATTTTAGCAAAGTCAACCTGATACACTTTTATCAACATGTATCCTGTCCAACCAAAGGTCTGAATACACTGGATTATTGCTACTCTCAGTTAAAAATGTCTACAAAGCTTGCTAACTACCGGCTTTTGGCAAATCGGACCATGCCACTATTTTCCTCACAACGGAAGATAAACAAAGGCTCGTTCAAGAGCCCCTGGTGCAGAGGGTGGTGACGGTGGTGGTCCACTCTGAAGCCATGCTAGACATGCGGTTCTTGATGCATAGACTGGGACAGTGTTGGACTGTTGGACAGTGTTTTCTCTACTTACTGTTGACCTTCTGTAGCTAATCGTAGCTCCGTGTAGCTGTTTTTATTATTTTTTCTCTAGAATCTTTATCTTTCTATCACTCTCTGTTGTTTAAAGTGATAAAATATAATTAAATTCACACCATATTTCTGATATTATCGATTAATCTTATCTGATTAATTTTGATCGTTCACTTTTTTTTTATATATCCGTGAGTGCAGTACACCTGCAAAACGTTAGCACTCATTAGCTTGTCATTAGCGTTTTCATTAGAACTTATCGCTGTTTTCTTTTCTTCTCTCCTCTCTCTTGCTCCAGTTTTTCACAAGTTCATCAAACCACAGTAAGAATATTTCATCATGCACCTTGAGTAATGGCTTCTCCTGCTATTGTTATTTGCACCTCTTGCCACATGTACAGTTTATCTATCTCTGTCGCAGATGAGGGATTCACATGTGATAAATGCAGGGAAATAGGCTGACAGAGAAGATTTGAGAATTAGAGTCACGCATCCAAACTTTAATTGAGGACAGTAAGAATGTTAGGGCTCTAGATACGCGCTTTGGATGCGTTTAGCTCAGGGATTCCTGTACATTGTTCGCAGGCCCGTCGCGACAAGGCAGGCAAACCAAGCAATTGCTTGGGGCCCCGAGCTGGCCTGGGGCCCCAAGACAACGACTGGTTAAGAATAAAATGCAACGACACTGTTTGAGTGCCTCTTTGATTGTCAATGCAGTAACGTGCAATGACACTGTTATCGCGATCCCCCTCAAGGGGGCCCCTCTCAGTAGTCGCGGAAAGCAGCCAGCCAACACGTGATCTCTGCTACCGGCAAAATACAAAACCTCCTTGGCAGTCATGAAGCGGAATTATGGTTCAGGAAGCCAGAAGAGAAAGGAAGAGGAGGATAAGAAAAAAAAAAGATAGTGGTAAGTGATAAATTACACTGGATATAATAGCTCTACCTTGTCAGTCTTGTACAAATGGTGTAATTTTGCAGCAGGTAGGCTAGCAAAAATATGTTTATGTTAGCTACCTGCCTGACTGCAAATGCTGCTTGTAACAAACAGTTAGTGCATTTTTTTTTTTCGAAAGGAAGGAATATGGTTACTGTAACATGTTTTTTTAACGGGATAAGGAAGACGCAGAACAGAAATCACGTACTGCAAGGAGTCAGCAGTGTTTTAATTTGAGGGCGAGGGCAAATGTAAAGAGAACGTCGTGGCGTGTGTCGATTTTGAATTAATTAATTAAAATAGGTCATTGCACTTTCATCAAATCACGATATGTACACAGACAGTCTATTTAAATTATGAATCCTGCATGTTCTGCTCGTCTCTGTTAATGAATGGAGCAGAATCGCGACTTCCTTTACACTGAAGCGCACGTGACGCTCGCGGTAATTTCAGCATCTGCTGTCTCACTAAAGACGTGAACACATGAACAACATCTCCAGAACTGCTCTGACAGTCACTTCATGTGCATTTGACCGTTTGATTTGAATAAATGGTACGTCAACCCGTCAAAATAAAAGTCCTGTTTTAGACAAGTATTTGCCAGAGATGTATTACTATTGTTCAGCATAACATAGCCTACTGCTAAAAAAAATCTAACTTTTTTTTTAAGGTTTAATCACACAAAATTTCTTCCATGTTTTATTTTTAATAGTAAATCCCCTTTGTTTACCAAAAAGTTAAGTTTGCTTAATTTTCAATAATTTAAATATAAATTAAATTAATGTTTTGTGTTTAATGTTTAATGTGCATCTCAGAAAATGCTTTATTTAAAACCCCAACTGAATGGCACTTAAATGCACTTAATTCATCTGTCAACTTTATTGTCATTGTTCACAGTACAATATATAATTATAGCTGATATCCTGCACAGCCCAGAGTTTAAACTGATAAGTGTGTGCTGTCATATTATTGCAAATCACTATTGAATTCCCACCAAACTATTTTTTCAAGCAGTATTTGCACTGTAAACCTTTTTTATTTATATAAAGTGTGGGTGAACCTAAACTGTATGGCTATGCTGTGGTTCCTGTAGGCTTTGCGTGCATGAAGGGGTCGGGGGGCCTCTATGTCCATTTTGCTTGGGGCCCCCAAATTCCTTCAAACGGCCCTGATTGTTAGGTTCCGGCAACAGAGCCCCTGCAGCAGGGCAACTGGGTGACAGTGAGGCAGCGTAGTCGTGGGTCAAAACACCGCTCTTCTGTTCCGATCAAAACATTAAACAGGTTCTCCCCACTCAGTGATGCACCCACTGAGAAACCTGATGAAAGTGCTGTAGTTATTGGTGATTCTATTGTAAGGAACGTGAATATAGAGACACCAGCCACCATAGTCAAATGTTTACCGGGAGCCAGAGCGCCTGACATCTTGGCAAATTTAAAAGTGCTGGCTAACGCTAACCGTAAATACAGTAAGATTGTTATTCACGCCGGCGCCAATGATGTTCGACTTCCCCAGTCGGAGATAACTAAAAATAACATTAAAGAGGTGTGTGAACTTTCAAGCATGATGTCAGACACTGTAATATGCTCTGGTCCCCTCCCTGCTTACTGTGGCTACGAGATGCATAGCAGATTGTCATCACTCAATGGCTGGATGTCTCCACTCTTCTCTCTAGAAATATGGCAAATAGTTTTAGTGATTATACTTGACTAACTGAGGCCCAGGTCAGTAAGCAGACAGACTGGCTAAACCGACCGTCTGCTAGTTGCCTCACGTCACAGAGGTCAGCTAATTCTCAGCACATAGAGACTCTTTCACCTAGAGATCACACTAGATATCACAGAGACTGTGTCTGTTCCCCGAACTAGAAACTACAAAAAAACATCCAAACCAAGTTAAGATTAACAATTTAATTGAGGTTCAACAAATAAAAAAACGATGCAATATGGATAAACAAATGATAAAGCTTGGCTTATTGAATATCAGATCCCTTTCTACGAAAACACTTTTTGTAAATAATATGATCACTGATCATAATATAGATATGCTCTGTTTGACAGAAACCTGGCTAAAACCTGATGATTACATTATTTTAAATAAGTCCACCCCCCAAGATTACTGTTATAAACATGAGCCGCATCTAAAAGGCAAAGGGGGAGGTGTTGCTTTAATTTATAACAACGTTTTCAGGACTTCTCAGATGGCAGGCTTCAAATATAACTTGTTTGAAGTAATGGTGCTTCATATAACATTATCCAGAGAAAAAAATGTGAATGATAAATCACCTGTTTTGTTTGTACTGCCTACTGTATACAGGCCACCAGGGCACCATACAGACTTTATTAAAGAGTTTGGTGATTTTACATCCGAATTAGTTCTGGCTGCAGATAAAGTTTTACTAGTTGGTGATATTAATATCCATGTTGATAATGAAAAAGATGCATTGGGATCAGCATTTATAGACATTCTGAACTCTATTGGGGTTAGACAACACGTTTCAGGACCTACTCATTGTCGAAATCATACTCTAGATTTAATACTGTCACATGGAATTGATGTTGATAGTGTTGAAATTATTCAGCCAAGTGATGATATCTCAGATCATTATTTAGTTTTGTGCAAACTTCATATAGCCAAAATTGTAAATTCTACTTCTTGTTACAAGTATGGAAGAACCATCACTTCTACCACAAAAGACTGCTTTTTAAGTTATCTTCCTGATGTATCCAAATTCCTTCGCATATCCAAAACCTCAGAACAACTTAATGATGTAACAGAAACTATGGACTCTTGTGACGGTGGGATGAAGGAAAGGTTGGAAGCAAATGCAAGTAATAGTTTTTTAATGAAAATGAATAAACAAACAAAGACAAGGAAACAATACAGCTGAGAAGACGACACTCCGAGATGGTGGTGAGGAAGTGAGGAATCCGGATGATGACAGTGAGAAAGTGAGGAATCCGGATGATGACGGTGAGTATGCAGCAGGAGAGGATGGCACAGGAACTGCGGGGAAATAAAGCCGAAGGTAAGAGTTCGTGGCTGAGTGGAAGTGCGGAGAGTGGATGAGGTTCTAGGAAAACACAGACATCCGACGCAGACAACACTAAAGCCGACAAACAGGGTATACGACATTAAACAATGATCTCACAAACACAAGACGTGAGACAAGCCAATATATAGGGAATGAGTAATGAGTGACAGCTGTTGCTGATGACAATTAGCGGAGACGCCCACAAACTAATCAGTGCAGACGCGAAACACACCGACTTCACCACAAAAGTGCAAACACCCCGAGATCATGGTTACCAACCGTGACAACTCTCTCTTTTCTAGCACTTTAAATACAGTTGCTCATTTACGCTTAAGGAAGGTTAAGGAAAACAGTTTGACACCGTGGTATAATGAGCATACTCGCACCCTAAAGAGAGCAGCCCAAAAAATGGAGCGCAGCTG
The DNA here is from genome assembly GCF_023724105.1 of Carassius gibelio. Classification (NCBI taxonomy): domain Eukaryota; kingdom Metazoa; phylum Chordata; class Actinopteri; order Cypriniformes; family Cyprinidae; genus Carassius; species Carassius gibelio. The sequence goes on along the minus strand of NC_068403.1, from coordinate 29,048,466 downwards.
GAGGAAAACAAGACTAGAGGTATTTCGTATTGCTTTGCGGCAGAGTAACCTATCCTACAGAAAAGCATTAAAAACTGCTAGATCCGATTATTTTCTTCTCTTTTAGAAGAAAACAAACATAACCCCGGGTATTTATTCAATACAGTGGCTAAATTAACGGAAAATAAAGCCTCAACAAGTGTTGACATTTCTCATCACCACAGCAGTAATGACTTTATGAACTACTTCTTCTAATCGATACTATTAGAGATAAAATTGCTACCATTCAGCCGTCAGTTACACTATTTTATTTTTATTTATTAGTTTATTTGACAGGGACCGTGCACAGTTCAAGCCCTGAACCAGAGTTAGCTTTAAAGCTAATTACATCTGTGGTCCCTGGGCAAGGAAGATAAAAAAAAATAATAATAATAATAAAAGAAAAAGAAAAAGAAAAAAAGAGGAGCAATACAGACAATATAGACAATACTATCAAAACACATAAAAACGAACAAAATGTAACAAACAGTACTCGCATATAAACCAAAACACAGATATAGTTGCACATTCCATGGATTAATGATCACATAATTGATTCGCCTTCAACCAAGTTTTTAAGGATATTTTAAAACTGTGAAAGCTTTCACAATCTCTAATATAAGGTGGAATTAAGTTCCACCTTTCTACTACAGAAAAAGCTGATTGTCCAAATTTTGTCTTTCTAAACTGAGTATAACAGTCACCTCTTACAGAAGCCCTGGTGACCCTTACATTTTCTCTGCAAAATGACACACATTGCTTGAGTGGGGGTGGTGCAAGATCATGGATCAATTTATACATCAGGCACATGTCTGCAAAACAGAGAAAACTATCAAAGGTTAATAAATTGTATTTTTTTATGATGGTGCAATGGTGATAGTTTCTTGGTTGTTTGTCGAGAACTTTTACAGCTTGTTTGTAAAGGGTCCATAAAGGTTTTAATGTGGTCGGACCCACCTGGGACCAGCTTGTAGAACAGTAAGATAATTGTGAAAAAATCATTGAATGCAAAAACAGTTTAGCTGCGGCTATTGGTAACTGGTGTCTTATGTGTCTAAAATTAGCCAAATTAGCTCTGACACAATTGGAGATCTTTTTTATGTGTTTTTAAAACTTAAATTAGAATCAATAATTATGCCCAGATACTTGAAATGATCAACAATATGTATCACCTCTCCCATAATACAGATATTGGGTTGATGTTGTGTAACATTCCTCTTAATAGAGAAATACATACCCACTGTTTTGCTTACACTTAAGAGTAAGACAATTGAGAGTTAACCAGTCTGATACTTTGGTCAACACTGAAGTAAGTTTTGCTGCAGCTTGTTCTCTAGTTTTCGCAGGGGTGTAGATAACTGTATCATCAGCGTACAATTGGATGTGAACTTCTGGGCAAATCAATGGCAGGTCATTAATATATAAACTAAATAAAATTCACATCAGACAGTGCACTACGTATAGACCCCCTGAGGAACAGTTCCACTCATTCTCTACCATAGGAGAGGAAGAATTGTATAAACTTGTTAAATCATCTAAACCAACAACATGTATGTTAGACCCTATACCATCTAAGCTCCTGAAAGAGATGCTTCCAGAAGTCATAGATCCTCTTCTGACTATTATTAATTGCTCACTGTCATTAGGATATGTCCCCAAAACCTTCAAACTGGCTGTTATTAAGCCTCTCATCAAAAAACCACAACTTGACCCCAAAGAACTAGTTAATTATAGACCAATCTCGAATCTTCCTTTTCTGTCCAAGATGAAGTGAAGTGACATTCAGCCAAGTATGGTGACCCATACTCAGAATTTGTGCTCTGCATTTAACTAGAGTTGTTCCGATTCCGATACTAGTATCGGAAATATCTCCGATACCACAACAAATTCTGGCATCGGCATCGGCGAGTACATGAACCCATATACCGATCCGATACCATTTTCTTAAAAAATACCTAGTTATGACCGCAAGCTTTGCCTAACTGCTGCACGGTTCTTCTTCGCTGCTCAAAATGCATTGAAAACACAGGAAGTTGTGCTGTGTTGCCACAAGCAACCCCTGTTTAGAGCAGCGAAGAAGAAATGAAAACGCGTTAGCAGCCCTTATCTATATATGACTGGATCACTCATCACATTCTAAACTGCCAAAAGACAGTGAAGCCGCTACTATATTATAGATCAGTGGTTAGCAGTATGTCTCTGTAGTACCGGTAGTTACAGACTCTCAAGTATATTCAGTACCGGCAGCTGCGTTCAGTCGCTTCCGTGTAAGTCAAAGCGCAGGGCTCCAGACAGTAGCCGAATATATACTAGTGTCTGTGAATATTAAACTGCAAAATACTATTTAAATATTACTCCCGCAAAATCTACATCTCTGTGGGTGACTGGCACAGATGCGCGAGAGCTCGCTGTTTTGTAGTCTCTGCTGTGTGTCATGAGGACACGAACGCATAAACCGTCACTTCATGAGAATTTACCGTTTCATTTGAGAATACTGTCATATCATAAACACAGACACTCAAAGATCTTCATGGCAGCCCATTAAAATAAATGTTTGGTTTACATGAGTAAATTGACAATATATAAAGCTACTGTTGTAGCCTACAGTAATAATAATACGTCTCTATAATAATAATAATTATGCCTAGATGGTTGCTTGTTTTTTACTTGTTTTGTTGTAAAGAGATTATCTGATTAATAGATCTTTTTTTATATTCCTAGACTTATTTGTTGCAGTTTTTTTATACAGTTATATTGTAAAACTTAAATACCTTTTTTAGTTTGCGGTGTTAGATTTTTGGCTGCATTTGAAGTTCTTTTTTGCATATGAAAATAAATAATACTGTCAAATTCATGTTAGATAATAAAAATACTGTAATAAATACAGTAGTTCACCATGTATTTGTTCATGTTTTATTGAGGGATCTGTCTGAAGCACACCATAAAAAGAATTCTAGCAATTTACACAGGGCTAGTAGTATATACAGCTGTATATACAGATACACACCCAGGTATCGGATCAGTACTCGGTATCGGCCGATACCCTGAGCCCAGGTATCGGAATCGGTATCGGGAAGAGAAAAAGGGTATCGGAACATCTCTACATTTAACCCATCCGAAATGCACACACACAGAGCAGTGAACACACACACACACACTGTGAGCACACACCCGGAGCAGTGGGCAGCCATTTATGCTGCGGCACCCGGGGGGGTGTTGGGGGTTCGATGCCTTGCTCAAGGGCACCTAAGTCATGGTATTGAAGGTGGAGAGAGAGCTGTTCATGCACTACCCCCACCCACAATTCCTTCCGGCCCGAGACTAGAACTCACAACACTTCGATTGGGAGTCCAACCCTCTTACCATTAGGCCACCACTTCCCTACTAGAAAAGATACTAGAAAAGGTGGTATCCTCACAATTATATTCTTTCTTAGAGAAAAATGGTATATGTGAGGATGTCTAGTCAGGATTTAGACCATATCATAGTATTGAGACTTCTCTCCTTAGAATTACAAATGATCTGCTCTTATCATCTGATCGTGGGTGTACCTATCTATTAGTTTTATTGGATCTTAGTGCAACGTTTGACACAACTGACCACAACATTCTTTTGCATAGACTTGAACACTTTGTTGGCATCAATGGAAGTGCATTTGCATGGTTTAAATCATACTTATACTATGTGACCACCATCAGTTCATAGCAGTGAATGAAGATGTATCATATTGATCACAAGTGCAGTATGGAGTACCTCAAGGCTCAGTACTAGCGCCGCTACTTTTCATGCTTTATATGTTACCCTTGGGAGATATCATCAGGAAACATGGTGTTACCTTTCACTGTTATGCTGATGATACTCAGCTCTATATTTCTTCGCGGCCCGGTGAAACACACCAATTTTAAAAACTAATGGAATGCATAGTCGATATAAAAAAAACTGGATGACGAGTAATTTCTTATTGCTAAATTCTGAAAAAACAGAGGTGTTCATTATAGGACCTAAAAACTCTGCTTGTAATAACCTAGAACACTGTCTAAGACAAAATTATATATAGCAAATATAACCAGCAGTGAAATGTGAGTCAGGTCCGCTCCATGGACAGTGCAATTATTAAAGAAAACAACACAGATGAAAATATACATAAATAAAGCTATGTAAGAATGAAATAAAAGTAAACAATAAAAATATAAGAAAAAAATATACAAAAATTATATTGTAGAATTAAATATAGAACGCAAAATAATGTTCATGAATATAAACTGTAGTCTTAAATATTAAGATACACAGGAATGTACAAGAAGCAAATGTGCAAAACAGGGTGACACTGTCAGTGTGTCTATGAGAGGTAGTGAATAAAGTAAAAACATAAAGTGAACATTAAGTGGAGGCATGAGGATGTTAAGAAGCTGGTTAAGAGTTTAAGAGCCTGATGGCCTGGGGGAAGAAACTCCTCCTGAGTCTCTCGGTTTTTGCCATCAGGCTACGGTAGCGCTTACCAGATGGCAGCAAAGTGAAAATATGATTACTGGGGTGGGTGGAGTCTTTGATGATTTTTGCAGCTCTACTTCTGCAGCGTTTGAGGTAGATGTCCTGCAGAGAGGGGAGAGCAGACCCTGAAATGCGCTCAGCTAAGCGCACAACTCTCTGCAGGGCTTTACAGTCTTGACTGGAGCTGTTCCCATACCACACTGAGATACACTGAGTCAATACACTTTCTATAGCCCCAGAATAGAATGTTTTCAGGATTGCTGGTGAGACCCTGAATTTCCTCAGCTGTCGAAGGTGGTAAAGTCTTTGCCTGGCTTTATTAACCTGTGTTTGAATGGGAATAGTCCAAGTCAGGTCCTCAGAGATGTTTACACCAAGATACTTGAAGCTGCTCACCCTCTCCACAGGGGTCCCGCTGATCATAAGAGGAGTATAAAGCTGCTGCTGTCTCTTCCTGAAGTCCACAATCAGTTCTTTAGTTTTGCTCACATTCAAAGAGAGACAGTTGTCCTGGCACCATGATGTCAATATCTCTACCTCATCCAAGTATGCGGTCTCATTATTGTATTGAATGAGGCCCAGAACCACAGTATCATCAGCAAATTTGATAATGGATGTGGAGCTGTGCGAAGACACGCAGGCATGTGTGTAGAGAGAGTAGAGCAGGGGACTTAGGACACAGCCCTGCGGGGCTCCTACATTCAGGGTGATGGAGCTGGAGGTGTACTGGCCTAGTTTCACCAATTGAGGTCTGCCGGTGAGGAAATCAAGGATCCAATCGCAGAGTGAAGAATTCAGTCCGAGGTCTATGAGTTTGGAAGCTAGCTTTATGGGGACTATAGTATTAAAAGCTGAGCTATAGTCAATAAATAGCAGCCTTACATAGTTCCTGTTATTGCTGTCAATGTGTGTGAGAGAAGACTGCAGGATGTGAGAGATGGCATCATCTGTGGATCTGTTTGGGCGATAGGCAAACTGAAGAGGGTCCAAAGTATCCGGGATGGAGGAGCAGATGACGTTTTTAAATAGTCCTTCAAAGACCTTCATGATTATTGATGTGAGGGCAACTGGACGATATTCATTCAGACAAGAAGGTTTATTGTTCTTAGGCACAGGGATGATGACCAATTTTTTGAATGAGGTGGGAACCACCGATGTAGCAAGAGACTCATTAAAAATGGATGTAAACAAACCAGCGAGCTGATCAGCACAGGACCGCAGAACACGGCCAGAAGTCCCATCAGAATGCTTTCCTTACATTCACTCACTTTAGTGCCCTCCGAACCTCATCCTCCGACACGGTGATCGCATGATGATCACTGCTCTGACTGCTGCTTCCTGACGCGCTGATCGGCAGACTCACACTGCTTAGATTGCTTTCAAAGCGGCCGTAGAAAGTGTTTAGCTCGTCAGCCAGCGACGAATATGCTCTCACCTCTGCAGAGGATTTATTTCCAAAGTCACAGATGGTCCTTAGTCCTTGCCACATGTTTGGCGGCTCTTACTGCGCGCCGGAGAGCATAGCACGATGCTTTGTACTCGCTCATGTTTCCCGACAGAAGACCGGCGTTGTAAGCAGCAGTGCGTTTGTTTACTGCTGCACGGATTGATCTGTCCACCCACGGTTTCTGATTTGAGAATGTCCTTATAGTTATTGTATCCGTAGCTTGTTCGCTAGCTAGCGTGTTTACAAAGCTTAACGCTACATCCGTGAACTCGCTGACGTCAGATGAACTTGCGCAAAACATGTGCCAGTCTACGTCATCAAGAGCAGCCTGTAACGTTGCTTCTGATTGGGCGGACCATCGCGTCACCACCCTCTGCACCGGGGGATCTCGAACGAGCCGTTGTTTATATTCCGGTGTGAGGAAAATGGCGGCATGGTCCGATTTGCCGAAAGCCGGTAGTGAGCGAGCTTTGTAGGCATTCTTAAACTGAGTGTTAGCAATGATCCAGTGTATTCGGTCCTCTGGTTGGACAGGATACATGTTGATAAAAATTAGGCATGACTTGCCTGAGTTTGGCTTTGTTAAAGTCCCCAGCAATGATAATAGCAGCATCAGGATGATTGTTGATGTTGCCGCTGAGCACATCGTGAAGCTCAGACAAAACCAAGCCAGTGTCTGCTTGTGGAGGGATGTAAACAGCAGTTATGATGATCGATGAAAACTCCAGAGGCAGATAGAATGGGCAGCAAATAATGGATAAATGTTCCAGATGAGGCGAGCAGGAGCGCGACAGAGTGGAGATATTCCTGGGGTCACACCATTTCTTGTTAATCATGAAACAAACTCCTCCGCCTTTGGATTTGCCGGCCTCGGCTGTCCTGTCCATCCGTAAAACAGAGAAGTTTTCAGACGTCGTTACAGCAGCGTCCGGGACCAAGGGCGTGAGCCACATTTCAGACAAACAAAGGATGTTACAGTCCCTAATGTCCCGTTGGAAGTTTATCCTGGCTCTAAGATCGTCCATCTTATTCTCCAGAGACTGGACATTGGCGAGCAAAATGCTCGGTAAAGGAGGGCTGTGTGCTCTTTTCCTCAGTCTGTTGCGAATCCCAGCACGTTTCCCGCGGTGTTTCTTGTTCCGTCGCCTCGGGGTGGTTATTCAGGTGGCCATTGTTCATCTCGGCGTTCCGGAGAATCTCAGATGGCCATGATGGGTTGGAGCATTAAGTGTCCTGAAACAGGTCAGTGAAGTGGTGTCCAATGTCCAAAAGTGTTTCCTTTTCATATATGATCAGTGCAGAGGTAATGTGTGTAAAAAGAGAAGCAAAAGTAGGTAAAAAAGTAAATAAAAACATAATCTAAGCGGAGCGACCTGGACGGCGACCGGACTCGGCGGCGCCATTTTGAAAGAGAGATACAGCGATATCGTTGACTTGATTGCAAATATATACACAGACAGTATTTAACTGAACAGAGATGACATCACTGAATTCAATGATGAACTGCCTTTAACTATCATTTTGCATTATTGACACACTGTTTTCCTAATGAATGTTGTTCAGTTGATTTGATGCAATGTATTTTGTTAGCGCTATATAAATAAAGGTGACTTGACATGTTCCGAGCGGGTTCCTGAGCTTTGTAAATTAAGCTTTGTAAATATGTTAACCGAACAAGCCACAGATAAAATAACTATAAGGACCTTCTCAAATCAGAAACCGTGGGTGGACAGAACAATCAGTGCAGCAGTAAACAAACGCACTGCTGCGTTAAATGCTAGTCTCTCATTGGGGAACATGAGCAAGTACAAAACATTGTGCTATGATCTCCGACGGGCAGTAAAAGATGCAAAACACAGATACAGGGAACACATAGAGTCCCATTTCCAGCTAAATGACTCCATACACATATGGCAAGGACTAAAAACAATCTGTGCCTTTGGAAACAAATCCTCTGCAGCTGTGAGAGCTGACCTCTTGCTGGCTGAAGAAACTCTTCTTTGAATGTCAGTTGCATAAGTTTGCCGATCAGCGCATCAGGAAGCAGCAGTCAGAGCAGCGTTAATCATCTAATCACTGTGTCGGAGGACGAGGTTTGGAGGGCTCTTAACAGAGTGAACATCAAGAAAGAAGCAGGTCCTGATGGGATTTCTGGCTGTGTTCTGAGGTCCTATGCTGAACAGCTTGCTGGTTTGTTTACATTTATTTTTAATGAGACCGTTGCTACCTCAGTGGTTCCCACCTCCTTTAAAAAATCTGTCATCATCCTTGTGCCTAAGAACAATAACCTGGATGACTCACGTCAACAGTCACGAAGGTCTTTGAGAAACTTCTAAAAAACATAATTTGCTCCTCCATCCCTGATACTTTGGACCCTCTTCAGTTTACCTATTGCCCAAACAGATCTACTGAAGATGTCATTGTAATGTCGTCAGCCACTTCTCTGAAGAATCACACTCAAGTCTGGGGTTTTGCTTTCAGAAGAAAATACTTTATTTGAAGGAGAATAAACCCAAGAGTTCCTTGCAAGGTGTCAGGGACCAGTCAAGCCCGGTCCCTTCCAACCCAGAGCAATCATGTTCACCAGAATACTAATCACCCGCACCTGGTCATCATTAACAACCTCATCACCTAAGCAGTATAAAACACTCACCACTGCCCCAGTTCAGCGTCAAGTCTCCAACAGGAAAGGAGCATCGAATGTTAGCTTGTTATCTTCCGAAGCACTGCAGATCCTGTGACGTAAAGTATACCCACCTTTTAAACACTAACCTCTGTGTCCTTGTTCTACTGCCTCCAGGATTCCTGAGTATTTCCCCGTGGCCTGAAATCCAACGATTCCCCGAATCTTCTGTGTTTGCCTGATATCCTCCGGTTCTGAGAGCGATCTGTAAAGAGACAAGGATTAGCGAACTGTGATTGAGTGGTATTGACAACTCTGCAAAAGACGTACTCCCCTTCCTGCATCTCACACTGTGTGATCGGCACCGCACCTGCACCCGAAAATCACTGTCTAATTACCCAACTTTTCACTATTTGAAAATAAAGAACTGTGCTTGGATTCAGTTACCTCTGGCTCTCGTCTATGTCCCGACAGTTTGGGATTAGAGAAATTTATACAACAAGCTCTCCAAATCCATCTACGATCACAATCCTATTACCGAGAAATTCCTGCTCCAGTCTCTGCTCCTCACCAGAAGATACCCAAAGAATCTCCAGAACCCGACTCAAAAAAAATGCTAGTAGAAACCCATAGACTGTCCCCAGCAGAGCGCAACCGTCAACGGGAGCTAAACCTATGCCTCTGCAGCAGAAACGAGGGATATATGTTATGAAGCTACCCATCACGTCCTCCCCCTAAACCTTTCGAGTCGATTAACGCATATACGCGTTTTGAATCATTTTCTCCTGATAACCCTGAAAAGAACTTAAATTACACTCTCAGTTTTAATCGTACAGATAAGAGCAATACATCAATCGAATCTGTAAAGGGTCTATTTTTTTTTGGATACAGACATAATAACAAAAAAACTTTTGTGCACTTATAAAATAAAGATAACAAACAAGGTGCGCTGTCTGCAGCTGTCTTTGTCTCCGTTGATCGTCATGTACAAACACGTCATTAAAATGAACTGTAACTCCGTGAATACTCAACGAAGAGACATGAGAGAGATATATATAGAAAGCCTGAAATGTCTACTTTTAAACTAAACAAGCCGAAAACAAATATTCTGAGATAAAGTAATCCATATGAAACAACGCAATGTCTGTTTTTCATGTCTCCCTTCATTATATCTAATGTGACCAAGTCCCCGCGCTTAACGCGCTATTCAGATTCAAACTGAAGCGCGAGGCTTGAATACACACACACAGAAGAAAAAGCAGCAAGACTGTTCTTCAAGTTTTAATTTACTGTTTGCTTCGCGATGAGAGGAATAAGACATAATTCAGCCCAAAAAGATGTGATGTGGTTGAGGATTTGAGAAATGGATTTCCTCAGAAAAAAGAATGAAGCACTTTTGTGGGATTACAAATTTATAAAATGGTAAATCTAGGTTCCAATATAATAGTAGACTTTTTGGGGTAATAAAGCTGACATCCAAGAAGCTCAAATGAGGAAAATCAAGTGTCTGAGACATTAACCTTTTGTCTTTGTGTTCTTCCTTAAGCTCAAGGCGCAGTTGTGCCTTTTGTCTCTATGATAATTTGAGGGTATCGGTGATACTGTCAGGCACCTCTTTATTTAAATGACACTGTTATGCTGATAAGATCAAGGCTGGGAAGATGCCAGTGTCAGGTACTTTCCTGATTGCATTTACATGCTTTGTTAAAATGGTCTCCACCTCTACTGTATGGATCCCTCCCACTTACATGTATAAAAACTACAATGTCTTAAGGACAAGTTAGACCTCTTGATGACTGCAGCGCCACGCAGAGCGTTCTCAATAAAAGAATCCTGCTGAAGATTACCCAAGAGTCTCCTGGTCTTCGTAAACATTTTACTAGTTAGACTTTGTCCAAATACTTTTTCCAAACTATAATTCCTGACTAAATGTATAATCAAGTGAAACAATATGAAGTTTCAATAACAATATACAATATACAATACTATACCATTCAAAAGCTTGATGTAAATAATATAAATGTAACAAATAGAGATAACTCTAACAAATGTAAAAACAATGCAGTTCTTTCAATTTATTCCCCCTAAAAAAACCTGAAAAATATTATCAGCTCTTTTCAACATTAATAATAATAAAAAATAATAATGATGATAATAATAAATGGTTTTTTTTTTTTTTTTTGGTAGAAAATAAGATTCTTAAAAGGATTTCTGAAGGATTGTGTGACTGGAGTAAGGATGCCAAAAAATTAGTTTGAAAGTAAGCTTTGATTGTTCCTAATAAACTGTTTAACTGCTCCCCCAAGTGGATATTAAATTATGTTGTGGGATAATTAAATATATTCTTAAAGGGACACTGAGTAGGAAATACTCCCATGTAGTGGTGAAATTGTTATTTGCATTCAAACTAATTTTGCTCTCCAGCGCCTCGCTTTTTCAAATGCGCATTGCATCTACGGTAGGCGATATGTACCAAAAAGCTTTGACAGGATGTATTCTAATAGCACTTCGTCGAGTTTTCCTTCAGGTGAACAGGTGTGTTATTTCAAACAAACTGCAACATGACAACTAACAAACGAATGTTACAGTATGAATTACTGACTGTGGAAAACATGAAATATTGTAATTAGTAGTTATGTCTAATTTATTCGTTATATTTTCTGAATTATATGCATTGTTAGATATAAAAAAAATATTGTAATATAGATTGTAACACTGACTTACCTGTCGAGAAGAAAACTGGCCACTTCAGCGTCTCTTTTGAAATCTTTATCAAGCATTAGCTCTTTCCACCTAGAAAAAGCTTCCCCGACATTAACTCTTGTTTTCTGTAATCTACGGTCACGTTTCCTTTTACGTTCTATTTTTGACTGTTTTGGCGACGATGTTTTCTTCTCCTGTGGCGCGGCATATGTATGGTCCATAATAAGAATGCAATCCAGACTTTTAAACTTGCTGGTGCAGTTTCAAGCGCCTCTCACTGCTCTGCACCTGCGTTTCTGGCTCTGACCGAAAACGCGCTGTGGAAACGCGTTGGCTTAGTACTTTTTGTCCCTCTCTGCTATTATAGTTTTGCAAGATGGCGGAACTACATGGAAGCCTCCGTCAACCTACCCGTCCCATGTATATAAAGATAATAAATTCTTCATTTACAGGATTAGTTTAAACATTGGCATAGGTATTTGTACACCATTGAGGGCATATTTATGAATAAAAATATTGATTTTAGATAATAAAATACCTAAAAAGTTACTTATTGTCCCTTTAATAAACTACAAACATAAAATTATATACTTTTATTTTGTTCCCACATTCTTTCTTGTAACTCCTCACTCAGTGGCTCAGCTGAATGAGAGGCACATTATGCAGGCCTTTGTCTTCTCTGTTGTAAATCACAATGATATTCATCAATCACCTTTATTTATATAGTGCTTTAAACAAAATACATTGCGCCAAAGCACTGAACAACATTCATTTGGAAAACAGTGTCTCAATAATGCAAAATGATAAAGGCAGTTCATCATTGAATTCAGTTATGTAATCTCTGTTCAGTTGAAATAGTGTCTGTTTTAATTTGCAATCAAGTCAATGATATCGCTGTAGATGAAGTGACCCCAACTAAGCAAGCCAGAGGCAACAGCGGCAAGGAACCGAAACTCCATCGGTGACAGAATGGAGAAAAAAACCTTGGGAGAAACCAGGCTCAGTTGGGGGGTCAGTTCTCCTCTGACCAGACGAAACCAGTAGTTCAATTCCAGACTGCAGCAAAGTCAGATTGTGCAGAAGAATCATCTGTTTCCTGTGGTCTTGTCCTGGTGCTCCTCTGAGACAAGGTCTTTACAGGGGATCTGTATCTGGGGCTCTAGTTCAGGTGCTTCAGCTGCGGACCAGCGGTGAATCAGTTAATGAGACAGGAGCATAGACAGTAAAATAAGACAGGAGCTGGAGACTGGAGTTAGCCGTGATATGAACTAAGACCGGGGAAGAGTCATGTCTTTCCTTAAGAAAGGAAAATCAGGGGCTCAAAAACGAAAAGAAACAAAGATTAAAGAGAGAAAGGCAAATGAGGGCAGGCAGTTGCTCACTCAGTTTTTTGAAAAGAAAGGTGAGCTCCAAATGCATAATCGAGCATTGACATTGTTTTAACATAAATATCTACTCTTGGAGGAGTTCTTCCAAGAGTCAGAAGTTTACATGAAAACACTGTATATTTCCCTCCATTGTCAAAATCTAACACCCGCGAAAACACAGATCGTTAGCGCCTATTTTACCGCATTGTTGTGCAAATTAGCTCGCGCACGCTCAGGATTGTTATCAGTTAAATGCACATCTTAATGATTGAAAATTACTTATTTTAAAACGTAAAGACTGAATGTCTAGTTTGGTGGTTAGTGTACCCTGTGATTCTATAGTCTGCATTTATTTTAAACAGACAAATAATCAGCAATTAACTTGTACTTAGCCTACACTTTAAAAAAGGTATTATAACAATAATGGGTATTTTAGCAATCATTTGAAGCCCTATTTTTCAGTTTCAGACCCTGCAGCAGCAGGCCCCTCATCATGGCCAGGTGAAAGCAGTGACAGTGAGGTGGATGTGACAGTGAGACAAGGTGAGGTTTTAGTGGAATTGCCTGTTTTAACACTTAGTAATTAGTAATTAAGTGTTAAGAGGAAATAAGCAAAATGGGTACATTGTTATTGTACACATTTAAACTTTAAAGGGGCAGTTCACCCAAAAATGAAAATTCTGTCATCATTTACTCTCCCTCAAGTTGTTCCAAACCTGTATGGTTTCCTTTCTCCTGCTAAACACAAAATCAATCAATCAATCAATCACCTTTATTTATATAGTGCTTTAAACAAAATACATTGCGCCAAAGCACTGAACAACATTCATTTGGAAAACAGTGTCTCAATAATGCAAAATGATAGTTAAAGGCAGTTCATCATTGAATTCATTGATGTCATCTCTGTTCAGTTGAAATAGTGTCTGTTTTAATTTGCAATCAAGTCAACGATATCGCTGTAGATGAAGTGACCCCAACTAAGCAAGCCAGAGGCGACAGCGGCAAGGAACCGAAACTCCATCGGTGACAGAATGGAGAAAAAAACCTTGGGAGAAACCAGGCTCAGTTGGGGGGCCAGTTCTCCTCTGACCAGACGAAACCAGTCGTTCAATTCCAGACTGCAGCAAAGTCAGATTGTGCAGAAGAATCATCTGTTTCCTGTGGTCTTGTCCTGGTGCTCCTCTGAGACAAGGTCTTTACAGGGGATCTGTATCTGGGGCTCTAGTTGTCCTGGTCTCCGCTGTCTTTCAGGGCAGTAGAGGTCCTTTCTAGGTGCTGATCCACCATCTGGTCTGGATACGTACTGGATCCGGGTGACTGCAGTGACCCTCTGATCTGGACACAGACTGGATCTGGTGGCCACGGTGACCTCGGAACAAGAGAGAAACAGACAAATATTAGCGTAGATGCCATTCTTCTAATGATGTAGAAAGTATGGTGTTATGTGAAGTGTTCCGGTTCCAGTTTACCTAATTAATGCAGCCTAAAAATCCTTTAACGGATTTGGATATTAAAAGCATATTAGTATGTTATGTGTATGCCAGGTTAAAGAGATGGGTCTTTAATCTAGATTTAAACTGCAAGAGTGTGTCTGCCTCCCGAACAATGTTAGGTAGGTTATTCCAGAGTTTAGGCGCCAAATAGGAAAAGGATCTGCCGCCCGCAGTTGATTTTGATATTCTAGGTATTATCAAAAAAAGAAGATAATTTAAAGAAGGTTGGCAATTAAACAGTTGCTGGTCCTCATTGACTTCCATAGTATTTTTTTTCCTACTATGGAAGTCAATGGGGTCCATGAGTTGTTTGGTTACCGACTTTCTTCAAAATATCCCACCTATTGGTATCACTATGGTATTTGGTAAGGGGGCCCAGCAAAATGGTTTGTACCCAGGGCCCAAAATTTGTTGCTATGCCCCTGCTTTCTCGAATGATACATGGTAGATCAGGGGAACTGTACAGCCCAGGACGTGGGATTGCGAAAGGCTAGACTGCGGAGGATGCGGGCTACGATTTGATTGGCATGTTCTGCCTGACCATTAGTCTGAGGGTGAAAACCCGAAGAGAGACTGGCGGTGGCCCCAATAAAGCGGCAGAATTCTCTCCAAAACTGCGACCCCTGTCGGAAAAGACGTCGGTGGGTAACCCATGAATCTTGAACATGTTATTAAACGTGATCTGAGCAGTCCCCTTGGCGGAAGGGAGTTTAGCGAGTGGGATGAAGTGAGCTGATTTAGAAAAACGGTGGACTACGGTCAGGATGACCATATAGCCTGCCGAGGAAGGGAGACCAGTAATTAAATCGAGAACTATGTGAGACCACAGACGAGTAGGAATAGGTAATGGCCTCAAGAGACTAGCAGGTAAGGAATTACCTGCCTTAGTTTGGGCACAGACAGAACAGGAGGCAATAAAACGGCGCGAGTCATGGTCTAAGGTCGGCCACCAGAAGCATTGATTAATAAATGCAATAGTGCCCCGGACACTTGGATGAGTGGATAATTTATAAGAATGAGCCCACTGAAGGACAGCTAGACGAGTAGGTGCTGGGACAAAAAGACTGCCCCTAGGGCAGCCTCACGGGGTGGCGACAGATGTATTCCAAATTACGATGGTCAGTCCAAACGACAAAAGGGACATTGGAGCCCTCTAACCACTGTCGCCATTCATCTAATGCAAGGCGGATGGCAAGCAGTTTTCTGATTACCGACATCATAATTTCGCTCCGCAGGGGAGAGACGATGGAAAAAAAGTAGGTGCACGCGTGTGTCTTGTCATCAGAGGATGACCGCTAGGAAGGGACGGTTCCCACCCCCACCTCGGAGGCATCGACCTTGAAGATAAACTATCTTGTGCTATCCGGCGTGATAAGGATGGGTGCGGTAATAAATAGAGTCTTAAGGTGATCGAATGCCATTTGAGCATCCCCTGACCACTTGAAACTGGACTTAACGGAGGTTAATGCGGTAAGCGGCGCGGCCACCTGGCTAAAATTGCATATAAAGCGACGATAAATGTTATCGAAGCAGAGAAAGCGTTGTAACGAAACACGAGAGTCGGGAATGGGCTAGTCGGTAACTGCCTGGACCTTAGCTGGGTTCATACTGATCCCCTCAGCGGAGATGACAGAGCCTAGGAACGTAACCAAGGGCACATGAAAGGAGCATTTCTCTGCCTTGACAAAAAGTCAATTCTCAAGCAGTTGAAGGACGCGGCGAACGTGTTGAACTTGAATCTGGAGAGAGGGCGAGAAAACCAATTTGTAATCTTACAAACTTACACTCATTTACATCCTTCTCTTCACTCTCTGAGGCAGAAGTGTCAAAACTCATCCTTTCTAATCACCCTACAACTTGCCTGCTTGATCCAATTCCATCTCATCTCCTTCAAGACATTTCTCCTGAAGTTATACCTGCACTCACTCACATCATCAACACTTCCCTCCACACTGTTGTTTTTCCCTCATCATTTAGACAGGCACGTATAACTCCACTACTTAAGAAACCCAACCTCAACCCATCTCTTTTAGGGAACTACAGACCAGTTTCCCTTCTTCCTTTTATTGCAAAAACACTTGAACGAGCTGTGTTCAAACAAGTACCTACATTTCTCACACACAACAATCTCCTTGACAGCAACCAATCTGGCTTCAGAAGTGGACATTCAACTGAGATGGCCTTGCTCTCAGTTGTTGAAGCTCTAAGACAGAATCCAAATCTTCAGTACTTATCCTGCTTGATCTGTCCGCTGCTTTTGACACGGTTAATCACCAGATCCTCCTATCAACCCTACTGGCGAAAGGCATCTCAGGAACAACACTTCAATGGTTTGAGTCTTACCTATCAGATAGGTCCTTCAAAGTATATTGGAGAGGTGAGGTGTCCAAGTCTCAACATCTAACTACTGGGGTGCCTCAGGGCTCAGTTCTTGGACCACTTCTCTTCTCTGTCTACATGTCATCATTAGGTTCTGTCATTCAGAAACATGGCTTTTCATACCACTGCTATGCTGATGACACTCAACTCTACCTCTCATTCCATCCTGATGATCCGACGGTAGCTATTCGCATCTCAGCTTGTCTAACTGACATTTCTTCCTGGATGATGGACCATCACCTTCAACTCAACCTTGCCAAGACAGAACTGCTTGTGATTCCAGCAAACCCATTGTTCCATCACAATTTCACCATCAAGTTAGGCACATCAACCATAACTCCTTCAAAAACAGCTAGAAGCCTTGGAGTTATGATTGATGATCAGCTGACTTTCTCAGACCACATTGCTAAAACTGTCCGATCCTGCAGATTTGTTTATTCAGCATCAAGAAAATCAAGCCCTTTCTTTCGGAACATGCTGCACAACTCCTTGTTCAAGCTCTTGTTCTGTCCAGGCTGGACTATTGCAATGCCCTCTTGGCAGGTCTTCCAGCCAATTCTATCAAACCTTTACAATTAATTCAGAACGCGACAGCAAGATTAATTTTTAATGAGCCAAAAAGAATACACGTCACACCTCTGTTTATCAATTTGCACTGGCTTCCAATAGCTGCTCGCATCAAATTCAAGGCATTGATGTTTGCCTACAAAGCTACCACTGGCTCTGCACCCATTTACCTAAATTCGTTACTTCAGACTTATGTGTACTCTAGAAGCTTGCGTTCTGCAAGTGAACGTCGCTTGATTGTGCCATCCCAAAGATGCACAAAGTCACTTTTACGGACTTTTAAATTAAATGTTCCCTTCTGGTGGAATGAACTCCCTAACTCAATCCGAGCAGCTGAGTCCTTAGCCATCTTCAAGAATCGGCTTAAAACACATCTCTCCCATCTTTATTTGACCCTCTAACTTTAACACTCACTATTCTAATTCAATTCTTTAAAAAATCTAACTACCTTTCTAATCTTTTTGTATTCTATTTTCTTTTCATTTATTATGCAATTGTATATGTATGTGTGTGTGTATGTGTAAAGACCTCTAACTAGCTTGCTCTATTCTTTTATTTTTTTATTCTATCTGTTTTCTTTTTATTTATTATATTAGTTAAAATCCCATGCTACGTGTACTGTGTTAACCTAACTGAGACTTGTTATAGCACTTATATATCATTGCTCTTTTTGTTGTTGTTGATCGCTTCCACTGTCTTCGCTTTGGATAAAAGCGTCTGCTTAATGAATAAATGTAAATGTAATGTAAATGTAAATGTAAATGTAATCAAAATAAACGAAGACGAATAAATTAAGTATATCCCGAAGAACGTCATTGATAAGAGCTTGAAAGATGGCAGGGGCGTTAACCAATCCGAAGGGAAGAACCCTGTATTCAAAGTGGCCGAGGGGCGTGTTAAACTCGGTCTTCCATTCATCCCCCTCTGTAATACGCACAAGGTGATGAGCGTTACGGAGGTCCACTTTGGTTAAAACCTTTGCCTCCTGCAGGACTTCGAAGGCAGAGAACATCAGTGATAAGGGATAGCGATTCTTAATAGTGATGTCATTCAGCCCCCGATAATCAATGCAGGGGCGCAAAGAGCTGTCCTTCTTTTTGACACAAAACAGAGGGGTGGAGTCTCTTAAGTGTGTGAGAGGAATACCTTGCTGAATCTTGGTGGTAGCGCTTGCCAGTAACCCTCCGCCTACTGGCGAGCACTGGATTTTTTCGGACACGCGGAAACAAAGTGATTGGAGCTTGCACAGTACATACAGAGACGATTCGAAAGCCTCGTGTCGCGCTACTTAGACAAGATACGCAGGCCTCCCAGCTGCATCAGCTCTGTGTCGGCTCTAAAGGCTGTGAGCTCAGCGCCGTTGGTCAAATCACCTCTCAATGTGAAGGCTAGGTCTACAAGGTCGTCGAGCCGAGTAGGGATCTCATGGATGAGGACTTCGTCCCTCACTTCAGGAGTCAGGCCTTCCAAGAAGCGGTGACCAACGTGGGTTTGGTTCCAGCCGCTGGTGGTTGCTAAGGTGCGGAACTCAATAGAAAAGTCTGACACGGAGTGCCTGTCCTGCCGGAGTGTGGAAAGCAGATGAGAAGCCTCCTCATTGTAGGCTGATCGGTCGACGACTCGAATCATCTCCTCCTTGAATTGTGCAAAGCTGGAGATGCAATCCATCTCTGCCTCCCAGTTAGCCATTCCCCATTCACAAGCCCGATCAAAATAGGCGATCTTGGCTCTCTCTTTAGCGTATGTGATGGGCTTTAGGGAAAACACCACTTCACACTGGGTTAAGAAAGAACGACATTCTGTTGGCTCACCTGAGTAGATGTCTAGACGGCATGTCGGGCAGCAGAGATGTCCTCCTTCATGCTTGCCGAGCAGGACACCCGGGTGTTCGATGGCCTTTTGGAATGGGCTGCCACTTGCTGAGTCCATGGCTGGTCAGATTGTTCTGTAATGCGGGAGAGAGGACTCAAAGACGAAAGTGGCGATTACAGTCTTTGTTTGAAACAGAGTCTGACCACTGGCAATCCAACTTAAATGAGATAATAATGAATTGAAGACACCCTTAGGATGGGAAAAACTTGAACACAAAAACTCCTCAGAGCACAGGCGAGGAACAAAAATTCATGAAGAGGCTGATGAAGGGAGAGCTCCAAACGGGTAAGTCGAAGTAGCTCTTGGCAGGTAGGGTTCTGTGGATGTATGACGAGCACAGAGTAATTCCAGCAGCAGTAGCACAGTAGTGACACACCCCTACAGGACAGGATATGACAAGACGAGGGAGATACACTGACCAAAACGCACCTGTGACATCGAACAATCTGACAGTAGGACAAGGGAAGAGAGGGCAAGAAAAAGCCAAGATAATGAGACGAGATGAGGAACAGGTGGGGAGGAATGAGCCTAATGGAAAGTGAGAACAGCTGGGGAGGAATGAGCCAAATGGAAAATGAGAACAGCTGTCAGTAATGAAGTGGAGGGTGTTGGGGAACAGGGAGAAAGAGTGACCAGCAGAAGGAGACAGGACCATGACACAATCATGATATTTTCCTTCAAAAGCCAAAGGTATTAATTCAGCTGGATTAACTGTATGGCATCTTTTAATGGTAACATCTGGATATGTGGGTAATGACGAATATGCTAGAATTTGAGCTTGTGTCAGGACAAATTTCCCTTGACTAACCTCGTGCTGTAGTTTTTTTCCTCCCACTACAAGTCTCTTGCATCAGTACAGCTGATGCATAACCATCAGCTCTATTTGCCACATAAAGATGCAACATTTTATCATATTCTGTCATTCCCAGGACAGGGGGCTGTTGTAATTCTTTTTTTATTGTTTCAAATGTTAGTAATGCATCTGTGTTCCACTTTTATGGATTGCTTAAATGTTGTAATCCAGCTTGTTTCATCATTTCTCTCAGTGGTCCTGTCTGTACTGCATAGTCTTCTATCTAATTGGCACTGTAGCGAATCAGACCCGAACCAGACAAATTAAAGAGTCGATCAGGACCATGATTGAAACATGAGACAAATTCCTCAGAAAGGCAACAGGATATTGTAAATCAATTCTTAGTGCCACAAGTCAGAAGCAAGATAACCAACAAACCAACCAACTCACAGAACAGCTTTCAACATTAACACCATTAGAACAATTATTGAGAATTTCAATTCGGAAAAGAGATTGTCAAATTTGGAGCAAGTAATCAAAGAGATGCACAGTCTGACCCCCAAATGTTAAGCCAAGAGAGTAAACAAGATAATTGAACTGACTTCCCCTACCTAGCAGAACCAGACTGAAATTCCTAATGCCTGGTTCACACATACAGCGTCTGCAGTGCTTATGTGTTGCGTATTTTTTACGCACCCATGTTAACAGATTACAGCGTTCACACTGCATGCGGTTGCGGTCCGTCAGTGCCTTCCAGGAGCAGTGCGTCTGCTGCAGTGCAGCGATCATTTACATACAGAGTCTATTTTTGCTGTGCTGAACTCACTGAATTAAAGTGACAGCGCATGGTTTGCGGTAAAAATGAGCCTGGATTGGCACGGAAATGCAGTCATTTCACAATAAATGTATACTAATTAAAGCCTACCATGTTTCACATGCAACACATGGGTTTTTGGCTAGGTTTAAAATAAGGAAAGAGCACCACAGACAAGACCATATTTTTGGAGGCAGTACTTTTATGGAGGCAGAAAAACTAAGTTAATTAAGACCCATAGGATTGCAAGATTTAAATGCAAAAGGCAGAGAGTGTTATTTTAAATATTTGCGATATCCTAACAAGAAAAGTAGGCTTATTATTTTGTTTAAATGTTTTGCCACTTGCTTGAGCACCTTATTAGGCAATACAAACCTAGAAAGTCAAATGCATGAATAATATGTTGTTTATATTTATTGAGTTTAAACTAATGTCTGTGATTATGAAAGATCATTACTGTTCTGTGATAAAAGAGTCACAATGCCAAAATGTGTGTGTGTGTGTGTATTTCTTTTTTTTTTTTTTACATGATTTCAAATCAAAATAATGAGCAAATGTTGTGTTTGTGGACTAAACAGCCACGGATCAGTAGCGGACTGCAAACGCGTTGCTTGGCATTGAATTTGTTTTTCACCTCTTTTTTTATTTTCCTCTTCCTCATTAGAGTGACAAAGACCAACACAGTCATCACCACACTTCACTAGTGGTTCACAATCACTGAAACAAAACTTAGTTGTCCCACCACACATATGCTTTTACTCCACACAGATCTGTGTCAGTCTGTCTTCTCCCAAGCGTGCCAACATACCGCAGACTGCAGACCCCATTGCCCATGGGGATGATGTGAACACTTGGTTGAGAGGCATGACAGACAGCCTCACTCCAAAAACATTTGAACTGTTATTATTTTTAATAATAATCCTAATCCTGAGAAGATTCCTGACACAAGATTCAAGCCAGAACAACAACCATGAGGAGCTAGTCAAGATCTCCAGCTCCCTAAGCTATGCCTTCACAACCCAGCTAAAACTGAGCGACAAGCACATCACCCACCTGCAAGAGGAGCTGACACGTGCTCAACGTCGCATAGAAAAGATGGAAGTGAAAGTTCAAGAAAAGTAAGCAGGAAACAATGGGACAAGTCAGCCCTGGCAGAAGCTCAGCTCATGCCAGAGGCCATCGTGTATAAGTTAAACTGTTTATTGAATTCATCTGTTAAAAAAGAAACATTTGTTGTATATGTGAATAAGATTGTTGTTCCTTCTCACATATTAATATTAGATTGTATTTTCTTTCTTTAAAATTACCTTTACTCATACTTTATACTTAATTTAAGTTTTGTGTTGCATTATAATTTCACAAGAAAACGATGTTGTGCAACTGAAGATTTCAAGTAAAACACTGAAAAAGACCTCCTTCAGTTTCGACTTTTTCTTCAGCCCTCATCCTGTTTAACTATCTGTCGATGTGCAACCTAATTGCCGCAGGGACAGAATAAAAGACGAAGCCTCTTCAATTCAGAAAGAAGACAGAATCTCTACAGTGAAGCTATAAAGTCTCCTCTCATGTGAAGTCTCTTCTGCATTGTTTCAGTCTGCATGCAAGAGATACGATTAATGCATCACAAGTCATGGAGAGTGCGAGAAAATCAGAGACTGAGAATTTATTGGAAACTAGAACTGTTGTTACATTTTCACCAGCATCATCTAAAAGGTCTAGTAGGACAGCGGCTAGCATGGCTGCAGCAAAAGCATGTGCTAGAGCCGAAGCTGAGCGCACACGTGCATATTATGTCAAGAAAGAAACTGAGTTGAAAATGGAGAAAGTTCGAATGGGAGGCAGTCTTACTGCGCTAGAACATGAAAAGGAGGCTGCTGCTGCTATGGCTGAGGTGAAAATACTGAAAGAGGCTACAGAGAGCATGGAGGGAGGCAGTTGTCATTCAGATAGCCAAATCGCTCCTCCTATAGACCCTGTGCAACGCACTAGTGATTATGTGGAGCAGCACTCAAATCACTCTATTGCAGTTCCTCCTGAGGAAACAAGTTTTAGCTACGTCACATGTTGAATTCGTAAACAGTTATGAAAATGAAAACAGATTGTTAACAGAAAGCTCTCTAGGGTGTGCTCCACCTGACTTAGCTAAAATGGGCGGTTATTCAGTCTCAAAGCCAAACGATGTCAAGATTGAAAATCCTCAGTCTGTTACATACAGTCCAAATAATTACTGGCCCCTTGCACAGACTTATAATGCCAACACTCCTGTTCAGTAACCTTTCCAAGAAAAAGCTGGAATGAGTGATTTAGCAAGGTTTCTCGTCTGCCGTGAGCTCATTCATTCTGGGCTCATAAAATTCGATGACCGCCCAGAAAATTACTGGGCTTGGAAGTCGTCTTTTTCACCAGCGGGCTCAAACTTACATCCGCATTAGGTCATTGAATATAAGGTATCCTGATGTTGGGCTTAAAATGGCTTGGGGCCATCTAGAGGAGATGTATGGATCCCCTGAGGTGGTTGAGAAAGCACTTTTTGACAAGATTGAGAAATTCCCAAAAATCAGTAAACAAGATCCTCTGAAATTACAAGAGCTAGGAGATCTGCTAAGTGAGATTCAGTCAGCTGAAGCTGAAGGTTACTTATCAGGACTTTCCTACTTGGACACCTCTAGAGGAGTCAGTCCAATTGTGGAGAAGCTTCCTTATCACCTCCAAGAAAAATGGATTTATCAAGGCTCGGAGTACAAAAGGAAGTATAATGTTACCTTCCCTCCATTTTCTTTTCTCACTGACTTTGTCTGTCAGGAAGCTCATGCTCGAAATGACCCAAGCTTTAGTATTGGTACATCCATCATAAACCAGATTAAAGCTGAGTCTTTGGTTAAAAAGCAAATGCAACATCAGCGGGATTTCCTCCTACAAGACGTTCTGATTATGAGCCTATTGATGTAGAAAAGCAGTGTCCTATACATAAAAACAAACCTCATCCTGTGAGACGCTGCCGTGGGATCAGAGCAAAAACTCTAGAAGAGAGGCAAACACTGCTTAGAGAAAATGGTGTATGCTATAGGTGCTGTGCTTCTACTGTTCACTTGGCAATTAAATGCAATGAATATGAGAGTGATAAGCATGTATCCGCACTTCATCCTGGTCCTCCTCCATGGGCCACTAAAGACCCCTCTTCAGATCATGGCGGGGAGGATGAAAAGGGCTCTTCTGCTAATGTCAATTCGCGTAGTACACAGATTTGTGGAGACAGAGCATGATTTAGGTATTGGACTAAGATATGTTTGATAAGAGTATATCCTGAAGGCTCTTCAGAGAATATGATGAAGATGTATGCGGTGCTTGACGAGCAAAGTAACAGGTCTCTAGCTAGATCTGAGTTTTTTTACATATTCAAAGTAAAAGGAAGAAAGCATCCATACACCCTTCGAACCTGTACTGGAGTGATGGAAACATCTGGAAGAAGAGCCACTGGGTTTCAAGCCGTATCTATGGATGGAAAGGTATGCGTATCACTCCCAACACTTATCGAGTGTAATAACATGCATGATGATCATTCTGAGATTCCATCTCCCACTATTGTACATCAGTTCCCTCATGAAATACCTGAGATCGATCCATGTGTTCAAATATTGTTACTCTTAGGGAGAGACATTATACAAGTCCACAAAGCAAGGAAACAGCTGAATGGTCCAAACAACGCACCGTTCGACCAAAAACTTGATTTTGGTAGGGTGATAGTAGGAAATGTTTGCTTGGGGTCAGCACACAAACCTAGCACAGTTGATATGTTCCGCACAAACATACTTCACAATGGACGTCCAAGCCTTTGTGAGCCATGTCCTAATAAGATATGGGTGAAAGACAAGCTAAACTACAAAGATCATGCTGTCTCTTCTCAAGGCTGTCATTTGTATTCAACCACTTGTCCAGAGGACTTGCTGGGTAATGATATGTTTAAATGGACACAAGATGACGAAAAGGTAGCCCCTTCCATTGAAGATCGAGCATTCATTGAACTGATGGACAAGAGAATGTTCATTAATAGCTCTAACACTTGGGTGGCACCTATTCCTTTTCGAGTTCCATGCCAACAGTTGCCCAACAATAGGGACCAGAGTATGAAACACCTCCTGTTACTTTGTCAGGCACTGAAGAGAAAGACTCAAATACAAGAACATTTCGTTACGTTCATGCAAAGGATTTTTGATGCAGGTCATGCAGAACTAGCTCCCACTGTAAAGGAAAATGAGGAAGTGTGGTACTTGCCTATATTTGGTGTCTATCACCCTCGTAAGCCAGGACAGATTAGAGTAGTTTTTGACTCTAGCGCCCAGTACAAAGGTTTTGCTCCGAATCAAGTGCGTCTCTCTGGACCCGATCTGAATAATTCCTTACTGGGTGTATTGCTGCGTTTCCGAAAAGAGGTGGTAGCATTTACTGCTGACATTGAGCAGATGTTCCATAGTTTTGTGGTGAGAGCACATCATCACAACTTTCTCTGCTTCTTATGGTTTGAGGACAATGACCCCTCTAAAGATATGAAAGAATATAGGATGAGGGTCCATGTTTTTGGGAATAGTCCTTCTCCTGCAGTCACGATCTATGGACTTCATCGTGCAGCTCAACATGGGGAACTTGAGTTTGGAAAAGATGCAAGAGCCTTCGTAGAGTGTGACTTCTATGTGGATGATGGCCTAAAATGAGTGCCCACGGCTGAGAAAGCAGTTGATCTGTTGAAAAGAACTAAGGAGATGTTGGCAAGTTCCAACCTGAGGCTTCATAAGATAGCGTCCAACAGTCCCGCTGTAATGAATGCCTTTCCTGTGGAGGATCATGTGAAAGAACTCAAGGATCTAGATTTGGAAAAGGACACTCCACCTATACAGCGGAGTCTTGGTCTGATCTGGAATCTTAAAGCCGACACTTTCACTTTCTGTGTTGATGCAGAAGGGAAGCCTTTCACACGTAGAGGTGTCTTAGCAACTTTCAACAGTGTTTTTGACCCTCTTGGGTTAGCAGCACCTGTCACAATCCAGGAAAAGTTCCTTATTTCAAGATTTGACAGTTGAAACAAAAGACTGGAATGCCCCTCTACCTACAGACTCTTTACAGGATCTAGCTCAGTTTGAAATGCCAAGATTGTACTCAAAGAATACTGTCTTTGGCACAAAGGACAGAAATTAATGTCTTTTCAGATGCTTCCAGAAAGGCAATGGCAGCGGTAGACTACTTGAGAGTGATAAATGAAGATGGTTCATGTGATGTAGGTTTTGTCTTAGGAAAAGCTAAGCTTTCTCCGCTGTCTGCTCACACCATACCTAGATTAAAGTTAGGAGCAGCAGTCCTGGCAGAAGAAGTGGCAGATCTCATTCAAAATGAATTAAACATTCACCCAGGCTGTAGAGTACTATTCCGACAGTAAAGTGGGTATATTCCTAATGAAACCAGACGTTTTTTTGTATACTTGAGTAGTAGAGTTCAACCGATCAGGAAATCAACAAGGCCAGAACAGTGGCATTATGTTCCCACAAGTTAAAACCCTGCCAATCAAGCGACACGTTCAGTACCTGCCTCAGATTTGAAAGACTCCACATGGATTTCTGGACCTGCTTTTCTTTCTCATTCCGATTCAGAGTGTCTTGAAGGCAATCAGACATACATCCTGATTGACCCTGATTCAGACGTGGAAGTGCGAGCTAATCGTACCAATCTGACACCCTATGACTTTCCTGTTCATCTTGGCTCACATCGGTTTGAGCACTTTTTGACCTGGAAATGTCTTAGACGAACTATATCCAACTTAATCCACATTATACATTCATTCAAATCCAAAACTGATGTAGTGAGTGCCTGAAGAAAAAGGCACCTTTGTGACAAAACACTCACAGAGGAACTTTCACAGGCAGAAGCCGTGATTGTACAATGTGTTCAAAGAGAGAGTTTCCCTGTTGAGTTTCTGTAGGAGAGGATATTCCAAAGACAAATGGACTGAGAACTCTGAACCCCTTCATTGATCAGGATGGGCTTCTGAGGGTAGGAGGCAGACTCAAGCATACTCACATTGAACAAAGAGAAAAGAACACCATTATCGTTCCTGGGAAAAGTCACATAGCCCTTCTGATCACGAGACATTTTCATGAACGGGTCAGACACCAAGGTCGCTTATTTACGGAAGGTGCTATAAGGAATGCAGGATTCTGGATCATTAGAGCAAAGAAACACATCCATATTGTGATTCATAAATGTATCATCTGTCAGAAACTTAGAGGAAGACTTGTGGAACAAAAGATGGCAGATCTTCCTCCGGACCGACTTGCCACGGATCCACCCTTTACTTATTAAAATTACCTTTACTCATACTTTATACTTAATTTATGTTTTGTGTTGCATTATAGTTTCACAAGAAAACGATGTTGTGCAACTGAAGATTTCAAGTAAAACACTGAAAAAGACCTCCTTCAGTTTCGACTTTTTCTTCAGCCCTCATCCTGTTTAACTATCTGTCGATGTGCAACCTACTTGCCGCAGGGACAGAATAGGGGGGATAAATTGAAAGAACAGCATTGTTTGTTACATTTGTTACAGTTATCTTTATTTGTTACATTTATTTTATTTACATCAAGCTTTTGAATGGTATAGTATTGTATATTGTCATTGAAACTTCATAATATTTCACTTGATTATACATTTAGTCAGGATTTATAGTTTGGAAAACTAGAAAACTAGACTATAAGCCTGGGTGACTTGTAGTCCGGAAAATACGGTATATAGTTTTCAGCAGCACTTGTTTAGTTTAAAAGCAGACATTATAAGCTTTCTATAGATATCTCTCTCATGTCTCTTCATTGAATATTCACGGAGTTACAGTTCATTTTAATGAGGTGTTTGTAAATGAAGATAATCGCAGACAAAGGCTGCAGACAGCACACCTTGTTTGTTATCTTTATTTTATAAGTGCACAAAGTTTTGTTGTTACTATCTGTATACAAACAAAGTACACCCTTTACAGATTCGATTGATTTATTGCTCTTATCTTTACGATTAAAACTGAAAGTGTAATTTAAGTTATTTTCGGGATTATCAGGAGAAAATGACTCATAACCCGTAAACACGTTAATCGACTCCAGAGGGTTAACTTTGTATGCTGGTTACAATAAATCCAGAGATTTCTAGAAATGCAGCATTTACAATGAATTACAATGCATATAAGTGCTGATGTGTGTAACGCCATGCCAGCAGAGGGAGCCCTCGCCCGAGTACTGACTGTGTTCCGCTCCCTCTGCTTCACCTGTCATTTCCTGTTTGGTGGACATGAAAGCGTGGCCTTAGCCATGATGACTTTGCGAAGTATTGCCAGCCTGTCTGAGCGTTATTCCCATTGCCATAGTTTGCCTTCTTGTGTATGATCTTTGCCTGGTTATCCTGTCTCTGCCTTTTGGATTACCCACTGTTTTGTTGCTTGGATTGGACTGCCTATTTGTTTATGTACCCTGCCTGCCTCACGTTTATGATTCTCTGCCTACTGTTTTGGATTTGTCTGCTGTGGATTTCATTAAACACTGCACATGGATTCTAACGCCGCCTCAGCGTAATTACATAATACTTCGCCATCAAAGGATCCAGCAGAAGTGACGAATCTACAGGCCGCGTTTGCTTATCAAAGCAACGTTCTCAAGGAGTATCGTGATCAACTGGCTAAGGCACAAGCGGCTAATGACTACCTCACTCAATATCTACGATCGCTACCACCAAGTGTACCCACGAAGGTAAACTTTGCACTTCCTGATAAATTCAACAGTTCTGCTGAGCGATGTAAAGGTTTCGTTTGCCAAGTTGAGATCTTTTTCACTCATCAAGGGAGTAGCTTTGACTCTGACGATAAGAAGTGTGCTTGCTAACGGGCAAAGTGATTGAGTGGGCCGTAGCAGTTTGGGAAACGGACCGTCTGTTTCAGACATCCTGCCCATACTTTGTAAAACAACTCAGAGAGGTGTTTGAATACCCAGCAGGGGTAAGGATGTTTCCACTCGTTTGATGCAACTAACTCAAGTCCGCAAATCTGCCACTGAACATGCTATCGAGTTTAGGACAATTGCTGCTCAGAGTGGTTGGAATGACGTGTCACTCAAGGCCATGTTTGAATACGGAGTTACAGGTAGAGCTTGCTTGTAAGGGTGAGGATCCATCCTTTTCTGATTATGTCACATTGGCCATCAAGATTGATAATCTCATCTGCCCTCAAAGCAAGTAAACGAGCGTCATGCATATCCCTCAAGTTACCCAGATGTCTGAATCAAGCCACCCCAATGAACATGCCAGCTCAGAATCTATGCAACTAGGAGTTACACGGCTATTATCTGAAAAGAGTTCAAGAAGAGTCTGTAACGCTACAAACTTCATAATCATCGGGAAGAAGCAGGTGTGAACCGGCAGACAATCAAATTAAAGCTTTAATAATAAAATAAACACAAAACTGTGATGGCTCGTAAAAGAGGAGGAAGCAAATGCAGGCAATCAGAAATGGTTTATTGAAAACTAGTCCAGAATGTAGGCAATGGTGATAGAAGGTCTACGGTGGCGTGAGAAGTGCTGGATGGTGAAGTCGGTGGTGAAGGTGAAGACGGTCAATGGATGAAACCAGGAACAGACCGGAACACTCACACGAAGACGACAACACGAACATAATCCAGAACACGAACACGGGAGACGGTAATCCAACTGTATGGCTGAAACATGAATGAGGATCTGACAACAGACAGAGAGATGGGTGAGTATTTGTAGCTGAGTGGAGATGAGGATCAGCTGGAGCGAGACAATCAACACACAGGTGACAACAATCAACCAAACGAGCACATGGAGACTACGAGAATACAAATACAAACGCAAAACATGACACGGAGAAAACAATGGATTTCCTACCATGACAGTACCCCCTCCCCTAGGACGTCACCTGACGTTCCCAGCCTGCTTAACCTGTAGATTGTAATCATCAATAAGGCGGTGATCCAGTATGTCCCGAGCAGGAACCCACCTTCTCTCCTCCGGACCGTAACCTTCCCAATCCACCAAGTACTGAAATCCGCGTCCCCTCCGTCTAGAGTCCAGAATACGATTAACCAAATATGTGGTTTCCCCATTAACGATACAAGGCGGGGGGGGGAACCGGGGCAGGCGGGTTAAGATGGGAAAAAATCACCGGTTTAATTTTGGACACATGGAACACGGGATGAACCCTCCTGTACGCCGGAGGAAGGCTAAGACGCACTGTTACCGGATTAATGATTTTGGTAACAGAAAACGGGCCAATAAATTTGGGAGCAAGCTTATTCGAAACGGAACGCATAGGAATATTCTGGGTTGAAAGCCACACTCTTTGACCGACGACGTAATGGGGAGGCTTCGACCGGTGGCGATCGGCCTTAGCCTTGGTGCGCGACCTAGCCTGGAGCAGAGCTCTGCGAGCTCTGGTCCAGGTGCGGTGACACCTCTGGACTAGTGCGTGTGCGGAGGGGACCAAAACCTCGGATTCCGTACTGACAAAATTAGGTGGTTGGTACCCTAAACTACACTTAAATGGAGACATGCCCGTAGATGACACTGGCAAAGAATTGTGTGCGTACTCCACAGTTGAGAGTTGCTGACACCAGGACGAAAGATTATTGGAAGCCAAACATCGCAAAACCCTTTCGACATCCTGATTGGCTCGCTCGGTTTGACCATTGCTCTGGGGATGGAACCCGGAAGAAAGACTAACAGTCGCTCCTAACAATTTACAGAATTCTCGCAAAAATTTGGACACAAATTGGGGACCCCTGTCAGAAACAACGTCTGTCGGAAGGCCATGTATATGGAAGACGTGGTCAATGACAGCTACCGCTGTTTCCTTGGCTGATGGTAATTTGGGCAAGGGAATAAAATGAGTCGCCTTCGAGAACCGGTCCACTATGGTTAAAATCACCGTATTGCCCTTAGAGGGCGGGAGGGCGGTAATGAAATCTAGCAAAATGTGGGACCAGGGTCTCGAAGGGACAGACAGCAGTAAGAGTAACCCATCTGGAGGTCTATTGGAAGTCTTACCAATAGCGCAAACTGAACAAGCCAAGACGAAGTCGTGGACGTCACGAGCCATACCAGGCCACCAAAATCGTTGCTTGACTAGAAACCTAGTTCTACTAACCCCTGGGTGACAAGCAACACTGGAACAATGACCCCACTGGAGAACGTCTGATCGTAACCCCTCCGGCACAAACAATCGGTTCGGTGGGCAACGAGCCGGGGGCGTTACCCCTTCTAAGGCAGTCAACACCTTCGATTCGACCTCCCATCTGAGCGCGGAGATAATGATGGTTCCCGGTAAAATGGGCTCGGGAGTAGCAGTACGATCGGAACGCTCAAAAAGATGGGATAAAGCATCGGGTTTGATGTTTTTGGAACCCGGCCGGTAAGAAAGTGTAAAATCGAAACGACCGAAAAACAATGCCCACCGAGCCTGCCTGGAGTTAAGTCTTTTGGCGGTTCTAATGTATTCGAGATTCGTATGATCCGTCCATACAATGAAAGGTACACCCGACCCTTCAAGCCAGTGACGCCATTCTTCCAGTGCAAGTTTGACTGCCAACAACTCTCGATTGCCAATGTCATAATTAACTTCCGCAGGAGATAAACGGTGAGAATAATACGCGCAAGGATGCACCTTTCTGTCTGAGGATGCGCGCTGGGACAACACTGCTCCTACCCCCACCTCTGACGCGTCCACCTCCACTATGAATTGACGTGAGCGATCAGGGGTGACGAGAATGGGAGCTGAAACAAAGCAGCTTTTCAGTTTGGCAAACGCAGCCTCGGCTGCATTTGACCACCTGAACGTCAAACTAGGGAAGGTCAAGGCGGTCAGAGGAGCGGCTAGTTGGCTGAAATTGCGAATGAAATGCCGGTAAAAATTGGCGAACCCCAGAAATCTCTGCAGGGCCTTGCGAGACTCTAGGGATGGCCAATTTACCACAGCCTTAACCTTCCCAGGATCCATGCGAACACCCTCAGTCGAAATGATGTGTCCTAGAAAAGAAACAGACTGTGCATGAAAAACGCATTTCTCCGCCTTGACAAACAATCCATTCTCTAGCAACCGCAGAAGCACTCGTCATACGTGTTGCACGTGTTCCTGGAGAGACGAAGAAAAAATCAATATGTCATCCAGGTAAACATATATGAACAGATCGACCATGTCTCGCAACACGTCATTAACGAGTGCTTGGAAGACTGCCGGCGAGTTCGTTAGCCCGAAAGGCATCACGCAGTACTCAAAATGGCCTCTAGGGGTGTTAAAGGCAGTCTTCCACTCATCCCCCTCCCTGATGCGGACCAAATGATAAGCATTACGTAAGTCCAATTTAGTGAAAACGGACGCTCCCTGCAACCTCTCAAAAGCTGAAGACATAAGCGGCAAAGGATAGGTATTCTTTACCGTTATGTTGTTCAGCCCTCGGTAGTCAATGCAAGGTCACAAGGATCCGTCCTTCTTTCCCACAAAAAAGAACCCCGCCCCCGCTGGAGAAGAAGAAGGGCGGATGAACCCCGTTGCTAGAGAACTGGATATATATTTCTCCATGGCCGCCGTCTCTGGAATAGACAAAGAATATAACTTGCCCTTAGGCGGAGAAGTACCTGGCAATAACTCTATCGCACAGTCATAGGGACGATGAGGAGGAAGAGAATCAGCACGAGACTTACTGAACACCTCCTTCAGGTCGTGGTACTCCGCGGGCACGTTAGCCAAATCCACTGCTTCCCCCTGAAACACAGACTCAGAAACATTAACACCAGCAGACAAAAGACAAGACAAATGACACTCCTCGCTCCAGCTAACCACAGATCCGAGGCGCCAATCGATCCTGGGGTTGTGTTTCTGGAGCCAGGTGTGACCGAGAACAATGGGAGATTGAGGTGAGTCCGTGATGAAAAATGAAATCTCCTCCGTATGGTTGCCAGATGTGATGAGAGAAACAGGTAAAGTGGTCTGTGTGATGACCGGCAGTCTATGTCCGTTGAGTGCAAAAGGTGCAATGGGGTGTTTGAGGGAGGTGAGAGGAATGTTGAGCTTACTAGCAAACTTAAAGTCCATGAAACTACCCTCGGCCCCAGAATCCAACAAAGCGTGATGATTGAGTGCGTGGGTGGACCACCGTAGACTCACCGGAAGGAGTGTCGATGTAGATGAGGTCTTCCTGGCAGAGATCCCACCCGATAGTAGCCTCCGTTTTACTATCGGGCTTGGTCTTTTACCGGACAGCGCTGGATGTGATGTTCTTGGCTGCCGCAGTATAAACACAGTCCCAGGGATCTCCGCCTGATCCTCTCCTCCCGGGAGAGCCGAGCTCGCCCCACCTGCATGGGTTCAAGATCTCCAGGTGGGCTGACCGCAACCTCTGAGCGCTGACGATGAGCCTCCGGTCTGGTCGCGAGAACTGCTCTCCCCCTCCGTCTTGGCGGCTTGGTCGAGTTGGTTGTCTACTCTGATGGTGAGGTCAATCAGGCCATTGAGAGAAGTGGGGAGCTCAACGGCGCGGATCTCCTGTTGGATGCGGTCAGCCAACCCATGCAGGAAGTGATCCCACTGCGCCTCTTCGTTCCACTTACACTCCGCCGCCAGGGTGCGGAACTCAATAGAATAGTCGGATACGGACCTGTCTTCCTGACGTAGGTCCGTGAGAAGTCTAGCCGCCTCCCTCCCGGCGACGGAGCGGTCGAAGACCCGTCTCATCTCCTCCGAAAGGGGGTGGAACGAGGCACAGCAGCTGTCTTGGTTCTCCCACAACGCCGTCCCCCAGAGGGCAGCCCTCCCTGTCAGTAGTGACAAGACGAATGCCACCTTCATTTCCTCGGTGTTAAACGTGCGGGGCTGCAGGGCGAAGTGCAGAGAACAATGAGACAGAAATGATCAACAAAACTTTGGCTCACCCGCATATTTCTCAGGGATGGGGAGGCGTGGTTCGGACCGGGAAATCCCCCCGGAGACGATCGATGGTGTGGGTGGCGTGGGAGGCGCAGCGGGTGGCAGTTGTTGTTGTTGTTGAGCCTGGAGAGCGAGCTCGGACACCTTCGTCACCATTGCTTGGAAAGCTCGACCCATCTCATCTATCGCCTTGTCTTGGCGATCCATACGACCAACGGCTCTCTGCAGAAACTCCTCCAGATGAGATGGGGAGCGATCGCCTGCTGCTTCCATGATGGTCAGATCCTACTGCGTGGCTCGTAAAAGAGGAGGAAGCAAATGCAGGCAATCAGAAATGGTTTATTGAAAACTAGTCCAGAATGTAGGCAATGGTGATAGAAGGTCTACGGTGGCGTGAGAAGTGCTGGATGGTGAAGTCGGTGGTGAAGGTGAAGACGGTCAATGGATGAAACCAGGAACAGACCGGAACACTCACACGAAGACGACAACACGAACATAATCCAGAACACGAACACGGGAGACGGTAATCCAACTGTATGGCTGAAACATGAATGAGGATCTGACAACAGACAGAGAGATGATTGAGACAGAGAGATGATGGGTGAGTATTTGTAGCTGAGTGAAGATGAGGATCAGCTGGAGCGAGACAATCAACACACAGGTGACAACAATCAACCAAACGAACACATGGAGACTACGAGAGTACAAATACAAACGCAAAACATGACACGGAGAAAACAATGGATTTCCTACCGTGACAAAAACAGCACAAACAAAATCAAAACTCAAAATAAAATTCAGGCCTGGTCCTCTCTCGTCCATCACTGATGTCGCTCCTGTTTTATATCCTTCCATTTCCTCCGTAGGACTCAAGACCGGTGGGTCGAGCAGGTGTCGCTCATTTCCAAACACTCCACCGGCCTCGTCCCGTTCCCATGGCTCTCGGCCCCGCCCCACTAGTCACAGAGTCATTCAGAAATTGTGCTTCTACTGCGGTAGTGCAGGCCACCGCAACGCAATGTGTCCACTCAAGGCCCGGAGGGACTTCGCTGACAACAGCCGGGTGAGTGTTGATCACATCTCCATTTCCAATGCTAAATCTCTAACTACCATTGTCCTGATTACTACTGAAAATGACTCGTTTGAATTCACAGCGCTGATTGACTCTGGCATTAAACCTCATACATCAAAACCTTGTTACAACATTCAACATTCCCGTACTACAATGTGATCCTCCCATCAAGGTGAACGCTGTGAACAACAAACCCATTGGAAGTAGCATAACTCAACAAACGCAACCATAAAGATGCAAGTAAGCCTATTTCACAGAGAAACCATCACGTTCTGTCATCGACTCTCCATGCCATGAAATCATCCTTGGATATCCCTGGATATCTGTTCACGACCCAGTTATCTCTTGGCAGAGTGGTGAAATCAAAAATTGGTCACAATTCTGTTTCTCTAAATGTCTAAATAACATAATTTCTAAACCTTGTCTCAATACCAGTATCGAAAGTCCAGAGTGTAAGCCCGTCACCATACCATCCTATTACCAAAACCTTCAAGAAGTCTTCAGCAAGACCAAAGCCACTCAACTGCCACCTCATTGTCCTTGGGATTGCGCCATTGATCTCTTACCAATTGCCATGCCATCAAAAAGTAAAGTCTATCCACTGTCACATGTTCCGATTTATAAGGAACTACAGCATCACAGCAGCACCTCTGACATCACTGTTAAAAGGTAAACCATCATAATTGAAATGGACTGACCGAGCTATACAAGCATTCTCTAACCTCAAAAACAGCTTTACCAATGCACCAATCTCGAAACACCCTGACCCCAACTTGCAATTCGTACTGTAAGTCGATGCCTCCAACTGCAGAATAGGTGCAGTACTCTCCCAACGCCATGGACAACCAAGCAAGCTTTTCCCCTGTGCTTACTTTTCAAGAAAACTCACGGACGCTGAGCATAATTATGATGTCAGAAACAAGGAGCAACTGGCTATAAAGGTGGCCATTAAAGAATGGAGGCACTGGTTGGAGGGTTCCACTCACCCCAAACTGAGCATGGTGAACAACCACCCAATAAAGCATTACATTACTCTAACCTTAAGGTCATAAATGCATGGATTAACATTTCTGCATTTGACATTGACAGCATAGGCCATAATTTAGATATATTTTTGAGATGGAAAAATGCAGTTTTACAAATGCTAGAAAAGTGGCATTCTGAGCAAAGATTGCTATCAAATAGCACACCTAGGTTCCTAGCTGATGACGAAGAATTGACAGAGCAGCCATCAAGTCTTAGACAGTGTTCTAGGTTATTACATGCAGAGTGTTTAGGTCCTATAAATAACACATCTGTTTTTTTTTCAGAATTTAGCAGTAAGAAATTACTCGTCATCCAGTTTTTTACATTGACTATGCATTCCATTAGTTTTTCAAATTGGTGTCTTTTGCTTGGCTGCGAAGAAGTATACAGCTGAGTATCATCAGCGTAACAGTGAAAGCTAACACGGTGTTTCCTAATAATATCTCCCAAGCGTAACATTTAAAGTGTGAAGAGTAACGGACCTAGTACTGAGCCTTGAGGTACTCCATAATGCACTTATGATCGATATGACACCTCTTCGTTCACTGCTATGAATTGATGGCAGTCATTTAGGTATGATTTGAACTAGAGATGTTCCGATACCCTTTTTCTCTTCCCGATACCGATTCCGATACCTGGGCTCAGGGTATCGGCCGATACCGAGTACTGATCCGATACCTGGGTGTGTATCTGTATATACAGCTGTATATACTACTAGCCCTGTGTAAATTGCTAGAATTCTTTTTATGGTGTGCTTCAGACAGATCCCTCAATAAAACATGAACAAATACATGGTGAACTACTGTATTTATTACAGTATTTTTATTATCTAACATGAATTTGACAGTATTATTTATTTTCATATGCAAAAAAGAACTTCAAATGCAGCCAAAAATCTAACACCGCAAACTAAAAAAGGTATTTAAGTTTTACAATATAACTGTATAAAAAAACTGCAACAAATAAGTCTAGGAATATAAAAAAAGATCTATTAATCAGATAATCTCTTTACAACAAAACAAGTAAAAAACAAGCAACCATCTAGGCATAATTATTATTATTATAGAGACGTATTATTATTACTGTAGGCTACAACAGTAGCTTTATATATTGTCAATTTACTCATGTAAACCAAACATTTATTTTAATGGGCTGCCATGAAGATCTTTGAGTGTCTGTGTTTATGATATGACAGTATTCTCAAATGAAACGGTAAATTCTCATGAAGTGACGGTTTATGCGTTCGTGTCCTCATGACACACAGCAGAGACTACAAAACAGCGAGCTCTCGCGCATCTGTGCCAGTCACCCACAGAGATGTAGATTTTGCGGGAGTAATATTTAAATAGTATTTTGCAGTTTAATATTCACAGACACTAGTATATATTCGGCTACTGTCTGGAGCCCTGCGCTTTGACTTACACGGAAGCGACTGAACGCAGCTGCCGGTACTGAATATACTTGAGAGTCTGTAACTACCGGTACTACAGAGACATACTGCTAACCACTGATCTATAATATAGTAGCGGCTTCACTGTCTTTTGGCAGTTTAGAATGTGATGAGTGATCCAGTCATATATAGATAAGGGCTGCTAACGCGTTTTCATTTCTTCTTCGCTGCTCTAAACAGGGGTTGCTTGTGGCAACACAGCACAACTTCCTGTGTTTTCAATGCATTTTGAGCAGCGAAGAAGAACCGTGCAGCAGTTAGGCAAAGCTTGCGGTCATAACTAGGTATTTTTTAAGAAAATGGTATCGGATCGGTATATGGGTTCATGTACTCGCCGATGCCGATGCCAGAATTTGTTGTGGTATCGGAGATATTTCCGATACTAGTATCGGAATCGGAACAACTCTAATTTGAACCATGCTAATGCACTTCCATTAATGGATCCAATAGCACTAATAGAGAGAAACAACCATGATCAGAAGATAAGAGCAGGTCATTTGTAACTCTAAGAAGAGCAGTCTCAGTACTATGATACGTTCTAAATCCTGACAGGTACCATTTTTCTCTAAGAAGGAATATAATTGTGAGGATACTACCTTTTCTAGTATCTTGGACAGGGGGTCAAGTTGTATTTTTTTTATGAGAGGCTTAATAACAGCCAGTTGGAAGGTTTTGGGGACATATCCTAATGACAATGAGGAATTAATAATAGTCAGAAGAGGATCTATGACTTCTGGAAGCACCTCTTTTAGGAGCTTAGATGGTATAGGGTCTAACATACATGTTGTTGGTTTAGATGATTTAACCAGAGGTGGAAAGAGTACAAAAATATTCTACTCAAGTAAAAGTACCATTACATTAATGAAATTTTACTTAAGTACAAGTAAAAGTACCAGTCTAAAAATCTCCTCAAGTAAAAGTAGCTCATTTAAAATTTACTCAGAGTAAAAATTACTTAGTTACATTTTAACAGCGGGAGGGAGTCAGAAATGGGACAGGCCAGGGGTGTTAAACTCAGTTCCTGGAGGGCCACAGTCCTGCACAGTTTAGATATAACGCTAATTAAACAAACCTGATCCAGCTAATCTAATCATTTAGGTTTATTTGAAAACTACATGATATGTGTCCTGGAGCAGGGTTAGAACTAAACTCTGCAGGGCTACGGCCCTCCAGTAACTGAGTTTGACACCCCTGGGATAGGCCTTTTAATCTCAAAATAGTTGTTTTTAATTAAAGGAATCAGTTATTTAGAATAAAAAGACATTTTGGGTGTTACCAGGCAAATCAGTATCAACAAACTCATCTTTTAATGCAGAGGAAATGCAGAAGATTCATTGGAAGTGGCATTTAGATGTATTACACTGTTTAGTGCAGGACAAGAATGCATTTAACCTGCCGTTACAAATGCATGAATAATGTTTTGATATACAAGACATAAAATGTTGAATACTCATTTGAAATTATAAGAAATTAATTATTTAAAAAAATCAAAAGATACTTTAAATGTGAAATTAAAATAGCCAGTACGTGTCAGCAAGTCACTGTTAATAAGTGAGTCATTGCGATTGAACCAAATCATTTATACGGTTGATTCATTCAGGAACGAAACACTGTCACGTTGCTCAGAGATGCAAAACTGTGATTTGGTGGCTGTGTTTGAAATTATTTTCTGTTGTAAAAATAGAGCTAAAAAAGGCAATATGGTGTCTAAACCGCAAGTCTCTTAATTAACTTGTTTACTGAACTGTTATATATATATGTATGTATATATTCATGATGATTTTTGGAGGAAAAGACGGCATTCTTTGTGTGATATTGATTTTATATATGAAATTATATAAATATGTGAATTTTCTGCCCCTACATCTTCAATTTTGTGATCATTCTAAATGCATTTTAGGAGACTGAATCACACAGTGAAAGAACGCACTATAAATGCGCACGCACATCATTAAAACTAAAATTATGATATTATCGCAGACGATATAATATATATAGCACACTCCTCACCACTGTCTTTTTGGCCAATTTGTGCAAAACCTCTTGCTAAAATGTCATTGCTTAGAATTGCTTCATTTTAACCACCAATGCAGCGATGCAATTATTTAGCTTACCTCTAAATTCTTGCGAAGGGATGATGTCTTGTCGAGATTTTATAAGCTGCTAGTTTGGTCTTCCTAGGCAAGTACAGCTTACACTGCATAATAGCATATGCACAATAGCACTGCATATGGCCAGGGGTTCACTTTATTTCCTTCGATTTCAACTTCAGAATATGACGGGGTTTCGTTTTCAGCGGTGTCTGCACCACTAATGCCTGTTTTGTCCTTCTGCATCTTTCTTGTGATTTTAGCGCCAGTTTGACCTCCTGCCCATTATTTACTGCGGAGTTTCCAGGGAGCGATTTTTTTTTTTTTTTTATACTCAGTTATTAATGTGTTTTAAAATGTAGCTAAGTACAATACTTCAAACAAAATATACTTAAGTAAAACTAAAATTACAGATTAAAAAATTTACTTTAAAAAGTATTAGTACACAAAAAAGCTACTCAATTACAGTAACGCGAGTAAATGTAATTCGTTACTTTCCACCTCAGGATTTAACAAGTTTATACAATTCTTCCTCTGCTATAGTAGAGAATGAGCGGAACTGTTCCTCAAGGGATCTATAGTCTGATGCGATACTGTAGCTGATGGCTGAATGGTTACAGTTTTATCTCTAATAGTATCGATTTTAGAAGTAGTTCATAAAGTCATTACTGCTGTGATGTTGGGAAATGTCAACACTTGTTGATGCTTTATTCTTCGTTAATTTAGCCACTTTATTGAATAAATACCTGGGCTTATGTTTGTTTTATTCTAAAAGAGAAGAAAAGTAATCGGATCTGGCAGATTTTAATGTTTTTCTATAGAATAGGTTACTTTCCCACCAAACAATAAGAAATACCTCTAGTTTTGTTTTCCTCCAGCTGCGCTCCATTTACATTTTTTATTTTTATTTATTTTTAATTTATAAACCTAATACCTTGCTTTCACTCCAACTGCACTTTCTACACTCTTTTTTAGGCATAATGTTTATTCATACATACTTTTTCCCTTTATCTAAGGGATTAATCAGTCATTAATTGTCCTTTTATTTTCAAGGATCATCATACATTCATTCCTCTCAAGTGGATACCAGTTGCGTCCAATTCTACCAGGTCATACCAAAGTGATGGTCCAGGAACAGTGCGCAACTTTTACCCAACCCAATATGGTATTTATTTATTCAAACATTCATCATCACTTAGACATTCATATAGACACAGCTTCACACACACAACAAAACATAACACTTCCAGTGACCTGCAGGGCCCACCCGTTCTGACATTTGAGTAAGTAACCTTTCACTTTTCTTGTGATTACTTAACTAAATCTGTTTCACATTTATTGCTGTCCTTCCTAGGCCCAGTCTTCAATAAACACAGACCATTGCATACAATGTTTTTCTGCCTAAACCATCTATTTTTCAATTTAGGTCACCTATCAAGGCCTATCTATTAATAAACAAAATATGTGCAAGCAGTTATTTCTTCTGGAATAAAACCACCTTTTTAATTTATATATCTAATTATTATTTTCGAAATTTAGAAGAGCAGATTTTAAAGGGGGGGTGAGATGCTCGTTTTCACTCAATATCCTGTTCATCTTGAGTACCTATAGAGTAGTACTGCATCCTTCATAACTCCAAAAAGTCTTACGTTTTATTATATTCATAAGAGAAAGATAGTCTGTACCGATTTTTCCCGGAAAAACACGAGTGACTGGAGGCGTGACGTGTGGGCAGAGCTAAAGAATCACGAGCGCCAGTAGGCTTTTGCGCTGAGAGCATTTGGAAGCTGTGACATTACCCAGAGCCATTGAAAAACATATTTAACGGCTCTGACATTACCTTGAGGAAAAAACCATCATCCAAAATAAACCATGGCTTACAGTCAGATTCAGCCGTTTATTTATGATCCAGAATCAGATCCCGAGGCTGAAACTGAACGAGAGCAGCAGCAGCAACGACTCGCTCCGAGCGGGGCTCGAACCCGGGTCTCCGATGGGAGGCGGACGCACTAACAAGAAGGCAGAGATATTTTAAGCAGTTTTACTCACCGCCTGCGGTTCCAACACACGATCGTGACCCTTTTTCTTTGGGATTGCATCATCCATAAGAAATAAACGATACGCAAATCCGTCGTCAAACTGGGCCTTGTGAACAAGCATCTTCGAAATGCAGGGAACAAACACAAACACTTGCACAACTCCGTTGATGCTCTGTAAAAATAAACTCCATCCACTGGTCCCTTAATGCTGTTTTTTCTTTGGTAATCTGTGCAGGGTTGTCTTGCCCTGGCAACCAAAAACATTCCTTTTGTGACATTTCGCAACGCTCTCGCTCTGATCAGTGATTGTTAAACTGTGTTCCAAAGATAAACAGAGGTCTCACTGGTTTGGAACGACATGAGGGTGAGTTATTAATTACATAATTTTGATTATTGGGTGAACTAACTCTTAACTGTCACCCTGTGTCACGTACAGGAACACAGGAGACGGAAGATCCAAGTGCAGTGTGAGTTTAATAGGGTTATCCAAAATCAGAGTCAAAACAAGCTGGGGTCGTAACCAAACATCAGTCCAAAAAAGAAACAAACCAATAAACAAACAGGATCAGGAACAGGAACTAGAAAACTAGGAACATGAAGAAACCAGGTGATGGAAAGTAAGGACTCCATGCAGACAAACAGAAAAGGACTGGTTAATATAGGGAGGATAATGACTAACAAGTGAAGACACCTGAGTGCAATTAACAGGAGTGCAATTACTGTGATGAAGGGACGAGGCTGGGAATTGTAGTGCCTACGGTGAGGTGCCTATGGGGAAGTGAGACCACTAGTGGACACCCAGGGAAACAGAGACCAGACACCGTGACATTACCCCCTCATCCACGGAGCAGCTACCAGATGCTCCACCCGAACCCAAGAAAAGACCCAGGAATACAGAGACAAGGAGGGAGGTGGAGCAGTGGAGGACCAGGGGGAGGGACAGAGGGCCAGGTAATAGAGGGTAACAGAGACAGGAAGTGCCAAAAAAAAAAAAACAACAACAACAAAATAAGTCCAGGGGAGAACAGACAGTTCAGTGGCCCAGGACCAAACCGACAGGGCCGGAATCCAGGGTGGAAAAAGGTGGAATTGGGGCAATGCGGTTGAGTCAGAAACCCACCAGGGCGGCGCAGAAGACCACCACATCTGTGTGGTCGAAACAGAAGCCCACCAGGGTGGTGCAGAAAACCACCACAACCGTGCAGTCGAGACAGGAGCCCACGAGGGCAGAGGACCACCACAATGGGATCGATAATACATGAGAGCAAGTCTGGATAGGCAATTCTGAAATAGAGAACATGAACAAGTTAAGGGTGGCCTCCGTGGCCACGACAGGATCAGTCGAGCGCTAAGAGAGTTCAGCTGAGACGTGTCGAGGCTCTGGAAGTTCAGCAGAGGCGTGGAGAGGCTTTGGTAGTTCAGCAGAGACGTGGAGAGGCTTTGGTAGTTCAGCAGAGGCGTGGAGAGGCTTTGGTAGTTCAGCAGAGATGTAGAGGCGCTGGTAGTT
This sequence comes from Carassius gibelio, assembly GCF_023724105.1. NCBI lineage: Eukaryota > Metazoa > Chordata > Actinopteri > Cypriniformes > Cyprinidae > Carassius > Carassius gibelio. Next base: position 29,005,757 of record NC_068403.1, on the reverse strand, counting down.
CAGCAGAGACGTGTCGAGGCTCTGGAAGTTCAGCAGAGGCGTGGAGAGGCTTTGGTAGTTCAGCAGAGACGTAGAGGCGCTGGTAGTTCAGCAGAGACGTGAAGAGGCTCTGGTAGTTCAGCAGAGACGTGAAGAGGCTCTGGTAGTTCAGCAGAGACGTGAAGAGGCTCTGGTAGTTCCGCAGAGTTTAGACTGGATTCAGGAAGATCAATGGTGACTAGACTCTGCTCATGAAGATCAATGGTGACTAGACTCTGCTCATGAAGATCATTGGTGACCTGACTCTGCTCGTGAAGATCATTGGTGACCTGACTCTGCTCGTGAAGATCAATAGCCGCATTTCCACTGTCGGGCCAGTGCGAGCCAGGGCTTAAAGCGGGCCGGGCGGGGCTCATAGCCCCGGGCCAGTAGCACCGAGGCCAGAATAGCGCAGGGTTTCCACAGTGGAGCTTGAAGCTCCGCTGCTCGTCACTAAAACACGCCCTTTACACGCCTCTCAGAACAACGTCATGCAACCTCATTATTTCACTAGAGAAGTTATCAGAAAACTTTATTTACTTCACTATATTAGAATCAAATCTAATCTAATCTTGACAAACTATATATCGTTGGAAAGGTCTAAGACTCCCAAATATATATTTTACCAATATTATTTGTCAAAATTTATGTAGGAAAAGTAATAGATTAATTTATGGCGAATGCACCCTCAAAAATCTACATTATAACAGGAGTTTTGACCTTTGTTTTTTAAAAAAAAGACTTGAATTTGTTGGATTTTTCTCTATCACATTTTAGAAATCATCAGAAATTATATATCACTTGAAAACATAAAATCTCAAAATTCATCCTTTAAAACCCGTTTTAAAATCAGACACTGCATTACCATGTAAATGGTTCATCAATATCATGTTACAAAATGTTTTCAGCCATGAATTATAAAAATTTAGGTTTGTATCATGCACATTCAAGTCTATCTTCAAAATAGCGCTTTAAACAAAATACATTGCGTCAAAGCAACTGAACAACATTCATTAGGAAAACAGTGTGTCAATAATGCAAAATGACAGTTAAAGGCAGCTCATCATTGAATTTAGTGATGTCATCTCTGGTCAGTTAAATAGTGTCTGTGCATTCAGGGTGTGACTGAAGAATGCTGGTAGCACGGAAACAAAAATATCTAAAGCTTTGGATGGATTGCTAAAAGGGAAGCAGAAGTTGTTGGTATTGAAGATTTTGATGTTAGCCCTACTGTGATATAATCAAGTATTCCACCATGGATTTTTTCCCATGTCAATATTAGATTTCCAAATACTAATATAAATAAAAAATGAGAAAGAGACCCCTAAGAACATTATTGCACAGCAGTATTTAGATCAGACTTTTCCATGGTTACATATGTATACTGATGGTTCTAAAGACCCTACCTCTGGCAGAACAAATGCTGCTGTACACTGTAAAAAAAAATATGCCTCTCCAACATAAAAATGTCTAGTGACCCGTTGCACCTAAAATTTTTAGTTGGCCCAATTTAAGTTGCGGAAACCAACATTTTTGTGTTGTGCGGACTACCCCTGCATGTAGACTGAACTTGAAATAGAATGTTGTGTCAATTAAATATTTTCTGTTGACTAAACATAGCTTGTTGGGCCAACAAGCAGACTCAAATTGAAATAAAATGTTGTATTAAATATTTAATCTTGGTCAAAATACTTTATTTTTCATTATTTCAAATAAATTACACACAATGCTTTGATAAAAAACATTTTATGTATTTATTTAAATACATATGAATTTGCCTGTTAGGCTCAAGTAAAATATTACACAAGTATTCAACCAGTGCCGAAACAAACATCATGAGGGCATTTGTGAAGTCTCCCAGATTGTCCATGACAACTTCCTCCTCCAGTACTACAGCCACATTGACCACTGTGGGATATGGTCCTGAGTTGGTAGAACTGTCAGTCACTTCCAGGATCCCCATTTAATGGCCTTTGTGTGTGGCCCCAGTGCCTCAGTATCCTGTGAAACACAATAAATGTCTTTTAGTGTCAGACTGAAAGCATAATGTCTTATGCAATCACTACTGCATCACAAACAGTAATACCATAAAAAAAGATATTCAAATGAATTACCTTAATAGTCTTTGAAATTGAAGCTGGCTCTCTCAAGTACAGGGGAAGACCACGAAGAACAGCAGACCTTCAATGAGTAGTTAGATCTGTGGTCTGCCAAAAAGACCATCAATAAGACATTATTAAGTAACTTAATTAAAGGGTTTACACATATACTCTACCAATAGTTTAGGATCACCTACTCTTTTCACCATTGGGCGTCATTTCAACCAACTTCATGAAATAGTTTCCTGAAATACAATCAAGATTACAATCTGAGGGGGATAATCAGCTAACAAGTGCAGCAAGTCTACAGATCCCTTAAAGAGATACTCCACCGAAAAATGAAAGTTCTGTCATCATATACTCGCCCTCATGTTGTTTCAAACCTGTATGAATTTCTTTCTTCAGCTGAACAGAAAGGAAGATATTTAGAAGAATGTCAGTGGGGTATCCCTTTAAGACTGTTTGAATAACATTCCCAGAGTCTTAGGTTAGATACTGAGAGTGGTTTTCTAACAGTCCTAAAATAGATCTCAAACATGCTGTGCGCACGATGGCTGTTTTTTGTTCAGTCATATTGACCAAAAGCATGTCAGGTGACTTTCATGAGGCTTATCAAGATTAACCAATGGTGAAATTAGTCAATTCTGCACAGTATGTAGGTGCTGGTCAAACGGAGCTATATGAAAAACAGCTTAATACTACACCAAAATATTTCTCTCTAATGCATACATGTTGATCTCAAGGTCGGGGAAGTTGACTGCTTTGCCCATTTTTGTTATCTATACCAATTGAAACAATAAAATAGCACCATAATCAAAATCTCAACCAAGGTTCCATGTACACTCCATGTAAATAAGATAACGTAAACAATACGTGTGGCATCCCACAAGCAAAAAAAATAAGCCATCATCTCTGAACGCCATTTATGGCATACATTATATTATGTATTTGTGGGATTTGTATATGTATTGTAGATCATCAACATCAAGTATACATGGAACCTTTTTGACAAATTCTGATCATATAATGCAATTCTATTGCTCACATAATGAACAATGGATAAATGTCACAAGACAATTATCAACTCAACTGCCAGAGACCTTGAAATTAAAATGTTGTTTTGCAGTTAAGTTTTTGTGTTTCTTCTCTTAAACAGGTATCAGTAAATTATGTTACACTGTTTAACACTGTTATATTTTATTATTTATTATTTTATTACAATTATCATATATATCATAAGCCAAAATGTAAATGGAATTTGAAAATATTGACCATTAAAAATATTAAACGGAAACATGTAACCGTTTGGAAAACTGATAACGTTAAACAGCTTACAAATCTGATAACATTAGCAGCTATTAATTTTCGTGTTAGCACAACTCTTTATTTATTTATTTATATCAGACTGAAATGTTATTTCACTCTTGCAAATTGAGGCTTTGTGCAAAGTACTAGCTGCTAACACTAAGGCACATGTGCTTTGAATGCCAACTAACTGTTAGAACTAACGTTAGCCTAAATTATCAGTCACTCTGTGATAGCAAAAGCACAAGTTGTCAAGACTATCTGTCTGTAACAGGCAATTATCATACATATCATAAGCCAAAATGTAAATGGAATTAGAAAATATTGACCATTAAAAATATTAAACGGGAACATGTCATGCTTAATAACCGTTAGGGTCGACTTTAAATCACATGCCAGTTGGAAAGGAATGCTAAGCTTTATGAGTTAAACATGTTATTTTCCAGCACTGCTAATCACTGTAGGTACTCACAATAAAGCTGAGTACCTATAGGTATATTACATTTCATTAATAAATGTTCTATAGTTTCTGACTGATTACAATACATACATTTGCCTGTTTCATGTTTTCTTATTTAAAATAAATCTCATTAATGAAGTTAAAAACATGGTGTTGAATCATTCAGTTAGATAAATCATTTGAAAGAACGTTAAATTATTAAAAGGATACAGAACTGGTAGAATAAATAAATAAATAAATTAGTATTATATTATTAGTAGTAGTAGTAGTAGTAGTATTTTTAATTATATTTAACCAAGTAGTGTTCCATACTCCAATCCAGTAGGTGGCGGTTAATGCACCTTTATTTGGTTTGCCAACCGCCGTTAAAACATCAGAAGAAGAAGAAGAGGAGGAAGAAGAAGTTGAAGCTGAAGTTTGGGAGAGCCTTCGTGCTGCATTCGCACTTCAGATACGCACTCCGGAGTCCATGCACTTAACTTTGGGACACACCTTTAAAGACTTCGTTTGGAACCTCTCTACAAATGAAGTGTCCTTTAAGGGCGCAAAATCGTAGTTATTAAGGAGGAGCGGATAACAGTTAGCGTCAAGCTGGATCCAGTCGCGTATTTGATTAATTTACATGTAGGACGAGACGACTGATCTGCGGGAGGAAAAGCGTAATATATGGCTCTGGTTTGAAAGCAGCGGCTGGATCTGTAATTCTGTACGTGGATTTCGCTATGGATTATTGTGTTAACGTTCCTGTAAATTACCGCCGGAAGTTGTAGTCGAAGTCAATATAGAAGGTAGCTACATTTATGTCCAGTCCAAATTGTTAACATTTGAATCGGAACCTGTGAAATGCAACTTATTCTGTCATTTTTATATTAGGTGTAGCAGTCTAATCAAACGTGTTTCCCCCAAGTTAATCGTAAATAGTCGCGGCGTGTGCATGTATCGTTCATTGTGTGTTTTATTTATTTATGACCGTTAACGTTAGTTATATTTATTTGCACTTGTTCTGAAATGTATTTCCCCATTTTATGTGTATAGGGCTTATGCGTCGAGACGTCATAACTAAGTATATCTCGTGCGAACATGTGTTCAGGCCGTTCCTTTCAGAATGTTCCCCTGATCCTTTCCTCGGGTGAAACGAATTAATTTTGCAATATTTTTTTATTTTTTTTATTTTTTTGAAACACGAATTACTCCGTAGCTTTCACACACTTTGACTGCAGTTAAGAACATCTTGAGAATAATTGCGATTCAGTTTTAGTTTCGTTTTGGTTGCATTTAGTGTTCCTCGAGAAACCCGGATGGAATTGAGTTTCATCCGGGTTACTATTATTCGGCTTCAAAGTCTGAGTGAGTACGAAATCTGAAGAAAAAAATCCGTCAGCCTGGATTTACTAGAGGTGTGATTGTGAGTTGACGCAATTAAATCATAATAATAATAATAAACACTTGTAAATATGCACATATGTATATTTATATATATCTCGCCCTGCTGAAAGAAACAATAGAAACCATCACTGAAAATATGATGCATTCCAAACCAGGTTACTGGTTTATCAACTTTTAAAACCATTAAAAAACGGTTTCCTGTGTGATTTGGGATAATACTCTATTAAAGGGTTGGTTCACCCAAAAATGAAAATTATGGCATTAATAATAATCACCCTCATTTCGTTCCAAACCTGTGCGACCTACATTTATCTTCTGAACACAGTTTAAGATATTTTAGATTTAGTCTGAGAGCTCTCAGTCCCTCCATTAAAACTGTGTGTATGGTATACTGTCCATGTCCAGAAAGGTAAGAAAAACATCTTCAAAGTATACCATGTGACATCAGTCGTAGTTTTTGCTATTTTTGGACCAAAATGTATTATCGATGCTTCAAAATATTCTAACAGACCCTCTGATGTCACATGGGCTACTTTGATGATGTTTTTCTTACCTTTCTGGACATGGACAGTAGACCGTACACACAGCTTCAATGGAGGGACTGAGAGCTCTCCGACTAAATCTAAAATATCTTCAACTGTGTTCTGAAGATAAACGGAGGTCTCATAGGTTTGGAACGAAATGAAGGCGAGTTATTAATGACATAATTTTCATTACTGGGTGAACTAATGTTTAAGTATGGAGTACCAGACCTGCATAAATAAAATAATAAAGTAATAAATAACAAAATAAATAAATGATAAAAAAAGCTTTGGTTTCTATTCACCCCCACCCACCCACAGGGCAGACTATGCAGCTTTATTTATATTCATAATGTTTATTTTGTGTACTTGCCTCTGTATGTATTTATATTAATGTATCTGTATTTCACATCTGAAAACAGTGCAAAAAATCTTACATGTGGAAATACATATTAAAATGTATGATGTGAATATGCTTAAATCGTATGTCTTTTACTTCAGGTTTGAGAAGCCTGCAGTATGGCATCCGCACATCAATCTGCTACAGAGTACCTCAGAAACGCCAGGAAAGACCTGGTGACTCGTATGAAAAACCTTCCTCTGATCATTGAGAATCTTTATCAGAAGAAGGTTTTCAATCACGATGAGGTTGATGCTCTCAAAGCTGAGAGGACCGAGTTTGATCAAGCCAGGTGTGTATTGGATTGGGTCGTTAACAAAGGTGATGAGGCCAGTTATGAATTTCTCCAGATTCTGGACGTCACTAAGAAGAGGACACTGGATCCTGATTTACACTTCTGGATCAGCTGTTCTCCCTTCAGAGATGAAGACGCAGAGCCCAGCTGTTTATTTGGTGGGTAGAAAAATAAAAGAACATTTTGGTGAAATGAACACATTTAAAATATTTCCATATATTTGTTAATGTTTTTGTTGTTATTTTAGGTACAAAGCCCTGTCAAATCTACCAGACACAGCTCAGGGTGAAAGCAAAAAGTATCCTGAAGGACCAAAGCAAATATCTGGGTGACAAGGTGCAAGGAAGCTTCAGTTTTACACCTCTTGTTATAAAGACTGACTCTGTCATGCACATACAATACAAAATAAAATTGAAAAACAAAAAATTTAAAAAACTACGGCCCAAGAAGCTGAGAGTTTACAATCCTAACGAGGGACAAGCGTTATCACCTGAGGACCTCCTGAGATGGCCGGACAAGAACATCCTCATCATCGGCAAACCTGGAGTAGGAAAGACTGCAGTTGTCCAGGAGATGCTGCGTCTTTGGGCAGAGAAGGGTGGCAGACAGATAGACTACATGTTTTACTTTGATCAGAGTGTTTTGGCTCACAATAGTGTTGCCAGTTTGGAATCTCTCTTGTTTGAGGTCTACTCAAAACCAATGGAAGACAAAAAAGACATATTTCAAGATATTGAGGAAAACTCTGAGAATGTTGTCGTTGTGTTTGATGGTGTGACTATTTTTGAAGAAAAATCCATCTTATGGAAGATAATGACGCACGAGCTCCTGCCAGATGCCAAGATTGTGATCACATGCAGATCAGAGCAGGAAGATGATCCACTGTTCTCTGACTGGCCGACACGGACCGTGTATGTACAAGGATTCAGTGAAGAGTACATCAGCACTTACTATCAGAAGATGTTGGGTCGTGATCCTGTTCTTCTAGAAGCTGTTTTGAAGAATCAAGAGCTGTTCAGTCTTAGTCACGTGCCAATGTATGCATCTCTGATTGTAGACTTCATTAAGTTTAAAAATGTCACTGAATGCAACCATCATCACACCGTCACTGAAATCTACATCCAGATTTTCCGTCTTGCTGTGAAGAAACATGGAAATAAACAAAATAAGCAAATTGATAAGTACCTAAAAGAGAAGAAGGATCAGATTCATAGATTGATGGAAAACGCTTTCGATGGCACTATGCAGAAGTGCCTGAACCTTCCAGATTTTAGCAGTGATGAGGCGGACATTTGTCATGCTTTTCTGAAAATGATTACAACAACAGACTCGTTAACATCTGCAACTACACACTGTGCGTTTCTCCACAACACCATGCAGGATTTCTTCTCTGCTTTGTGGCTTCTTGGACATCCAGATGAAATTGAGAAAGTCCTACAGCTCTGTCAGACTGAGGATCATAAACACATGAGACATGTTCTTCCTTTCTTATGTGGACTTCTGAGTGAACACAACACCAGACTCCTCAAGTGTCTCTTCCCAGAGGATCAGATACAGAAAACATCTGATTGGTTGATCGAGAAGCTTTTGGACACGCTTCTTCAACCTCAGAGTGAAGAGTTTGATCTTCTCTATGTGTGTCAGTGCTTGTATGAGCTCCAGTCTCCTGAAGCCTGCTTAATGTTCCTGGAGAAGATGAACCATCAGATTGAACCAGAAGTGGATCTCGATCCTCATCAGAGTTGTGCTCTCTCTTACGTGATCGGTCAGTCCAGAGATAAAGAGGTTTATCTGAATCTGGACGACTGTGACGTGACTGATGTAGGGATGATCATGATGCTCAGCTGCTCTCCAAACATCAGGTACTCGAAGCTTTAGTGTTTTAAAGGTGATCTATTATGCCCCTTTTTACAATATGTAATATATAAACATGTAAAATAAACATCAGCCTATTTTCTCACATGTATATTGAGTGGTCAGCCTGTCTTTCTCATCTTGTACTGTGTGAATGTTGTTAGGTCAGTGAGTTATGATGCTTTCTGTTGCATTTAGCTTAGTGAATAAGATGCTGTGCACCCCGTGTACAAATAAGTTATTTGTAATAAACCAAATGAAAATTCTTGCTGAAGCAAGACACAAAGCATAGCAACACATTATGGCAAGAAGTTTTATCAAACATAATTGTCTGATTTTTGAGTGATTTGATATGGTTTTGTAATGATTCAAATTAGTTTTGTTTGTTTGACCACAATATTGTTGAAAAGGGGCATATTTGATTAAATTTGAAAAATCTGCATTTTAATACTTGTATTTGTGAGTTAAACTGTAAAAATTGACAGCTGCAGTTAGCATCCATGTCTCCCTAGAAATGTAGCATTTTTTGGTGGACATAATCCTAAAAAAAAGTCATTCAGTACCTGCTCTTATGTTTGATTTCTTTGTTGCAGGTTAAAGACTTGTAAAGAACTGCTGAAGCAAATCACGTTCTTTGTAGAATTTTTCCATAAAACATCTCATTGCGAATGCAAACTTCTTGAGGTGAGAGTACAATACAACCAAGAAAAATGCAGTGCTCTGCTGGATCTGTTCTCTCATGTGAAGAACTATGAGACTCAAACAGGCAGGAGTTTTCTTCCAGCATTACAGTCATTTTTCCAGTTACCTGATGATGTCTGGATCATAGATCTCTCAAAGAGAAAGAGCTCCGTCCTCCTGGAAGTGCTGAAGCTCCAGACAGAGAAGAAACCAGTCGAGCTGATATGTTCAGAGGAAGAGAGTGACGTGAAGAGTTTCCTTCAGTGTCTGCAGCACATCTCACAGCTGAGGTGAGAACATCTGTCTTACAGTTATTGTGAAATATGATATGATAAGCTGGAGCATGTTTTCTGCTCTTAATGAGTGTCTTTAGATTAGAGTGAAAGTGACGTGACATTCAGCCAAGTATGGTGACCCATACTCAGAATTCGTGCTCTGCATTTAACCCATCCGAAATGCACACGCACAGAGCAGTGAACACACACACACACTGTGAACACACACCCGGAGCAGTGGGCAGCCATTGATGCTGCGGCGCCCGGGGAGCAGTTGGGGGTTCGATGCCTTGCTCAAGGGCACCTAAGTCGTGGTATTGAAGGTGGAGAGAGAGCATTACATGCACTCCCCCCACCCACAATTCCTGCCGGCCCGAGACTAGAACCCACAACCCTTCGATTGCAAGCCCAACTCTCTAACCATTAGGCCACAATTTCCCTTAGGCTCTGTTTTGTTTCAGTGTTAGCTAGAGAGTGATGTATTCGGACCATTCACTACATCTGATCTTATTTTATCATGAACACCTGGATCCAAGCTCAGTTTGTGTGCAGGGTGAGATACAGCTGGCCGTGGGTCTGGATACTTATCTGTAGATATTTGAGCTCAAATTATGGGTGTATTTATGGGGTGTTCTTGTAGATTCAATGAGCAGATGCTACCAAAGTACATGTGCTAAATGATGTTGCTGACAATAATGGTTAACTGTTAACTAGGGATGTTTATTTCAGTTATTTTTCCTAACTGACAATGGTAACCGCTTCTTAACCGATTATTAACTGTTAACCGACAAGATTTTGAAATTAGAATTAAATTGAATTAGAAAGGATTGTTTGTTTCAAGATAATTAATTTAGACATGTGCCGGTATTCGGTAATACGTAGGGGTGTGACGGTTAGTATATAACCGTGAGACCGGCGGTTATAGTTGAACACCGTCATTAGAACTTTATAACCGCCAAAACCGTGTCACTAAAATATTTTTTACAAACATTTTTTATCAAAAATTATTTTCATTTTTTAGATAGGATCATCAGATGCGCAATATATTGGGAGACATGGTTTTTACCACTTAATGAAGTTTTGTAAATCGTCAGACATGATATTTACCATATCGAATTTCGTTTTGTACAAATTTTATCTTAATTTTAATAGATGTTTCATCAACCAATTGCATGTATTTTAATAAATAAAAAGCAAATATAGAAGACAATGATAACCGTGACATGGAAGCACCAGCGCGCCGCGTTCACTTGCACTGCACTGTGAACTAGAGCACATCTCATCGTAATGAAACTCAGCGTAGGCCTATGCCTCATACTCTAGCATTAAATATCCTTGCTGCATCCTTTCCAGAACAGACAATGGCTTTTTTTTTTTTTTTTTTGCGGCTCGCATCAGCAAAGCATAGACCGCAAAACAATCAGCGGATGGCGGGCGGGTGCAGCTTTGAAATTTGCTCATAAAACTTTGGCAAGGATGATGAGTTTTGTGACAGATCTCCTTAATAAACGGAGGTCTGAAATCTCTGCCCCTTTACCGATCAGAGCGCGCGCTGAAACGGAGTTAACCCGCTATCTCCAAGATCAACCAATTGACTCTACGGCAGATCCACTAGCATGGTGGCGAGACAATATGAAACAAAATGAAACACGCTATCTGCCTCCCCCCGGACGGTTATGTTATGAACCGTCACATTTGACTCACGTCATAACCGTCATCACCAATTCTGAAACTGGCACACCCCTAGTAATACGATATATCGCGGTAATGAATATGCAAAATATTGTTATCGTGGGCACTGCTAAATACTGTGAATAATTATACATTACTAATTATTCTGAATTTAGGATGCATTTATAGGGGCTGTTCACAAGTCGTGCCTAAAAACGGATGGAAAACGTTAGGCGCGTCGCTTTCTCCTCCTTTCCGAAGCGCTTGGGCACTTGCGCTTATGAGGCATCTGCCGTTGCTAAGCAACCATGACGTGCTCTCTCTCCATGAAGACGTGGAAATTTCAGCAAAGGAAAAATGGATTTGCAGCACAAAAAAATCGCTTTCAGTAGCTCTTCTACTAAATTTATTTAAAATGGCTATCCATATACAGCTATGATCATCTGTTCAAGGCACTTCTTGAGGTCCAAAAATAAGTTAAAAGCTGTATAATTTGGACCAACCAAACAGAACTATTTGTTATATTTAACCAATAATATCTAATGCCCCCTCATCTAACCAAAAGGTCTAAGGAGCATTCCCCCAAAATCACCTAAAAGAAAAGTATGGGATGAAGTTGGACTCAAAATTATTAATAGATGCATGCAAAAATATCAATGTACTACATCAGTTTTATACATGTATTTTACGAACCACAAACAAATGCCTTTTAATTTGATTAGGGATTAAATGATGTGCAGCGATTTGTACATATACAGACATGTTTGCGAATAAAAATGTTCTGTTCTGCATTAATATATCATAAATTGCTCATGCAAAAAGGAATCCATGCATATGTGGATCGGGTGACACGCTAGCATTAATTGACATGTAGTTCGAGTCGATCTTGTTCGGTTCATTTGGAATTTGAGACTTCATTTTCACAGTTTTCAGCATTTCACATCCCACACACACACAACTACTGACGAACAAGGCCCAGTGAAATTAAGGTTGGCGACTTTTCACCTATAAAACAGAAACTTTCTGATTTACTAGATAAAACCAACGCACCAGTTCATATGCATAGATTATTTAACCTGATATGAAATGTGCACTGCAAACACAAGCATTATTTATCATCATCTCCGTCCAGTCTGTACGCCGTATTGCATTCAACCACAATTGTCTTCTTGATTTCTGTGAAGGAATGTCTGCCGGTATCTGGTAAAACTTTAGATTTGAAACAAAAGTGCTGTTCCTTTTATTCTGGCAGCCAAAAACACAACAAGAAGACATTTTAAAGTCAAAATCTCAAACTTTTAGCGCACCTGCTATGAGTTCTGCCTTACGTTTTGCCTCCAGCTAGAACAGTGACGTCACAGTGATGTAGGCAATTAAGGGGTCTATAGAGCATCACAGTCCCGCCCACAGCCCGAGAGAGCTTTGGTGCCGGAAGTAAATTTCCCATTCATTTCTCCCATTGACTTTCGGGAAAATCCGTATCTAAAGAGTTTTAGAGCATGTCTGAGGATAACCAGCTACGGCTTCCAACATATCATTTCGAGTGAAAAAAGTAAGAGAAAATCTAAAAAAAGTCAAAGGTACAAGACTGTGTACATACTTTCATTTCGAGCGAAAGAACTACTCATCCCATAAACCACCGCGCCTCACTGAATTCGACTGAAGCCACAACCGCTAACGAGCCTTTTGAGCGACTTCCAGATCTGATGACGGCCACGCGAACTTTATCCTCCAGTGAATTTTATTTTATATAGTGAATGTAGTAATAGCAGTTCTTTCAGTATTAATCGTGTAAATAAAGTGTTTTATATAAGTATTGTGTATTGATTTTTATATTTATCATTGTGTATTTTACATATTTTGTGTGTGTGTGAAAGCGGTTAACGATAACGTCGGCAACATGATGCAGTGCTTTGTACCTGATTGCAATCACCGCTCAGTCGTCGACACGTTGTTGCCATGAATTATTACACAAATGTTCAGTAAATGCATGAAGAGGTATGCCTTGGCTAAATATTGTTTTGACAGTGGCATCATAAAATGCTTGATATGACCCATACCATATGAAGGCTACAATTAGCCTAGCTAATAATATATTATTATTATATGAATAGATAATTCACTGGATAATGTTAATTCACTTAATAATATTCTCTGGAATATTGGAATATAAAAAGCATTGTATTTTATTGCATTTCTCAACTGGGATGTTATAAAAAATATTAATAATGTTTTGTCCTCCTAGATTATGAAATGCCTGCTGACAGTGCAGTTTATCTGTGCAGTTACACAGAACTATACTCCAACTGTGATCGCTTGCGGCGATTAATTAATTTTTTGTTTTTAGTTTATTAGCAAAATAATGGTTATATAATAAATGTTAATACAATTTAGGGTGCTTTAAACAAGTGAATCTTGTTAAAAGTTGCATGCGGTGGCCGTACTAGAGAATTTCCTGAGCAACAAACACATCAACCCATGAGTGAACAGCAATATGAAACAGCTTCACAAGATTAATGATGAGCAAATTTACAACAGAGAGAATTCAATTCAGCCCATTTATGGCTGTGTTTAACTCATGCAAAGTTATGTCTTTATTCGGAGATGATATTTATGGATTATCTGTGTGACTCTGACTTCACAAGACTAAGTTATATCTTTATTGGGACCGGACTTGATGGATTATTTAACATGACTCCGTGAGTAAGTCTCTATTTCTTAGAGCCAAGCTGCATAAACTACATTTCATGCATTTATGTAATGCATCTAATTTGTGCCTAACTGGCTGTTATGTTAAATGAAGTTTACTAACTGCAGCAAATCAAGTACCTGCACACCGTTGTCTTGTCTCCCCTCAGACGTGCTGCAAGGGCGACCCTGAGCGCAATTCTCAAAACATCCTCAAGATGGCGGCGTTCATCTGTTAATCTGATATTACAAAACCGATATCCGATTATGTTTAAATGCTTAAATATCGGGTAAAATATTTGTAATTTGTCTTTGCAGTGAATATAATTATTATTTTTTTAATTCACACAATTCATCGCCTACATGTGTATGAAAAATTCCATATTACAAGCAGTAAATATAAATTTATGAAAAGAAATTTGACTTTAAAACAGAGTACAATTTAAACTATTTACGTGATTGTATTGAATTGAACTGATTGTGTCAGTTTATCCCATTTTAGATTAAAATTAAGTATTTAATTACGTTCTTAATTACACTTCTGCTTTGCTGGGTCTCATGAAACTTATTCCTTTACTGTCCGTTCAATAAGAAGACTTGCGTACGTTGTCCGTCTGTGTTGTATCTGATGCCATTATTTAAGGTTTGAACAGTTATCAAAACTGTAAATTCATTATTGACATTTAAAATTTAATTAAAAAAGTGTTTAATGGTAGCTGAAAAACAGAAAACAACACTGTGTATTATTAATTTGCATTATTTAATCACATTGTAGCTGTAATGAGTTTTTAATTTTAATTTTCTCATTTTAATTTTGTTACAGTTTCTCTAATCTGAGTGGAAGCAGATTTTTTCTGAGTCTCTTCATGAAAGCAGCAGAGATTGAGACACAGACAGGAGAACAGATGCTGGAACAGTTAGCATCAGTCTGTTCTTCTGGTTATGGATGGACTTACATATTTGATGATTATGATTTCCTGCTGGATCTGTTCTCTCATGTGAAGAACTATGAGACTCAAACAGGCAGGAGTTTTCTTCCAGCATTACAGTCAGTTTTCCAGTCACCTGATGTCTGGATCATAGATCTCTCAGAGAGAAAGATCTCCGTCCTCCTGGAAGTGCTGAAGCTCCAGACAGAGAAGAAACCAGTCGAGCTGAGAAGATGTTCAGAGGAAGAGAGAGACGTGATGAGTTTCCTTCAGTGTCTGCAGCACATCTCACAGCTGAGGTGAGAACATCTTACAGTTATTGTGAAATATGATTTCTATATAAGCTGGAGCATGTTTTCTGGTCTTAATGAGTTTTGTTTCAGTGTTAGCTAGAGAGTGATGTATTCGGACCATTCTCTACATCTGATCTTATTTTATCATGAACACCTGGATCCAAGCTCAGTTTTTGTGCAGGGTGAGATACAGCTGGCCGTGAGTGAAAGTGCTCACCATACTGTATTTCTCTTTCTCTCTCTCGTTAATGAACACCTGATGACTTCCACTCTTCTGAGAACTGAATATCAAAGTGGAGATGGGGTCTTCTGGGTCTTCTCGTTGAATTATTTGTGTCTGATGTGTGAAGTAGTGTTTTAATTAAAATTGTCTCAAATTAATGAAGTGTTTGGTTCTTGATTGTATATTATCAGGTTCTGGTTCAGTGATAATAAAGAAGCAAGGATGTCTGGAGTCAGATTCCTGCTGAAGCTCTGTGTTGCTGCAGTAGAAACTGACAGATATACAGGAACAAGATTCTCCTCTCTGCTGTCATCTGTGTGCAGCTACAAAACCTTCCCTTTTGATGAAGAGAGCGATGATCAGAGTGATTTCCTGCTGGATCTGTGCTCTCTTGTGAAGAACTATGAGACTCAAACAGGCAGGAGTTTTCTTCCAGCATTACAGTCAGTTTTCCAGTCACCTGATGTCTGGATCATAGATCTCTCAGAGAGAAAGATCTCCGTCCTCCTGGAAGTACTGAAGCTCCAGACAGAGAAGAAACCAGTCGAGCTGAGATGTTCAGAGGAAGAGAGAGACGTGAAGAGTTTCCTTCAGTGTCTGCAGCACATCTCACAGCTGAGGTGAGAACATCTGTCATCTTACAGTTATTGTGAAATATGATTTCTGTATAAGCTGGAGCATGTTTTCTGGTCTTAATGAGTGTCTTTAGATTAGAGGCTCAGTTTTGTTTCAGTGTTAGCAAGAGAGTGATGTATTCGGACCATTCACTACATCTGATCTTATTTTATCATGAACACCTGGATCCAAGCTCAGTTTGTGTGCAGGGTGAGATACAGCTGGCCGTGGGTCTGGATACTTATCTGTAGATATTTGAGCTCAAATTATGGGTGTATTTATTTTTTGGGGTGTTTTTGTAGATTCAACCAGCAGATGCTACCAACATACATGTGCTAAATGATGTGAACTGATAATAACGGTTAACTGTTATCACTGGTCATGATGGTGTCAATAGATATTATTAATTATGCTTACATTTTTTATAATTTAATTGAGGTAATAATAATAATAATAGTAATTTTTATTTATATAGCACCTTTCCAGAGCTCAAGGGTACTTTACAATAAACATCAGAAATGTGATGTTTACAGAAAGTAAAGTGAACATCAGACATCCAGAGAGTAATGTATAGATAAGACAATATAAGACAGAGTCGTCCTCCTGTTGGTGTGAGCAGTCAGTAAGAGTCACCTGTGTGGGGGATGACAGCCGAAGGAGGTCAATCCCTGAACTTTCCCCCCGTCAAAAAAAGACAAAGTCTGTTGTATGGGAATTTTTAGGTAAGGTAGACTAACCATGTTCTGTACAGATGACATTTAAGCAGCGATCGCGAAAAACAAATACTACCGGGTCGACTAAAACTATATCTGTGTCATGTTCACTTCTCCCTCTTTCAACCACCTGCCATTTGTTTCAGTGTCGAAATAAATATGATTTGGCTTGCTACCCAGGCTAATTAACTAGCTAACATCAACTACTTTCCTCCCTCACGTTACTTCACAGAATGGGTAATAGCAGTCTAAAGTACGTACTGTACTTTTCTCCAATTTAGTACAATAATTAAATTTAGCAGGCATCATGTCTATACTTTTAAAGCCTCCTGCGATTGTTTACATCTGTTCAAGATCACGACATTTACAAGACTGTTGTACGGAGAAGACTGTGTGTGTGAGACACTCGAGTTCTCTCTCTCTCTCTGTGTGTGTATGTGCACACATCCTTGTACCTCTCTGCTCCAAACTTAATCCAGAGGAGGTGAACATGCCTGCATCATAACTAGAACTGAAAGATGCATGTGTAGAAAGCGAGCATGTCTCCAAAAACCTTGTTGAGCTGCAAAATGACTGCATTTATGTTGTTGTTTTTTACAGAAATTGTTTTTATTATATTTTTGATTTATTGAGCTGCAGGTCTAGTCTCACTTAAGTGACGGCATTTTTTTTTTTTTTTTTTTTTTTTTTTTTACAGAAAATTGTTTGTTCTGAATATTGTTGAGCTGCAGTTTTAGGATCACTTAAGTGACTGCACTTAAGATTAATTTAATTTAATTATTTAAATTTTTTAGCCTCACATGTACTCTTCCAAAACATTCTATATGTTTCTTTAACCCTTTTGAAGTTGATTAACGCATATATGCGTTTTGAGTCATTTTCTCTGGATAACCCGGAAAAGAACTTAAATTAGACTTTCAGTTTTAATCGTACAGATAAGAGCAATACATCAATTGAATCTGTAAAGGGTCTACTTTTTTTTTTGGATACAGACATAAGAACAAAACACCTTTGTGCACTTATAAAATAAAGATAACAAACAAGGTGTGCTGTCTGCAGCCTTTGTATGCGCTGATCTTCATTTACAAACACGTCATTAAAATGAACTGTAACTCCGTGAATACTCAACAAAGAGACATGAGAGAGATATCTATAGAAAGCCTGAAATGTCTATTTTTAAACTAAACAAGTGCAGCCGAAAACAGATATTCTGTGATAAAGTAATCCACATGAAAACAATGCGATGTCTGTTTTTCATGTCTCCATTCATTATATCTAATGTGACCACGCCCCCGCGCTGAACACGCTATTCAGATTCAAACTGAAGCGAGCAGCTTGAATACGCCCACACAGAAGAAAAAGCAGCAAGACTGTTCAAGTTTTTATTTTATTTTACTGTTTGCTTCGCGATGAGAGGAATAAGACAAATCACTCCAAAAAGATGTGATGTGGTTGAGGATTTGAGAAATGGATTTCCTCAGAAAAAAGAATGAAGCACTTTATTCAGCAGAGATCATAAACATGAGTAAGTCTCCTTTTTTTTATTTATTTGTACTAGTTTTCACATAACGTGTAAACATTTTACTAGTTAGACTTTTTCCAAATACTTTTTCCAAACTATAATTCCTGACTAAAAGTATAATAAAGTGAAACATTATGAAGTTTCAATAACAATATACAATACTATACCATTCAAATAGAGATAACTCTAACAAATGTAAAAACAATGCAGTTCTTTCAATTTATCCCCCCTAAAAAACCTGAAAAATATTCTCACATCTTTTCAACATCAATAATGATAAAAATAATAATGATGATAATATTAAATGGGGTTTTTTTTTGGTAGAAAATAAGATTAAAAGGATTTCTGAAGGATTGTGTGACTGCAGTAAGGATGGCAAAAAATTGTTTGAAAGTAAGCTTTGATTGTCCCTAGTAAACTGTTTAATTGCTCCCCCAAGTGGATATTAAATTATGTTGTGGGTTAATTAAATATATTCTTAATAAACTACAAACATAAAATTATATACTTTTATTTTGTTCTCACATTCTTTCTTGTAACTCCTCACTCTCAGTGACACACAGCTGAATGAGAGGCTCATTATGCAGCTCATTATGCAGGCCTTTGTCTTCTCAGGTTTAAATCACAATGATATTTATGATAGTTGACGCCTACTCGCATATGACTTTTAACAACAAAAAGTGTCTTAGAAAATTTAAATCAATATATTGTTTTCTGTGAATGAGTAAACAAGATGATTTTCACATAATTTAGAAAGAAAAATTCTAGGCTACAAGCTCCAGTTCTCAACAATCCCGGGAACCAATGTTCATGTGTTTTATGGCCTTATTCAAGTGATTTAACATTTTTAGTTATTCACTAACCATGCATAAGATTTTTTTTTCTCAAAAATACAATCATGTACATTAGGCTTGGGCGGTAATACGGTAATATGGTATACCGCGGGATCTAAAAATAGCAACGGTATCAGTTCCAATACCGTCATACCGTTAATAAAAAAAAAAAAAAATGCACTTATATAGGAGACAATGATTAAATATTAAATATAATTTATTCAATGCCTAAAAATGTGTATGCGTGGTTGTCATCGCGTGACAACGAGACGAGGAGAAAGAGAGAGGAGGGGAAAAGATGGCGAGTTGCGCACCGTGTGACCTGGTCTCAAAAAAATAGAACATAAATTCTGCAGTTTGCCAGTATTTCAGGTTTCGACCGAACGAGAAGGGAGAGGTGGTAAATAAGGATGAGGCTATTTGCAAATTGTGCCCTCACGAAAAAAGATGACAATGGGAATATGCTGCAAAAAAAAAAAAAGCCAATGCAATGGCAGTCCTGTCGGTATCGGCAACGTAGAGGACCGAATCGGAGCTGAAATAACAGCCTACTGTTTAGAGCCAGTTAGTCAAGGAGACGAGGACCCACTTCATTCATGGAAAAATGCTGACTGGTGTTTTCCCCAGATGTCGCGAGTGGCACGAAAGTACCTGTGCGTCTGTGCCACAAGCACACCATCGAAGCAGGTTTTCAGCACCGCAGGTAAAGTTGTCGGTCCACAACGTGCCCTAGCGAAAAATCTTGATTGTATGCCACTTGCCATTCGTTCCTATTGGCACTGTTTATTTTTTATTTATTTTATGGATTCGGGTATTTTTATTTGGTTTTCATTAAAAAACTATTTTGGAAAGAAGACTGGAAAGAAGTTGTTTTTATTTAAACATATTGCTTTTCAATAATTTTTTATTTTATATATAATTTTTTTTTTTTTAATTCAACTCTGGTTGAGTGTTGTGGGTCTATTCGCTCTTTTTATAAGCTGCTCTTTGTTATTAAAAGTTGTTCGTGCAGTGTGATTTTTTATGGATGGGCGTTTTTCCGCAAAGATCACATTTGAATAATTTTGAGCTCACAAAAAAACAAATATTGGAATATTCGTTTATTTAAATTAGGTTTAATGAGACAGACGTTATTTTTCAGCAACATTCTGTCATTTTGGAACAAGTTTACACACAATAAGCTTGAACATTACACCTCGTGTTTTGTAGCTGAAAAACTTTAACAACGCAAACAAACAGATTAAAAGCAAAAAATAAAATAAAAAATGAACAAAGAAAAAACGTAAAGCAGCCTGCAGCAATTAGCTATGCCATTGTACAGAACAAGGGTGTAACTTTGGTTTGAGAAGTGGGGGGGACACAAAATGGGGGAAAAGTTGTTTATAATGATAAATTCTGCCAAAAAGAATAATAGGCTACTATGTATAAGAAAAATATTTCTTACTTTATTTATTGTTGAATAGCCAAGACTTGAGAGAATAATTTTATAAAGTCAAAAACTTTCACTAAAAATGTTCCCTGTCTCACCTATGAAATATGAAAATGTGCTAGCCTGTTTCTGACATGACATAATTAAAATTAATTACCTGACCCTTTACACAACACATACCTGCAACTCTGAGCTACTTCTCCCTGTCTTTAATCAGCTTCACCTCATCTGTTCTCTGATATGAAAGCATTCATCACAACTGAAACTATATTATAACAGTCAACAGAAAAATATCAGGGCCTGATTTTGTTTCTCACCCACCACACAAGTGAACAGGTAAATAATATGAAACCACACATGTGATGATGTGACCATGTTAAAAAAATATTCTAAACAAATAACAACACGCAATTTGGCTCCTACAAGAAGAACATTTAATTTGATAATATTCAAACTGTATTCACTATTTATCATGTACTCTTCTGCCCTTTTATCACCAACAAATCAAAATCACCAGGCCTTTCATACAGCACATAACCTACCTGTACATTGTGCTGCTACTGCTTTCCCCTATCTCTCCCTCTCTGTTCTGAAGCAGCTCCACCTCAGCTGTGCTCTGATATGAAAACAACTGAGTTATGATCATATTGAGTCCACATAGCCAGAAAAGAGTCTCTGGATGTACATTTTAAAAACTGTGTGTGCCACATTCATTTTCAGATTAGTGTGTAAAAAAAAAAAAATAGTAAAACTATACTGAGGCTCACCACATAACCATAACACTATATAAAATATAGGCTAACTCAGGCTAGCTCAGCATTAAGCCTTTTCTTTGAACAAGTAAATACATTTTTACAAATTAACTTCCATTTTAAATGAACAAATATTGTAAGTGAACAATAGCTCAAGTTTAGAAAAACATTTATTATTAAGACTTATTTTATTTCTGCATCTGAGTATAATAAGTTGAGTAGCCTATAACAGCAGCCAGAGTCTGCTTGTCATACATTGCTGACAGAAAACGCTGCTGTTTAAAGTGGACACAGAATGTTCTAGGCAACATTAAATGTTTAGGTTAGCTAGCTAACGGTCAGAAGTTACCTAGCAACGTTAGCTAACGTTAGCTCATCAGCAGGTGTAGACCATAGACTACGATACTGCGATACCGGCTGCTCAGTAGAACTTTCCGTGCGCTAACACTATTAAGAGTGTGCACGAGACGTCCCTGCCTGTACGCGGACGCGCGCATCGACACAGACAGGCAGGATGTCTGTTATGCTCGGTCCTGCTCCTCCGTGACGACGACGGCGCGCGGTTAAAAAAAAATCATAACAAACTAATTTGAAAGTGGGGAGGACGTGAACGGGATTTTGAAAAGTGGGGGGGACATGTCCCCCCTGTCCCCAAAGGAAATTACGCCCATGGTACAGAATGTAGCTTACACTTAACTTTGAAACCGTCAGCAAATCTTTTTTGCTTTTATTCTATTGTTTTACATGTTCTTGTTAATGTAAACATGATCGGGGGAAAGTGGGCTCCTCAGTCTGTTAACAATAAGGCCGGCCGCGGAGAAAACGCGCTCTGACGGCACAGACGTTGGCGGGACTCACAAATAACGGTGTGATAAGCGAATAAGTTTTGTGAAGCGCTTCGTGTTTTGGTTTCACCACTGAATGGGATCCTCATCTGGAGCAATACACGGCTCCAGCAAGAACTGTTCCCACTCGTCTCGGCTGGACTCTCTGTAATCATCGCTGAAGAACTGGAGAATAAGAAGATCTTTTCCCACGAGTGGGCATTGCATCCTCTGCATCGCTGGTGACGCACCACTCGCATCAAGGAAAATGTTCTGATAATGTTCCAAAAATATGATGATGTTTTCATCGAGAAACCTGAGATCTTTGGGCCGAGGGTCTAGGGCAGATGCAAGAAGAGGAGTTTTCACTGCATTCTCCAAGCTAGCGGTGTTTATTCGTTGCTTGAGAGTCGCCGGAACAATGTTCTTGAATGCGGTCACTTTCTGTGATTCTCCACGACATATCTGAAGTACTGTAGAAGACCGCAGTTCTTATTCATTCATTAATTATTATTTTTTTTTTTGCTTTCATTCATCTTCAAATATGCCGTGGAGAATCACAGAAAGTGAACGAATTAGGTTTTATTGTGGACTTTTTTCCCTTTTTTCTTTTCTTTGTGGCAAGCAAAAATATGTCGAAATTCGAATATCATTTTTATTTATCGAATAATTAGAGCCGAACGAATATTATAATAATAATAATAATAATATCTGTGCACACCCCAAGTGATTTTATTGATTTGTGTGCGCATCTCTGTGCAAAAACTGTTCTGTTTGTTTATGTTAATTTAATTATGTTTGACTATTGCTATTTGTTGCTAATAAAAGCTGTTAATATTGTTGTGCATGTCATTTTGTTATTGTTTCAGTATTAGTGTTTGGTATTCAGTTTCTGAATGGTTTAGGCACAAGCCAACAGTTTGGTGATGCTGTCTCAGCCTTAGTCATATTTTTTTAATTATTCACGGTAATACCGTATACCGAGGTAAAATAGGGAGGAGGTTTGACGGTATCAAAATTTGGATACCGCCCAAGCCTAATGTACATGCATGCATTTCACATATTATTATAGCCCAGTTTGTGCTGATTACAGTGAGATTAGACTTTACCCATTTAGATATTTATAAGAAACTGAAAAAAGCACACATATCAGGGCTTGAAAAAACTTCTCCAGGCCCCAAAAATACCCTTAGACTCCAGAGGGTTAAATTAAAATACATTGTTCAATGTCTTTTCCCCAGACATTTAAAAATAACATTTTAGATCTGTAATTGCAATACAGTGATACCGTAAAACTGTGATATTATTATCGAAGGTTATCATACCATCAGAATCTCAAACAGGTCCATGTCTAGAAGCAATGCTAAGGGACGGTGAGAAGACGAGAATCAGAGGACCGCAATGAACGGGTGGAGAATAGGGAAGGAGCAGATTGCCAGACCATACAAAGCTTTAGAAGCAAGCAGGAGAATTTTAAACTTAATACGAAAGGCCACTGGTAGCCAAAGCAGATCAGCAGATAGAGGTGATGTGGGCCGAACGCTTAGCGTGACTGAGAATATGAGCAGCTAAGTTTTGGGCCTGGAGAAGTTTTGTCATGCCCTGACACATTTGTGCTTTTTTCAGTTGCTTATAATCATGTAAAAGTCTAATCTCACTGTAATCAGCACAAACTGGGCTATAATAATAATAATATGTGAGCAGCATGTATGTACATGATTGTGTTTATGAGAAGAAAAAAATCATATGCGTGGTTAGTGAAAAACTAGAAATGTTAAGTCACTTGAATAAGGCCATAAAACACATACAGAACATTGGTTCCCGGGATTGTTGAGAACTGGAGCTTGTATCCTAGAATTTTTCTTTCTAAATTAAGTGAAAATCATCTTGTTTACTCATTCACAGAAAACAATATATTGATTTAAATTTTCTAAGACACTTTTTGTTGGTAAAAGTCATATGCGAGTAGGTGTCAACTATCATGAATATCATTGTGATTTACACCTGAGAAGACAAAGGCCTGCATAATGAGCTGCATAATGAGCCTCTCATTCAGCTGTGTGTCACTGAGAGGGAGGAGTTACAAGAAAGAATGTGAAGACAAAATAAATCTATATAATTTTATGTTTGTAGTTTATTAAGAATATATTTCATTATCCCGCAAAATAACTTGAGTTCCACTTGCGAGTGCAGTTAAACAGTTTATTAGGAACAATCAAAGCTGACTTTCAAACAAATTGTTTGCATCATTATTCCAGTCACACAATCCTTCAGAAATCCTTTTAACAATCAGATTTAAAAAAAAAAAAAAAACTTTATTATTATTATCAATGTTGAAAAGAGCAGAGAATATTTTTTCCAGTTTTTTTAGGGGGGATAAATTGAAAGAACAGCATTATTTGCTACATTTGTTAGTTACATTTATTTGTTACATTTTATATTATTTACATCAAGCTTTTGAATGGTATAGTGTTGTATGTTGTTATTGAAACTTCATAATATTTCACTTGATTATAAATTTAGTCAGGAATTATAGTTGGGAAAAAGTCTAACTAGTAAAATGTTAATTAGTTATGTGAAAACTAGTACAAGTATATAAATAAATAAAAAGAGATTTCCTCAGGTTTATGATCTCTGCTGAATAAAGCACTTCATCCTTTTTTTCTGAGAAAATCCATTTCTCAAATCCACATCACATCTTTTTGGGGTGAATTATGTCTTATTCCTCTCATCGCAAAGCAAACAGTAAAATAAAAGAACTTGAATAACAGTCTCGCTGCGTTTCTTGTGTTGTGTGGCGTATTCAAGCCGCGCGCTTCAGTGAAACATTAGAATCTGAATAGAGCGTTCACTTTATCTCAGAATATTTGTTTTCGGCAGCACTTGTTTAGTTTAAAAGTAGACATGTCAGGCTTTCTATAGTTATCTCTCTGAAGTCCAAATAATTTTATACTTTTTTGATAATAACTGGCAACTAAAATGTCGCGTTTGTTTTTATTTGCATTAAAATCACACAATCATCAAACACAATAATGTTGACTTGTGAAACATTTCATTATATAAAACAGTCTTTACACATTCCCATTTTTTTTGTAGCTGAATTTAACAGGTCAACAAGGATTTACATAAATACCTTTTTGTTACTGGTATTTAAACAAACAAATCCAACAATAATGTTTATTTGCTTTGACCTTCAATTGTATATCAGTTTATTTGAATTAATAAATGCCCATCTGAATGTAAAGTTATTCATTCCATTTTTAATGTGAAATTTGCATTTATCATAAATACAATTTTGCATTCTGGTGTTGTCGTCAACTAAAATGTTTTTGTTTTTTTTGTTTTGTTTGTTTTCATTTGCATTAATACACAGTCATCAAATACAATAACATTTACTTGTAAAACATTTCAATAGAACACTTTTAACACAATTTAATGACAGTTGTCGTAGCTGAATTTAACTTGTCAAAAAGTATTTACATTAAAAATACCTTTGTTCCTTTTTGTAACTGATCAGTATTTTAACAACATAAAATGGATATCACACCAACATAACATACTTTTATGCTTTGACCTTCAAATATCAATTTAGTTACATAAAGGTCCATCTGAATTTGATATATATGCACATGCACAAGCAATCTTCTTCTGTGAAGAAGCCCTCTGCTACTCTAAACTGTGCAATCCGTCAATAAAACAATATAAAGACTGCCAGATGAGCAATAATTCTGGGCAAATATTTGTTAACATTTTTGTTGCAGAGCGGGTCATCAGTGTACGCTTTTGGTAGCATAAATGCAAGTAGTCCTGTTTGTGTATGTATCCAGATTGCTCATGAGGAAAGTATAACACAAGCTTCACTGACACATTATTGAGCAGCTGATGGGATGTGATTTCTCCTTAGGACTCGTGTGTGTGTGTGTGTGTGTATATATATATATATATTACCTCTGATTCCAAACTGTTAGAACTCTTCTGAACTCGCTTCACAGCAGCAGGCGCCTGAGACGATGACATCATCTTGTGTTTTTTTTTGGCGGAGCACAGATTTATAAGTGCATTACCACCACCTATATCTCAAGTGGACCATTGACCCTCCTAATTGAGATTGTAGATGGTTTTAATGGTCCATTTGAGAGATAGGTGGCGATAATGCACTATAACGCAAGTCTGCGATCTGCCAAAATGAAACAAGATGATTGTTTTTTTTTTTGTTTTTTTTCTATTAATGTTTATTTCAAACTCTCGTGGAGACAACAGCATAAGAAAAACTAGCAAGGCATCAACAAAATGCAGATTTGACAATGAAAACATAAAAAAAAAAATATAATAATAATATTTAAGGCATTGTTCTCAAAATACTAAATGTTACAGGTTCAAAGACATTTCAGCAGCATAACAAATAACTTCTATAGTTTGTTTAGAAATTTTTACAAGGTTCAAGGAGGATAACATCCGAAATTAATTTTTAAAACAGTTTACATTTGGCAATAGTTTTTTCCATTTATTTTTGTGAATGTGGTATTTACTTATAATTATGATAAGGTTAATTAAAAGTGAAAGATCCCTCGTCAGTTTATAATTACAAATAAGAATATCTTCTATTGTAAATTGTTCAGGTTCACTAATTTCATTATTTAACCAGTTATGGACATCTTGCCAGAGCTTCCTACAAACTGAGCAAAGGAAGAATAGATGCTCTGTTTGTTCTGGGTTTTCATGACAAAAGTCGCAAGGGTAAACTTCACAACTAAATCTACCCCTCAGTGTCTCTGCAGATGGATTGTAGTGGTTAAGAATTTTAAATTGCATTTCTTTTACTCTGGGTGCAATTGAGCATTTTATAAATTTCCAATGTTTTTCTGCAATTGCTGGATTATCTAATATTTTAAGTTTTATCTTCCTCTCATAATCATGATATATAATATCCTTTGAAAGCTTTATTTAAATATTTGTTGTCACATTTTTTTGTCCGTAATGTTTAATTCTCCTGTTGTTAAGTTTGGAAGTTTGATTTGATTTATAATTATAAAAACTAATAATGCTTTTTATCAGCTGTATCAAATTGACTGGGATTAAGATGATCATCTCAGGCGCTTGCTGCTGTGAAGAGCGTTCACAAGAGTTCGAACAGTTCAGACATTGCATGAATCAGGGGTTAATAAAAACTACATTAATTGATAGATTTGTTAGAAAAGCCCCGGTGGACAGCAGCCGTCTTGTCTGGAAAATAATTTAGAAAGGAGCAGCAGACAGCGTCATGAGGTCCCTTTGCCATGCAGTCTTGGAGTCTCGGAGTATGTTTAACAGCAGGAAGACATCAGAGACTTCAAAGTTTCCTTGAGAAACAATATGTCAAGCATATTATCAGTTATGAATTAGTTGACTTCAGGGGCTCCAGTTAGCATCCAGTCAGTCCTGACGAGCTGCACATTTTCAGGTGTGTTTCAGGA
Organism: Carassius gibelio; assembly: GCF_023724105.1. Lineage (NCBI taxonomy): Eukaryota > Metazoa > Chordata > Actinopteri > Cypriniformes > Cyprinidae > Carassius > Carassius gibelio. Next base: position 28,978,518 of record NC_068403.1, on the reverse strand, counting down.
GCATGTAATACACCTGTTATTCAATGATGCAGTTACTGCACAAAAAAAAGTGTTATAACTTTTATGTTTCCCCTGAGAAATAACTTTATCATCATGCAGTGTGAAATACAGACTGAACAGTGACTCAAAAACATTCTGAAAGTAATTATAATGATATTTTTCCTCTGTGTTGTTGTTATAGCTGTAGTATGGACTTACCTGTTCTCATAGAATTAAAACTATTATTAATACTCAGTTCCTGTCCTTGGTGTAAATCCCTGTCTTTGCACAAATAACATCCCATTGCTGCCCATTTCAGCTAAAACATCATCAAATCAGATCCCTGGGTCTTCTTTTTGAATCATTTATTTGTTTCTGATGTGAAGAAGTGATGTATGTATTATGTGATGTATGTTGTCTCAAATTAATGAAGTGTTTGGTTCTTGATTCTATATTATCAGGTTCTTGGACATTGATGATGAAGAAGCAAGGATGTCTGGAGTCAGATTCCTGCTGAATCTCTGTGTTGCTGCAGTAGAAACTGACAGAGAAACAGGAACAAGATTCTCCTCTCTGCTGTCATCTGTGTGCAGCTACAAAACCTTCCCTTTTGATAAAGAGAGCGATGATCAGAGTGATTTCCTGCTGGATCTGTTCTCTCATGTGAAGAACTATGAGACTCAAACAGGCAGGAGTTTTCTTCCAGCATTACAGTCAGTTTTCCAGTCACCTGATGTCTGGATCATAGATCTCTCAGAGAGAAGGATCTCCGTCCTCCTGGAAGTGCTGAAGCTCCAGACAGAGAAGAAACCAGTGAAGCTGAGAAGATGTTCAGAGGAAGAGAGTGAAGTGATGAGTTTCCTTCAGTGTCTGCAGCACATCTCACAGCTGAGGTAAAGTGGTCCATGTAAACAGTTCTTCAGTTTACTGAAATGATCAGAGTAATATATAACCTATAACATGCTTTCAGGGCCATTTCAGTGGGACTCATTATCAGCCCTGGAGTATCATGCCAGAACGGCCCACTTTAGTTAATGACTGACTACCGGTATATGAAAATAATGTAATTAAAATAGGGCTGTAGCTATCGAATATTTTAGTAATCGAGTATTCTACCAAAAATTCCATTGATTAATCGGATCAAATGTGTTTTTGCTTAAAGTGCAATATTAATTATGCAAGAGAAAATAAGACTCCTGGGTCTTGTGCCGCGATTGTTTGGTGATACAAGTGATGTGACATTCAGTGACCCAATCTCAGAATTTGTGCTCTGCATTTAACCCATCCGAAGTGCACACACACAGAGCAGTGAACACACACACACACTGTGAACACACACCCGGAGCAGTGAACACACACACACACACACACAGTGAACACACACCCGGAGCAGTGTTCACAGTACAAGAACACTGTACAAGAGTTTATTGTAATTATTGATCAGAGAGTGAATGAAATACCTGTAAACCTGTAGCATTTGTCCCGTGATTTTTAGAGTCCTGGTAAGAAACAATGGCAGGAAATATTGGTTCCGCTTGGGGTGGGAATCTACCATGTATTAATCAAGCGTGGGGGTTTCAGGGGCAACGTGGCCGAGTTGCTGTTATTTCCTGTTTAATGTGAACGAATTAATAACATCAAAGTAGATTTATTATGTAGAACATCATGCCAATATGTTTCTTTCAGACTCTGTATATTTAAGGGAACATGTGTAAAGTGTTTTCTGTGAGTTTGTCCCTCCACATGTGGTAATGGTGCTGGCCACCGGTATAAATCTGAATGTCTTTGGAAGGTAGTCTGTGTTTGTTTCTGCAGTGGAGAGTGTGACCTGAGGGTTGCAGGTATTTTATTCACTCTCTGATCAATAATTACAATAAACTCTTGTATCACCAAACAGTCTCGGTGTGTGTTTGTGCGTATTAACATCCATGTTGAACGTGTCCCTCTGTGACAGTCACAGGCCTCTTAAAATGAACAAAGTTTCGTTTTTTAGAATTTTTATTTTTATTTTTTAAATGCATAGAATGCAATGCACACATCAAAAATAAACATTTAATTATTACCCATTGTTTCTCTGTCTATACTTGTACTGTGAACAATGACAAGAAAGTTGACCGATGAATTAAGTGCATTTAAGTGCCATTCAGTTGGGGTTTTAAATAAAGCATTTTCTGAGATGCACATTAAACATTAAACACAAAACATTATTTTAATTTATCTTTTAATTATTGATTATTAATTTAACTTTTTGGTAAACAAAGGGGATTTACTATTAAAAATAAAACATGTAAGAAATGTTGTGTGATTTAAACCTTAATTTTTTTTTTTTTTTTTTTTTTTATAGTGGTAGGCTATGTACATTCTGCTGAACAATAGTCTTTAACTGGACTTTTATTTTGACGGGTTGACGTACCTTTACAGTTGTATGTGATGTGACGCTAGTTTTACTCAAATAAAAGGATCAAATGCTCATGAAGTGACTGTCAGAGCAGTTCTGAAGATGTTCATGTGTTCACGTCTTATTTAGAGAGACAGCAGACGCTGAAATTACCACGAGCATCACTGTGTGTTAATGAATGAAGACGTGCTTCTGCTCCATTCAATAACACAGACACGCAGAACATGCAGGATTCATATTTAAATAGACTGTTCCGGCTTTATATTTACAGATATTAGTCCATATCGTGATTTGATGTAAGTGCAATGACCTATTTTTGATTAATTCATTAAAAATTTGGCAAATTTATTGCCATTCCACATTTAACTGTAAATTCTGTTTTTATGACTGGATTCCGCTATTCCCTCCGTGTTTTCTGCATCGCGGGAATCATAGAGCCCTAGTCGTGGTATGCCAGCTCTATATCTTGCAATGGACGCACACCACGATGTTCTCTTCATGTTTGCACGTGCCCTTAAATCAAAACACTGCTGACTCCTTACAGTATCTCAGACGCAGCGCTTGTGTCTCCTTCCGCTTTGTGGGTGACGTAAACGCATTGTCACATTAAAAAAATAATTGTGAAAGAACCTGACGTGAGATTTAAAATAAATTAAAAGAGGCTTTGAGGCAGAGGAATTTGCCTCAATAATTTTTTGTAATCGAGGAATCGTTTCAGCCCTAAATTAAAACCTCAGTATACAAGTCTGAAATAGTGCATCGTTCTCTACAGACTTGTAATTCACTGAATTTTTCTAGAGCTTTCATTTTTTTTATGTTAAAATTGTAACCATAAAAATGGAAAATATGGGACAATTGTTATTTATTTTAAAGGCAAAAAGGGACAGACTAAGGGACACTCAAAATATTAGTGCTGTACCATAATGTCTCCCTGCATTTAAAACGTTCCTAGAAATAATCACATTTGTTTTTGTAGAATTATTCAAAAAAGAATCAAAGTCATAAAAAAAAATAATTGTCCTGAATAAATTGCACTTTTATAGAAGTGTGAGTGGACAAGTAATTTAGGAGGTGAAAGTACTGTTATATTACATACAATGGCCTGAATGTAAAGTGTATGAAATGTCAGTCAACAAAGTTTTCTTTAAACAATAGCACTTACATTTTTTAACTAAAATTTTATTGCAACCATGTAGCTTATGAATGAACGGAAATGCATATTTTTCAATAAAATAAACTTAGAGAGTGTGGGCTGTATCTGCTGCTTGGATTTGTACTTAAGTATTGAGTTCCAAGTTTATGTATTTGCTCTTTCTCTCTATTTAACAACATTAACTTATAATATGATAGAAATCTTCCCTCAGGTAGATTGAATGTTTTCCTGCCTTGCTGGATGTTGGGACTCATGATCAAGAAGTTGTTTGTATTCACTCAAATGCAAAACGTGGATATTAGTGAAAGGGAATTGCCCTTAGCATGAGTCCCGCTCTCTGTGAAGCAGGAACAGCCAGCAGAGGATTTCACTTGGTCTTAAAGCCTTCCTCAAATGGCTATGTTCACAAATAAAACCATGATTTGTACAAAAAGAATGGTTCGTTATCAACTGAGAATTAGTTATTCATGTGGTCTGGTGGTCACGGCGTATGCTTACGAATACGGGACAAACTGCAGACTGTACTCTATAGGTTTCATATGGGACGCTTCTATGATGCCTTAAATATGGGATGATTCCATATTATACAGAACGGTCAGCAACCCTATCATTAACCTGCAGGCTGTGCTCTGTGTGGAGCTGCTGTGAGTGCAGGAAACCTAGGGACCACATATTTCAGCCCAGAGACATGACCAGACCGGCCAAAAACAGACCGGCCCACCGGGAATATACTCCTGGTGCTCCTGATTAGCCATTCCTGGCCTGCACACTCACACATTCATTATTTCGACATTCTGGGAGGAGTAAAATTTACATATGTGGTTTCGACAACCAGTAGTTGTTACTCTTGTAATGTCCCAGACCACCTTCAGAAGTGCTTTCAGCTTTCAGATTTAAATCTGTCTCAGAAGTGTTTTGGAGGGCATTTGCACCTGGACTCTCCATGACTAGATAGCTATCCTATCAGAGAAAACGCATGACGTGACCAGGTGTAAACAGGCCCCATTAGTAACGGGAGTGAACAGTGTTTGGTGACAGCTTTCCCATGAGAGGGTGTGGCTTCAGCGCAGATAGTGGACACGCCCCCAGTATTTGAGAGCAGAGAATAGGCTTGGTTGAGATGAGCAAGAGAAATCTGCCCAGAACCGATCAACGGTGATCACTGCAAGATGCAGAAGTGGTTAGAAATGTGTCTGAGGGTGGTCCTCTCTGCGGTGACATCACAACGATGTGAGCCAGAAATCTCTTGCTTCAGTGAGCCGGTAGCTGTGCAGTCAAATGTCCACCTTATTTTTCCCAAAAGAGTGGACGCGGTTTGTAATCTCATCCACGTCCAGCTTTTTTTTAGCTGTACACAACTTGTTTTGCTGCTTGATATTGCAAATTAACACATTATCTTAATGTATTATCTTAATTATGAACACACTGGTTTGATATGCAAACAGTTTTACTGTTTCCTGCACGTTATTATTCTCTTATTTCCCTATAGCAGGTAATGAACCAGAAGTCTCACACACAGGCTTATTTCCACTTAGAAGAATAAGGGATAGCGTATTTGCTTCCCTGCTGATCAAAAGCACACTGAGCAGGACAAGACTTTGGGGGCCAGTGACCCCTGGGCTTAAGGTTATGGTTTGACCCTAAACCTACACACTACAAATGCCCCCAACTAGGACAGCATTATGGAGTAACACAAAATACACAATTTAAATATGCTTTGAGGTTTATATATATTATTTAATATGCAATGTGTCTAACCTAGTAACATTAGATGTAGTAATAAAAAGTCATTGTAATACAATAAACAGGATGTGTTCTCTTATATGAGAGTTCAAAACCTGAATAAACAGACTTTTTCTTGTAACTGTACAGTTATTGTCCTTGGTGTGAGCGGTTCTTAAGACTTCATCCTCCATATCCACAGACTTTGAACAAATAACATCTTATTTCAGTGCATTTCAGCTAAAACATTATCAAATCAGATCCCTGTGTCATGTTGAAATATTTATTTGTGTCTGTGGCATAATGTGATGAATGTTGTCTCAAATTAATGAAGTGTTTGGTTCTTGATTGTATATTATCAGGTTCTGGTTCAGTAATAAAGAAGAAAGGATGTCTGGAGTCATATTCCTGCTGAAGCTCTGTGTTGCTGCAGTAGAAACTGACAGAGATACAGGAACAAGATTCTCCTCTCTGCTGTCATCTGTGTGCAGCTACAAAACCTTCCCTTTTGATGAAGAGATTTATCATCATGTTCATCATTATCAGAGTGATTTCCTGCTGGATCTGTTCTCTCATGTGAAGAACTATGAGACTCAAACAGGCAGGAGTTTTCTTCCAGCATTACAGTCAGTTTTCCAGTCACCTGATGTCTGGATCATAGATCTCTCAGAGAGAAAGATCTCCGTCCTACTGGAAGTGCTGAAGCTCCAGACAGAGAAGAAACCAGTCGAGCTGAGAAGATGTTCAGAGGAAGAGAGAGACGTGATGAGTTTCCTTCAGTGTCTGCAGCACATCTCACAGCTGAGGTAAAGTAGTCTATGTAAACAGCTCTTCAGTTTACTGAAATGATCATAATAATATATAACCTAAAACATGCTTTCAGGGCCATTTCAGTGGGACTCATTATCAGCCCTGGGGTATCATGCCAGAACGGCCCACTTTAGTTAATGACTGACTACCGGTATATGAAAATAATGTAATTAAAACCTCAGTATACAAGTCTGAAATAGTGCATTGTTCTCTTCAGACTTGTAATTCATTGTATTTTTCTAGAGCTTTCATTTTTAAGTTAAATTTGTAACCACATAAATAGAAAATAAGGGACAATTGTTATTTATTTTATAGGAAAAAAGGCACAGACTAAGGGACAATCAAAGTATTAGTGCTGTACCATAATGTGCCTTCAGTTAAAAAGTTCCTAGAAATAAACTCTTTTGTTTTTGTACAAATATTCTAAAAATGATAGTCATTTAAAAAAAAAGTAATTATCCTGAATAAACTGCACTATTATATAAATGTGATTGGACAAGTAATTTAGGAGGTGAAAATCAGGACTCTGAACCGGTTCAAGGAACGAAAACGAAAACCGGAAACGAACAAAATTTTGACAGAAACAAAATAAAATTTTATAGTTCCGAACAGAATCGAAAATTTGAAATGGCCATTAACCGGTTAATAACGTTATTTTATCGTTCCATTTAATATTTGAAATTTGCTGTCAATCACGAATTCCAGGAGTATGGCATATGCAAATGTGACGAAGCCAAGAGTGAAATGTTCGCTCAGCTGTGAACTCATCATAGGTCAGTCTCAATGACAATGAACCGCCCTTAGAGTTTATCTGAGGATATGTGAGATGAATTCAACAGATCACTAAACTTGTTTTGTTTTCGAGAGAAACGAATAGCTGTTTTTATAATGTTTGTAAACATTTTGCTTTAGACTACAGGCATTTTAGCCTTCATTATTTCGTAAAGTAATAGGGCTAATAAAATGAAATGCCGCAACTTTATTTATTTTATTATTATTTTTTAGGAGCCTACATTTGGCCAAAATCTAGAAAAGATGACTAACCACAGTGGGTTATTGACTAACGTTAGATCTCTATTTTCTCTTTTTGAGTAAATAAAATGATGTACTTTATTATTTATTACATTACTATTATTTTAGGGACTGAAGTTTAAGGTTAAAATTAATGTTCTATAACTTTAAATAAGATATAAAGGTAATATCGCAAGAACAGAGACCTGTGATTAGAATCACGGGAGAGAATAGTCTGCGTGCAGTTATGAGAGAGAGAGGTAGAGAGAGAGAGAGAGATGACGCACACTGTGTAATCAGATGTGGCTAATTCCTAATGTTCACCTCTTCATGTTTAATAAATCAAGTGTTATGATCTGCCGAGCTCCCTTTCAGTGTCCTCCTTCCAACAAAGCCAACGAGCTAAGAACTGTAAAGCCTGCATATAGGGTTAGGACACATAATATTGCAAATTATAGACACATAATATTGTCTTAAAAAATTACGTTATTAACCGTTATTTTTTCAACTGTAATAATTCAGAGGAACGCAGGAACAGAAACGTTAAAATATAGATTCTGTTCTGAGTGAACCAATTTTCTTTTCGTTTTCAAGCCCTGGTGAAAATACTGTAATATTACATACAATGGCCTGAAATTTGAAATCATAACGTAAAGTGTATGAAACTTCAGTCAACAAAGTATTCTTTAAACAATGGCACTTACAGCCTATGAATGAATGAAAATACATATTTTTTAAAAAAAAACAACATTAACTTATAATATGATAGAAATCTTCCCTCAGGTAGATTGAATGTTTTCCTGCCTTGCTGGATGTTGGGACTCATGATCAAGAAGTTGTTTGTATTCACTCAAATGCAAAACGTGGATATTAGTGAAAGGGAATTGCCCTTAGCATGAGTCCCGCTCTCTGTGAAGCAGGAACAGCCAGCAGAGGATTTCACTTGGTCTTAAAGCCTTCCTCAAATGGCTATGTTCACAAATGAAACCATGATTTGTACAAAAAGAATGGTTCGTTATCAACTGAGAATTAGTTATTCATGTGGTCTGGTGGTCACGGCGTATGCTTACGAATACGGGACAAACTGCAGACTGTACTCTATAGGTTTCATATGGGACGCTTCTATGGTGCCTTAAATATGGGATGATTCCATATTATACAGAACGGTCAGCAACCCTATCATTAACCTGCAGGCTGTGCTCTGTGTGGAGCTGCTGTGAGTGCAGGAAACCTAGGGACCACATATTTCAGCCCAGAGACATGACCAGACCGGCCAAAAACAGACCGGCCCACCGGGATAATACTCCTGGTGCTCCTGATTAGCCATTCCTGGCCTGCACACTCACACATTCATTATTTCGACATTAATGAATGGGTGGTCCTCTCAGAAATCTCTTGCTTCAGTGAGCCGGTAGCTGTGCAGTCAAATGTCCACCTTATTTTTCCCAAAAGAGTGGACGCGGTTTGTAATCTCATCCACGTTCAGCTTTTTTTTTTTTTAGCTGTACACAACAGCTTGTTTTGCTGCTTGATATTGCAAATTAACACATTATCTTTATGTATTATCTTAATTATGAACACACTGGTTTGATATGCAAACAGTTTTACTGTTTCCTGCACGTTATTATTCTCTTATTTCCCTATAGCAGGTAATGAACCAGAAGTCTCACACACAGGCTTATTTCCACTTAGAAGAATAAGGGATAGCGTATTTGCTTCCCTGCTGATCAAAAGTACACTGAGCAGGACAAGACTTTGGGGGCCAGTGACCCCTGGGCTTGAGGTTATGGTTTGACCCTAAACCTACACACTACAAATGCCCCCAACTAGAACAGCATTATGGAGTAACACATAATGCACAATTTAAATATGCTTTGAGGTTTATATATATTATTTAATATGCAATGTGTCTAACCTAGTAACATTAGATGTAGTAATAAAAAGTCATTGTAACACAATAAACAGGATGTGTTCTCTTATATGAGAGTTCAAAACCTGAATAAACAGACTTTTTCTTGTAACTGTACAGTTATTGTCCTTGGTGTGAGCGTTTCTTAAGACTTCATCCTCCATATCCACAGACTTTGAACAAATAACATCTTATTTCAGTGCATTTCAGCTAAAACATTATCAAATCAGATCCCTGTGTCTTGTTGAAATATTTATTTGTGTCTGTGGCATAATGTGATGAATGTTGTCTCAAATTAATGAAGTGTTTGGTTCTTGATTGTATATTATCAGGTTCTGGTTCAGTAATAAAGAAGCAAGGATGTCTGGAGTCATATTCCTGCTGAAGCTCTGTGTTGCTGCAGTAGAAACTGACAGAGATACAGGAACAAGATTCTCCTCTCTGCTGTCATCTGTGTGCAGCTACAAAACCTTCCCTTTTGATGAAGAGATTTATCATCATGTTCATCATTATCAGAGTGATTTCCTGCTGGATCTGTTCTCTCGTGTGAAGAACTATGAGACTCAAACAGGCAGGAGTTTTCTTCCAGCATTACAGTCAGTTTTCCAGTTACCTGATGATGTCTGGATCATAGATCTCTCAGAGAGAAAGAGCTCTATCCTACTGGAAGTGCTGAAACTCCAGACAGAGAAGAAACCAGTCGAGCTGAGAAGATGTTCAGAGGAAGAGAGAGACCTGATGAGTTTCCTTCAGTGTCTGCAGCACATCTCACAGCTGAGGTAAAGTAGTCTATGTAAACAGCTCTTCAGTTTACTGAAATGATCATAATAATATATAACCTATAACATGCTTTCAGGGCCATTTCAGTGGGACTCATTATCAGCCCTGGGGTATCATGCCAGAACGGCCCACTTTAGTTAATGACTGACTACCGGTATATGAAAATAATGTAATTAAAACCTCAGTTTACAAGTCTGAAATAGTGCATTGTTCTCTACAGACTTGTAATTCATTGTATTTTTCTAGAGCTTTCATTTTTAAGTTAAATTTGTAACCACATAAATGGAAAATAAGGGACAATTGTTATTTATTTTATAGGAAAAAAGGCACAGACTAAGGGACAATCAAAATATTAGTGCTGTACCATAATGTGCCTTCAGTTAAAAAGTTCCTAGAAATAAACTCTTTTGTTTTTGTACAAATATTCTAAAAATGATAGTCATTTAAAAAAAAAGTAATTATCCTGAATAAATTGCACTATTATATAAATGTGAGTGGACAAGTAATTTAGGAGGTGAAAATCAGGACTCTGAACCGGTTCAAGGAACGAAAACGAAAACCGGAAACGAACAAAATTTTGACAGAAACAAAATAAAATTTTATAGTTCCGAACAGAATCGAAAATTTGAAATGGCCATTAATTGGTTAATAACGTTATTTTATCGTTCCATTTAATATTTGAAATTTGCTGTCAATCACGAATTCCAGGAGTATGGCATATGCAAATGTGACGAAGCCAAGAGTGAAATGTTCGCTCAGCTGTGAACTCATCATAGGTCAGTCTCAATGACAATGAACCGCCCTTAGAGTTTATCTGAGGATATGTGAGATGAATTCAACAGATCACTAAACTTGTTTTGTTTTCGAGAGAAACGAATAGCTGTTTTTATAATGTTTGTAAACATTTTGCTTTAGACTACAGGCATTTTAGCCTTCATTATTTCGTAAAGTAATAGGGCTAATAAAATGAAATGCCGCAACTTTATTTATTTTATTATTATTTTTTAGGAGCCTACATTTGGCCAAAATCTAGAAAAGATGACTAACCACAGTGGGTTATTGACTAACGTTAGATCTCTATTTTCTCTTTTTGAGTAAATAAAATGCTGTACTTTTATTATTATTACATTACTATTATTTTAGGGACTGAAGTTTAAGGTTAAAATTTGTTCTATAACTTTAAATAAGATATAAAGGTAATATCGCGAGAACAGAGACCTGTGATTAGAATCACGGGAGAGAATAGTCTGCGTGCAGTTATGAGAGAGAGAGGTAGAGAGAGAGAGAGAGATGACGCACACTGTGTAATCAGATGTGGCTAATTCCTAATGTTCACCTCTTCATGTTTAATAAATCAAGTGTTATGATCTGCCGAGCTCCCTTTCAGTGTCCTCCTTCCAACAAAGCCAACGAGCTAAGAACTGTAAAGCCTGCATATAGAAACGACGCGCGTTACATTATTATTAGGCAAATTATAGACACATAATATTGTTTTAAAAAATTACGTTATTAACCGTTATTTTTTTTCAACTGTAATAATTCAGAGGAACGCAGGAACAGAAACGTTAAAATATAGATTCTGCTCTGAGTGAACCAATTTAATTTTCTTTTCGTTTTCAAGCCCTGGTGAAAATACTGTAATATTACATACAATGGCCTGAAATTTGAAATCATAACGTAAAGTGTATGAAACTTCAGTCAACAAAGTATTCTTTAAACAATGGCACTTACAGCCTATGAATGAATGAAAATACATATTTTAAAAAAAAAAAAAAAAAGAAACTTAATGAGTTCCAAGTTTATGTATTTGCTCTTTCTCTTTATTTAACAACATTAACTTATAATATGATAGAAATCTTCCCTCAGGTAGATTGAATGTTTTCCTGCCTTGCTGGATGTTGGGACTCATGATCAATAAGTTGTTTGTGTTCACTCAAATGCAAAACGTGGATATTAGTGAAAGGGAATTGCCCTTATATACAAGATAATATTTGTTACATGAACTTAATTATTTGAGTTGACTCAACGTTCTTTACTTAAAATATTCAACATTATATAATCTACCAAGTAATTTCAAGTTGTGTTAATGTAACATTAAAGCTCATTTATATTTAAAAAATTTAGTTGAACCAACTTAACATTTTAACTGATTTTAGATCCTCAGCTGTTGGTCTCCTTAGTCATCGCATTTTTAATAAATTAAACAAGCAAATTACACAAAATAAAGCATTTCAGTTTATTTTTTTGACAGGCTGTGGTGAAGGTGAAGCCTAAAACCACACATCATGAATGTACAACAAAATGTGACAAATATACAAATGGAGCTTCATTTCCAACATGTTTTTTTCTTGATTTTTCACCCTTTGCAACACTTCTTAAAGGGTTTACATTTTTCAAACATTTATTTTTGTATAAAATTCATAATAAAACTAGAAAAAAAGCATTTTCTTTCTTTTATGTTTTTTTTTTTTTTTTGCAACACAGAGATTGCAAACTTCACAATCGATGACACTTTTTTTCACCCTTTGCAACAGTTTTTCTAACATTTACTTTTGGAACACGCGACAAATATCGTAAGAATAAATCAAGAATTTAATCGAACAGTTGCAGACAAACATTGCACATTGAGCTCTTTGGGGTAACTCAGATTAATTGCATAAATTAGGCCAAGCAGAAAAACACAAGCCTTTGCAACACCTGCCAATCTCATCATCACTTCTATGCCTTCCAGCACTATCCCAGTCTGTAATGGATCATCTGTTGAGCCACCTTTCATGATGATTTTAAGTGTGAGCAGTTCCCGTTTCTCCTTATTCCCATGAGTATCTTTAAAAAACAAAACAAAGCAAATGTGTATTTACTTACAACACCACTTGATATTGTTTCTGATTGTTTCTCAGTGCAAAAAAATAAATTTCAATGAAATAACACACACACACACACACACACACACAAAAATATACGATTTTGAAATAGACATGCATATATTTAAAAATTAAATGTGTTTTTCAGCCATTCATTTTATTTTTATCTATGTTGGTTGAATTTAATTAACTGCCTTTATATAAGTTGTTTATTTAGTTTTGGAGAGTAACTTGGTTTTCGATCGATTTCAGATGCTCACCTGATGGTGCTTGATGAGATTCTCAGAGAGGCAGACAGTTAAGCATAGAATTACAACTTCTGGGCTGGTCTAAAAAGTAAAACAAAATGTGGCTTGTTATGCTGCATACACACAAAATCACAACTACAGTGACTCCATAGAGTTTGTGAATCAAGGCATTCTTTGACCAACTCATCTCTAATGACGTTGAAACTGCTGATGGAAATGAAGTTGAAAGGAAAATTAATTTTGGAAGAGAAAATAAAAAATCTATACACCACAACAATGATCTGAAATTTCTACAGTGAAGTTTTTTTTTAAGCTAATTGCAGAACGGCCAAGTCAGTCAGTTGATTCACACACAATGTTTTCATTATTTACTCATCCTCACACTGTTCCTGATTAATGACTTTCTTTAGATAAACAGAAAGTGATTTTCAATCCTGATCCTGAGGAGCCACCGCTCTGCACATTCTACCTTATCCATTAATGGCACTCTCTTCGGATGAGCGGCAGAGGGAACACAGGTTTAAATTTACAGTTGTGATCATAATTTAGAAGGTTTACTAGACAGAGGAATCGTTGTCATTTAGAAATAAGTTTGCATGTGTCTGAATCGAGATCACCATTATTCAATTATCATGCATACATATTGACATGTAGCATATATTTTACAATGAATTCTAAACCAAACCTCAAAATTAACCTGTGCCCAGGCCCAGACTGCCACTTATGGAGAATATGAGAACAATTATTATTATTATTATTATTATTCTGGAATGGGTTAACACGAACAGACTCTATTTTCATAAGTACTGATAACACGTTTCTAATTTCAGAAGCATTATTCAGATTCAGAAATTCAGTTCCTTTTTAGATCACAAACGCAATAAACAAGATAAATCTAATATTATACTTAGTTTTCAAAAAAAGTTAGCTTACCTCTTCTCACCGTCTTCACATGTGCTTCACAAAATGGCTCCTTGGCAGGAAACAGCATATCACATGGCTCACAGTCAAATACTTAAAATTTTATGCTATATTTACTTAATTTTAACATAATTGTACTAGTAGTTGTCATGACTTATTTTCATTCGTTAAATTTATGTTCACTTTGTAACTTATATTTTTGTGTTACATGAACTATATATGTTAAGTAGACATTGAAAAGTTATAAATACTTAATTTTTTGTGTTTAATATATTTACTTTTATAAGTAATAGTTGTTCAGCGAACGAATCATTTTTTTCAGTGCAGGAACAGCCAGCAGAGGATTTCACTTGGTCTTAAAGCCTTCCTCAAATGGCTATGTTCACAAATGAAACCATGATTTGTACAAAAAGAATGGTTCGTTATCAACTGAGAATTAGTTATTCATATGGTCTGGTGGTCACGGCGTATGCTTACGAATACGGGACAAACTGCAGACTGTACTCTATAGGTTTCATATGGGACGGGTCTATGGTGCCTTAAATATGGGATGATTCCATATTATACAGAACGGTCAGCAACCCTATCATTAACCTGCAGGCTGTGCTCTGTGTGGAGCTGCTGTGAGTGCAGGAAACCTAGGGACCACATATTTCAGCCCAGAGACATGACCAGACCGGCCAAAAACAGACCGGCCCACCGGGAATATACTCCTGGTGCTCCTGATTAGCCATTCCTGGCCTGCACACTCACACATTCATTATTTCGACATTAATGAATGGGTGGTCCTCTCAGAAATCTCTTGCTTCAGTGAGCCGGTAGCTGTGCAGTCAAATGTCCACCTTATTTTTCCCAAAAGAGTGGACGCGGTTTGTAATCTCATCCACGTCCAGCTTTTTTTTTTAGCTGTACACAACAGCTTGTTTTGCTGCTTGATATTGCAAATTAACACATTATCTTTATGTATTATCTTAATTATGAACACACTGGTTTGATATGCAAACAGTTTTACTGTTTCCTGCACGTTATTATTCTCTTATTTCCCTATAGCAGGTAATGAACCAGAAGTCTCACACACAGGCTTATTTCCACTTAGAAGAATAAGGGATAGCGTATTTGCTTCCCTGCTGATCAAAAGTACACTGAGCAGGACAAGACTTTGGGGGCCAGTGACCCCTGGGCTTGAGGTTATGGTTTGACCCTAAACCTACACACTACAAATGCCCCCAACTAGAACAGCATTATGGAGTAACACATAATGCACAATTTAAATATGCTTTGAGGTTTATATATATTATTTAATATGCAATGTGTCTAACCTAGTAACATTAGATGTAGTAATAAAAAGTCATTGTAATACAATAAACAGGATGTGTTCTCTTATATGAGAGTTCAAAACCTGAATAAACAGACTTTTTCTTGTAACTGTACAGTTATTGTCCTTGGTGTGAGCGTTTCTTAAGACTTCATCCTCCATATCCACAGACTTTGAACAAATAACATCTTATTTCAGTGCATTTCAGCTAAAACATTATCAAATCAGATCCCTGTGTCTTGTTGAAATATTTATTTGTGTCTGTGGCATAATGTGATGAATGTTGTCTCAAATTAATGAAGTGTTTGGTTCTTGATTGTATATTATCAGGTTCTGGTTCAGTAATAAAGAAGAAAGGATGTCTGGAGTCAGATTCCTGCTGAATCTCTGTGTTGCTGCAGTAGAAACTGACAGAGAAACAGGAACAAGATTCTCCTCTCTGCTGTCATCTGTGTGCAGCTACAAAACCTTCCCTTTTGATGAAGAGAGCGATGATCAGAGTGATTTCCTGCTGGATCTGTTCTCTCATGTGAAGAACTATGAGACTCAAACAGGCAGGAGTTTTCTTCCAGCATTACAGTCAGTTTTCCAGTCACCTGATGTCTGGATCATAGATCTCTCAGAGAGAAAGATCTCCGTCCTACTGGAAGTGCTGAAGCTCCAGACAGAGAAGAAACCAGTCGAGCTAAGAAGATGTTCAGAGGAAGAGAGAGACGTGATGAGTTTCCTTCAGTGTCTGCAGCACATCTCACAGCTGAGGTAAAGTAGTCTATATAAACAGCTCTTCAGTTTACTGAAATGATCATAATAATATATAACCTATAACATGCTTTCAGGGCCATTTCAGTGGGACTCATTATCAGCCCTGGAGTATCATGCCAGAACTTCCCACTTTAGTTAATGACTGACTACCGGTATATGAAAATAATGTAATTAAAACCTCAGTTTACAAGTCTGAAATAGTGCATTGTTCTCTTCAGACTTGTAATTCATTGTATTTTTCTAGAGCTTTCATTTTTAAGTTAAATTTGTAACCACATAAATCGAAAATAAGGGACAATTGTTATTTATTTTATAGGAAAAAAGGCACAGACTAAGGGACAATCAAAATATTAGTGCTGTACCATAATGTGCCTTCAGTTAAAAAGTTCCTAGAAATAAACTCTTTTGTTTTTGTACAAATATTCTAAAAATGATAGTCATTTAAAAAAAAAAGTAATTATCCTGAATAAACTGCACTATTATATAAATGTGAGTGGACAAGTAATTTAGGAGGTGAAAATCAGGGCTCTGAACCGGTTCAAGGAACGAAAACGAAAACCGGAAACGAACAAAATTTTGACAGAAACAAAATAAAATTTTATAGTTCCGAACAGAATCGAAAATTTGAAATGGCCATTAACCGGTTAATAACGTTATTTTATCGTTCCATTTAATATTTGAAATTTGCTGTCAATCACGAATTCCAGGAGTATGGCATATGCAAATGTGACGAAGCCAAGAGTGAAATGTTCGCTCAGCTGTGAACTCATCATAGGTCAGTCTCAATGACAATGAACCGCCCTTAGAGTTTATCTGAGGATATGTGAGATGAATTCAACAGATCACTAAACTTGTTTTGTTTTCGAGAGAAACGAATAGCTGTTTTTATAATGTTTGTAAACATTTTGCTTTAGACTACAGGCATTTTAGCCTTCATTATTTCGTAAAGTAATAGGGCTAATAAAATACAGTGCCGCAACTTTAGTTTTTTTTTTTTTTTTTTTTTAGGAGCCTACATTTGGCCAAAATCTAGAAAAGATGACTAACCACAGTGGGTTATTGACTAACGTTAGATCTCTATTTTCTCTTTTTGAGTAAATAAAATGCTGTACTTTATTATTATTACATTACTATTATTTTAGGGACTGAAGTTTAAGGTTAAAATTTGTTCTATAACTTTAAATAAGATATAAAGGTAATATCGCAAGAACAGAGACCTGTGATTAGAATCACGGGAGAGAATAGTCTGCGTGCAGTTATGAGAGAGAGAGGTAGAGAGAGAGAGAGAGATGACGCACACTGTGTAATCAGATGTGGCTAATTCCTAATGTTCACCTCTTCATGTTTAATAAATCAAGTGTTATGATCTGCCGAGCTCCCTTTCAGTGTCCTCCTTCCAACAAAGCCAACGAGCTAAGAACTGTAAAGCCTGCATATAGGGTTAGGACACATAATATTGCAAATTATAGACACATAATATTGTCTTAAAAAAATAACGTTATTAACCGTTATTTTTTTTCAACTGTAATAATTCAGAGGAACGCAGGAACAGAAACGTTAAAATATAGATTCTGCTCTGAGTGAACCAATTTAATTTTCTTTTCGTTTTCAAGCCCTGGTGAAAATACTGTAATATTACATACAATGGCCTGAAATTTGAAATCATAACGTAAAGTGTATGAAACTTCAGTCAACAAAGTATTCTTTAAACAATGGCACTTACAGCCTATGAATGAATGAAAATACATATTTTTAAAAAAAAAACAACATTAACTTATAATATGATAGAAATCTTCCCTCAGGTAGATTGAATGTTTTCCTGCCTTGCTGGATGTTGGGACTCATGATCAAGAAGTTGTTTGTATTCACTCAAATGCAAAACGTGGATATTAGTGAAAGGGAATTGCCCTTAGCATGAGTCCCGCTCTCTGTGAAGCAGGAACAGCCAGCAGAGGATTTCACTTGGTCTTAAAGCCTTCCTCAAATGGCTATGTTCACAAATGAAACCATGATTTGTACAAAAAGAATGGTTCGTTATCAACTGAGAATTAGTTATTCATGTGGTCTGGTGGTCACGGCGTATGCCTACGAATACGGGACAAACTGCAGACTGTACTCTATAGGTTTCATATGGGACGCTTCTATGATGCCTTAAATATGGGATGATTCCATATTATACAGAACGGTCAGCAACCCTATCATTAACCTGCAGGCTGTGCTCTGTGTGGAGCTGCTGTGAGTGCAGGAAACCTAGGGACCACATATTTCAGCCCAGAGACATGACCAGACCGGCCAAAAACAGACCGGCCCACCGGGATAATACTCCTGGTGCTCCTGATTAGCCATTCCTGGCCTGCACACTCACACATTCATTATTTCGACATTAATGAATGGGTGGTCCTCTCAGAAATCTCTTGCTTCAGTGAGCCGGTAGCTGTGCAGTCAAATGTCCACCTTATTTTTCCCAAAAGAGTGGACGCGGTTTGTAATCTCATCCACGTCCAGCTTTTTTTTTTTTTAGCTGTACACAACAGCTTGTTTTGCTGCTTGATATTGCAAATTAACACATTATCTTAATGTATTATCTTAATTATGAACACACTGGTTTGATATGCAAACAGTTTTACTGTTTCCTGCACGTTATTATTCTCTTATTTCCCTATAGCAGGTAATGAACCAGAAGTCTCACACACAGGCTTATTTCCACTTAGAAGAATAAGGGATAGCGTATTTGCTTCCCTGCTGATCAAAAGCACACTGAGCAGGACAAGACTTTGGGGGCCAGTGACCCCTGGGCTTGAGGTTATGGTTTGGCCCTAAACCTACACACTACAAATGCCCCCAACTAGGACAGCATTATGGAGTAACACAAAATACACAATTTAAATATGCTTTGAGGTTTATATATATTATTTAATATGCAATGTGTCTAACCTAGTAACATTAGATGTAGTAATAAAAAGTCATTGTAATACAATAAACAGGATGTGTTCTCTTATATGAGAGTTCAAAACCTGAATAAACAGACTTTTTCTTGTAACTGTACAGTTATTGTCCTTGGTGTGAGCGGTTCTTAAGACTTCATCCTCCATATCCACAGACTTTGAACAAATAACATCTTATTTCAGTGCATTTCAGCTAAAACATTATCAAATCAGATCCCTGTGTCTTGTTGAAATATTTATTTGTGTCTGTGGCATAATGTGATGAATGTTGTCTCAAATTAATGAAGTGTTTGGTTCTTGATTGTATATTATCAGGTTCTGGTTCAGTAATAAAGAAGCAAGGATGTCTGGAGTCATATTCCTGCTGAAGCTCTGTGTTGCTGCAGTAGAAACTGACAGAGATACAGGAACAAGATTCTCCTCTCTGCTGTCATCTGTGTGCAGCTACAAAACCTTCCCTTTTGATGAAGAGATTTATCATCATGTTCATCATTATCAGTGTGATTTCCTGCTGGATCTGTGCTCTCGTGTGAAGAACTATGAGACTCAAACAGGCAGGAGTTTTCTTCCAGCATTACAGTCAGTTTTCCAGTCACCTGATGTCTGGATCATAGATCTCTCAGAGAGAAAGATCTCCGTCCTACTGGAAGTGCTGAAGCTCCAGACAGAGAAGAAACCAGTCGAGCTAAGAAGATGTTCAGAGGAAGAGAGAGACGTGATGAGTTTCCTTCAGTGTCTGCAGCACATCTCACAGCTGAGGTAAAGTAGTCTATATAAACAGCTCTTCAGTTTACTGAAATGATCATAATAATATATAACCTATAACATGCTTTCAGGGCCATTTCAGTGGGACTCATTATCAGCCCTGGAGTATCATGCCAGAACTTCCCACTTTAGTTAATGACTGACTACCGGTATATGAAAATAATGTAATTAAAACCTCAGTTTACAAGTCTGAAATAGTGCATTGTTCTCTTCAGACTTGTAATTCATTGTATTTTTCTAGAGCTTTCATTTTTAAGTTAAATTTGTAACCACATAAATCGAAAATAAGGGACAATTGTTATTTATTTTATAGGAAAAAAGGCACAGACTAAGGGACAATCAAAATATTAGTGCTGTACCATAATGTGCCTTCAGTTAAAAAGTTCCTAGAAATAAACTCTTTTGTTTTTGTACAAATATTCTAAAAATGATAGTCATTTAAAAAAAAAAGTAATTATCCTGAATAAACTGCACTATTATATAAATGTGAGTGGACAAGTAATTTAGGAGGTGAAAATCAGGGCTCTGAACCGGTTCAAGGAACGAAAACGAAAACCGGAAACGAACAAAATTTTGACAGAAACAAAATAAAATTTTATAGTTCCGAACAGAATCGAAAATTTGAAATGGCCATTAACCGGTTAATAACGTTATTTTATCGTTCCATTTAATATTTGAAATTTGCTGTCAATCACGAATTCCAGGAGTATGGCATATGCAAATGTGACGAAGCCAAGAGTGAAATGTTCGCTCAGCTGTGAACTCATCATAGGTCAGTCTCAATGACAATGAACCGCCCTTAGAGTTTATCTGAGGATATGTGAGATGAATTCAACAGATCACTAAACTTGTTTTGTTTTCGAGAGAAACGAATAGCTGTTTTTATAATGTTTGTAAACATTTTGCTTTAGACTACAGGCATTTTAGCCTTCATTATTTCGTAAAGTAATAGGGCTAATAAAATACAGTGCCGCAACTTTAGTTTTTTTTTTTTTTTTTTTTTAGGAGCCTACATTTGGCCAAAATCTAGAAAAGATGACTAACCACAGTGGGTTATTGACTAACGTTAGATCTCTATTTTCTCTTTTTGAGTAAATAAAATGCTGTACTTTATTATTATTACATTACTATTATTTTAGGGACTGAAGTTTAAGGTTAAAATTTGTTCTATAACTTTAAATAAGATATAAAGGTAATATCGCGAGAACAGAGACCCGTGATTAGAATCACGGGAGAGAATAGTCTGCGTGCAGTTATGAGAGAGAGAGGTAGAGAGAGAGAGAGAGATGACGCACACTGTGTAATCAGATGTGGCTAATTCCTAATGTTCACCTCTTCATGTTTAATAAATCAAGTGTTATGATCTGCCGAGCTCCCTTTCAGTGTCCTCCTTCCAACAAAGCCAACGAGCTAAGAACTGTAAAGCCTGCATATAGGGTTAGGACACATAATATTGCAAATTATAGACACATAATATTGTCTTAAAAAAATAACGTTATTAACCGTTATTTTTTTTCAACTGTAATAATTCAGAGGAACGCAGGAACAGAAACGTTAAAATATAGATTCTGCTCTGAGTGAACCAATTTAATTTTCTTTTCGTTTTCAAGCCCTGGTGAAAATACTGTAATATTACATACAATGGCCTGAAATTTGAAATCATAACGTAAAGTGTATGAAACTTCAGTCAACAAAGTATTCTTTAAACAATGGCACTTACAGCCTATGAATGAATGAAAATACATATTTTTAAAAAAAAAACAACATTAACTTATAATATGATAGAAATCTTCCCTCAGGTAGATTGAATGTTTTCCTGCCTTGCTGGATGTTGGGACTCATGATCAAGAAGTTGTTTGTATTCACTCAAATGCAAAACGTGGATATTAGTGAAAGGGAATTGCCCTTAGCATGAGTCCCGCTCTCTGTGAAGCAGGAACAGCCAGCAGAGGATTTCACTTGGTCTTAAAGCCTTCCTCAAATGGCTATGTTCACAAATGAAACCATGATTTGTACAAAAAGAATGGTTCGTTATCAACTGAGAATTAGTTATTCATGTGGTCTGGTGGTCACGGCGTATGCCTACGAATACGGGACAAACTGCAGACTGTACTCTATAGGTTTCATATGGGACGCTTCTATGGTGCCTTAAATATGGGATGATTCCATATTATACAGAACGGTCAGCAACCCTATCATTAACCTGCAGGCTGTGCTCTGTGTGGAGCTGCTGTGAGTGCAGGAAACCTAGGGACCACATATTTCAGCCCAGAGACATGACCAGACCGGCCAAAAACAGACCGGCCCACCGGGAATATACTCCTGGTGCTCCTGATTAGCCATTCCTGGCCTGCACACTCACACATTCATTATTTCGACATTAATGAATGGGTGGTCCTCTCAGAAATCTCTTGCTTCAGTGAGCCGGTAGCTGTGCAGTCAAATGTCCACCTTATTTTTCCCAAAAGAGTGGACGCGGTTTGTAATCTCATCCACGTCCAGCTTTTTTTTTTTTTAGCTGTACACAACAGCTTGTTTTGCTGCTTGATATTGCAAATTAACACATTATCTTAATGTATTATCTTAATTATGAACACACTGGTTTGATATGCAAACAGTTTTACTGTTTCCTGCACGTTATTATTCTCTTATTTCCCTATAGCAGGTAATGAACCAGAAGTCTCACACACAGGCTTATTTCCACTTAGAAGAATAAGGGATAGCGTATTTGCTTCCCTGCTGATCAAAAGTACACTGAGCAGGACAAGACTTTGGGGGCCAGTGACCCCTGGGCTTGAGGTTATGGTTTGGCCCTAAACCTACACACTACAAATGCCCCCAACTAGGACAGCATTATGGAGTAACACAAAATACACAATTTAAATATGCTTTGAGGTTTATATATATTATTTAATATGCAATGTGTCTAACCTAGTAACATTAGATGTAGTAATAAAAAGTCATTGTAACACAATAAACAGGATGTGTTCTCTTATATGAGAGTTCAAAACCTGAATAAACAGACTTTTTCTTGTAACTGTACAGTTATTGTCCTTGGTGTGAGCGTTTCTTAAGACTTCATCCTCCATATCCACAGACTTTGAACAAATAACATCTTATTACAGTGCTTTTCAGCTAAAACATTATCAAATCAGATCCCTGTGTCTTGTTGAAATATTTATTTGTGTCTGTGGCATAATGTGATGAATGTTGTCTCAAATTAATGAAGTGTTTGGTTCTTGATTGTATATTATCAGGTTCTGGTTCAGTAATAAAGAAGCAAGGATGTCTGGAGTCATATTCCTGCTGAAGCTCTGTGTTGCTGCAGTAGAAACTGACAGAGAAACAGGAACAAGATTCTCCTCTCTGCTGTCATCTGTGTGCAGCTACAAAACCTTCCCTTTTGATGAAGAGAGCGATGATCAGAGTGATTTCCTGCTGGATCTGTTCTCTCATGTGAAGAACTATGAGACTCAAACAGGCAGGAGTTTTCTTCCAGCATTACAGTCAGTTTTCCAGTCACCTGATGTCTGGATCATAGATCTCTCAGAGAGAAAGATCTCCGTCCTACTGGAAGTGCTGAAGCTCCAGACAGAGAAGAAACCAGTCGAGCTAAGAAGATGTTCAGAGGAAGAGAGAGACGTGATGAGTTTCCTTCAGTGTCTGCAGCACATCTCACAGCTGAGGTAAAGTAGTCTATATAAACAGCTCTTCAGTTTACTGAAAAGATCATAATAATATATAACCTATAACATGCTTTCAGGGCCATTTCAGTGGGACTCATTATCAGCCCTGGAGTATCATGCCAGAACTTCCCACTTTAGTTAATGACTGACTACCGGTATATGAAAATAATGTAATTAAAACCTCAGTTTACAAGTCTGAAATAGTGCATTGTTCTCTTCAGACTTGTAATTCATTGTATTTTTCTAGAGCTTTCATTTTTAAGTTAAATTTGTAACCACATAAATCGAAAATAAGGGACAATTGTTATTTATTTTATAGGAAAAAAGGCACAGACTAAGGGACAATCAAAATATTAGTGCTGTACCATAATGTGCCTTCAGTTAAAAAGTTCCTAGAAATAAACTCTTTTGTTTTTGTACAAATATTCTAAAAATGATAGTCATTTAAAAAAAAAAGTAATTATCCTGAATAAACTGCACTATTATATAAATGTGAGTGGACAAGTAATTTAGGAGGTGAAAATCAGGGCTCTGAACCGGTTCAAGGAACGAAAACGAAAACCGGAAACGAACAAAATTTTGACAGAAACAAAATAAAATTTTATAGTTCCGAACAGAATCGAAAATTTGAAATGGCCATTAACCGGTTAATAACGTTATTTTATCGTTCCATTTAATATTTGAAATTTGCTGTCAATCACGAATTCCAGGAGTATGGCATATGCAAATGTGACGAAGCCAAGAGTGAAATGTTCGCTCAGCTGTGAACTCATCATAGGTCAGTCTCAATGACAATGAACCGCCCTTAGAGTTTATCTGAGGATATGTGAGATGAATTCAACAGATCACTAAACTTGTTTTGTTTTCGAGAGAAACGAATAGCTGTTTTTATAATGTTTGTAAACATTTTGCTTTAGACTACAGGCATTTTAGCCTTCATTATTTCGTAAAGTAATAGGGCTAATAAAATACAGTGCCGCAACTTTAGTTTTTTTTTTTTTTTTTTTTTAGGAGCCTACATTTGGCCAAAATCTAGAAAAGATGACTAACCACAGTGGGTTATTGACTAACGTTAGATCTCTATTTTCTCTTTTTGAGTAAATAAAATGCTGTACTTTTATTATTATTACATTACTATTATTTTAGGGACTGAAGTTTAAGGTTAAAATTTGTTCTATAACTTTAAATAAGATATAAAGGTAATATCGCGAGAACAGAGACCTGTGATTAGAATCACGGGAGAGAATAGTCTGCGTGCAGTTATGAGAGAGAGAGGTAGAGAGAGAGAGAGAGATGACGCACACTGTGTAATCAGATGTGGCTAATTCCTAATGTTCACCTCTTCATGTTTAATAAATCAAGTGTTATGATCTGCCGAGCTCCCTTTCAGTGTCCTCCTTCCAACAAAGCCAACGAGCTAAGAACTGTAAAGCCTGCATATAGGGTTAGGACACATAATATTGCAAATTATAGACACATAATATTGTCTTAAAAAAATAACGTTATTAACCGTTATTTTTTTTCAACTGTAATAATTCAGAGGAACGCAGGAACAGAAACGTTAAAATATAGATTCTGCTCTGAGTGAACCAATTTAATTTTCTTTTCGTTTTCAAGCCCTGGTGAAAATACTGTAATATTACATACAATGGCCTGAAATTTGAAATCATAACGTAAAGTGTATGAAACTTCAGTCAACAAAGTATTCTTTAAACAATGGCACTTACAGCCTATGAATGAATGAAAATACATATTTTTAAAAAAAAAACAACATTAACTTATAATATGATAGAAATCTTCCCTCAGGTAGATTGAATGTTTTCCTGCCTTGCTGGATGTTGGGACTCATGATCAAGAAGTTGTTTGTATTCACTCAAATGCAAAACGTGGATATTAGTGAAAGGGAATTGCCCTTAGCATGAGTCCCGCTCTCTGTGAAGCAGGAACAGCCAGCAGAGGATTTCACTTGGTCTTAAAGCCTTCCTCAAATGGCTATGTTCACAAATGAAACCATGATTTGTACAAAAAGAATGGTTCGTTATCAACTGAGAATTAGTTATTCATGTGGTCTGGTGGTCACGGCGTATGCTTACGAATACGGGACAAACTGCAGACTGTACTCTATAGGTTTCATATGGGACGCTTCTATGGTGCCTTAAATATGGGATGATTCCATATTATACAGAACGGTCAGCAACCCTATCATTAACCTGCAGGCTGTGCTCTGTGTGGAGCTGCTGTGAGTGCAGGAAACCTAGGGACCACATATTTCAGCCCAGAGACATGACCAGACCGGCCAAAAACAGACCGGCCCACCGGGATAATACTCCTGGTGCTCCTGATTAGCCATTCCTGGCCTGCACACTCACACATTCATTATTTCGACATTAATGAATGGGTGGTCCTCTCAGAAATCTCTTGCTTCAGTGAGCCGGTAGCTGTGCAGTCAAATGTCCACCTTATTTTTCCCAAAAGAGTGGACGCGGTTTGTAATCTCATCCACGTCCAGCTTTTTTTTTTTTTAGCTGTACACAACAGCTTGTTTTGCTGCTTGATATTGCAAATTAACACATTATCTTTATGTATTATCTTAATTATGAACACACTGGTTTGATATGCAAACAGTTTTACTGTTTCCTGCACGTTATTATTCTCTTATTTCCCTATAGCAGGTAATGAACCAGAAGTCTCACACACAGGCTTATTTCCACTTAGAAGAATAAGGGATAGCGTATTTGCTTCCCTGCTGATCAAAAGCACACTGAGCAGGACAAGACTTTGGGGGCCAGTGACCCCTGGGCTTGAGGTTATGGTTTGGCCCTAAACCTACACACTACAAATGCCCCCAACTAGGACAGCATTATGGAGTAACACAAAATACACAATTTAAATATGCTTTGAGGTTTATATATATTATTTAATATGCAATGTGTCTAACCTAGTAACATTAGATGTAGTAATAAAAAGTCATTGTAATACAATAAACAGGATGTGTTCTCTTATATGAGAGTTCAAAACCTGAATAAACAGACTTTTTCTTGTAACTGTACAGTTATTGTCCTTGGTGTGAGCGGTTCTTAAGACTTCATCCTCCATATCCACAGACTTTGAACAAATAACATCTTATTTCAGTGCATTTCAGCTAAAACATTATCAAATCAGATCCCTGTGTCTTGTTGAAATATTTATTTGTGTCTGTGGCATAATGTGATGAATGTTGTCTCAAATTAATGAAGTGTTTGGTTCTTGATTGTATATTATCAGGTTCTGGTTCAGTGATGAAGAAGAAAGGATGTCTGGAGTCATATTCCTGCTGAAGCTCTGTGTTGCTGCAGTAGAAACTGACAGAGATACAGGAACAAGATTCTCCTCTCTGCTGTCATCTGTGTGCAGCTACAAAACCTTCCCTTTTGATGAAGAGATTTATCATCATGTTCATCATTATCAGAGTGATTTCCTGCTGGATCTGTGCTCTCGTGTGAAGAACTATGAGACTCAAACAGGCAGGAGTTTTCTTCCAGCATTACAGTCAGTTTTCCAGTTACCTGATGATGTCTGGATCATAGATCTCTCAGAGAGAAAGAGCTCTATCCTACTGGAAGTGCTGAAACTCCAGACAGAGAAGAAACCAGTCGAGCTGAGAAGATGTTCAGAGGAAGAGAGAGACCTGATGAGTTTCCTTCAGTGTCTGCAGCACATCTCACAGCTGAGGTAACGTGGTCCGGTTCAGAGAATCCAGAGTTGGTGACGTTACTGTTTGAAGTTTCTTGGTTTCTCCCTCAAGCTGGAAGGATATTTATCCAGCAAAACCTCCAGTTCTCCACTCCTTCGATTTTCTTCTGACAGGGTTAAATTTACTCTAAAACCTAAATCCATTCCTGTTAGAGGAATGAGGTTTCTATTCAGACAGATACATACAATTAGGCGCAGACCAGATTATAAATAAACTGACCATTTAAACTGTTTACAAAAGTGTGTAATGTTCCTAAATGGAGATTTGCTTATATTTACAGTCTGTGTTGTTTTTATAGTTATTATTTAGTGGTTAAATGATGGTGAGTAGTGTAGGCAATGAGGTCTATGAGGGTTCCCATCACTGAGCACTTGATCTAATGATGAACAGTGGTCAGAGAGGAATATGTCCAGGGTCCTGAGCAGCTTAAACATTCTTCTGAGACTCAAGACTTTTCAGTGTTTGAACTTGAATAGCAGTCTTGTCTAATTTCTCTGTTTGTCCCACTTTGTCACCAGTCGCTGACTATCAGGTCTAACTGTAGGACAAATTTCAGAAGTGTTTGACTTAATATTCATTATTTCATAAATATAATGAAGTTTGTCTGTGTGTAGACTGTCCAAAGAGACTGCCCAGAAGCTTGTTGAATGTGTCTATGAAGCTCAAGAAGAAGAGCTGACTCGATGCTTCCTGCAGAAAGTGGACGGGGATCTGACTTCCTGTTCCTTGAGCTGGGAAGAGCTTCATTATTTCCTGCAGCACAGCATTCAACAAATCACTCTGAACCTCAGAAAGAGCAACATTCAATGCAGAATCAGTGAAATTCTGCCATTCCTGAACAGGATTCAGTTTAAAAGGTAAACAGGCAAAATGTGTATCTAGTAAATGATAGAAAATATACAGTGATTTAATGCTAAGTGTGATGTGTGTCTGTACAGGATGAGCTCTGCCTTCATGCTGTGTGTGATCAGAGAGGTCTATGAGTCTGGCTCTGCTGGGTTTGTGTCCAGTCTGTTGAGTTCAGTGGAGAACTACATTAACCTGCAGAGCAGAGATCTGGACTCTGTTCACTGTGCGTCTCTGCGCTTCACACTGCAGCACTGCACTGCAGCTTCACTCAGTCTACAGTGGACCTCCGTACCAGAGGAAGAGCTGCAGAGCATTCTGCCTCTCTTCACACACCTCTCCCACCTCAGGTCTCACTGTTTCCTCCCTATCTCTTCTTCTGTTTCTGTCTCAGATCTAACTGTGTGTTACGTTCAGTAGCTTTCTGTGTGATGTCTACTACAAGCCTTGAATTTGCATTGAATTACGTTTTAACTACTTAAAGGTATATTGTTTTGTTAGAAGTATTGTTATTTCATGTATTAACACATCTCTTCCATCTTTATTTGACACTCTAACTTTAGAACTCTCTATTCTAATTCTATTCTGAAAAAAAACTTGACATGCGCCCTAGAAAAAAAAACTAACACTAGATTTTCTAATCTTTTTGTATTCTATCTGTTTTCTTCATATTTATTATACAATTAACAAAAGCAAAAAATGCCCCTAACACTAGCTTGGTCTATTCTTTTTCTATTCTATTGGTTTTATTTTTATTTATCATATATGTTATAGCACTTAAGGTCAGTTATTGGTTTGCATTTATGGGAGCTCTGAAAGCACAGTGATTTAAAAAAGAAAATCAGTCATTTCAAAAACAGCTCTTCAGTTAAGTAATCATAATCACAGGCAAACAATGAAAGCAATATAAATGTTTTCAAACAATTCCATCTCAAAAGGACTGAAATTGAAGGGAACCAACCATTATCACCCCAGAATCATTAAAAGCATTCAGAATAGAAATAATTCCTTAAGATTCCCATTCATACTAAATGGTTTACATTTTCTAAAGCTGTTTTAAGGCTCTTACTGATGTTACAGAATCTGTCCTGATCCAGTGTTTGTCTGTGTTCAGTGTTGACAGGCTGCTGTTGCTGAAGATGCTTCACTGCTGCAGTGTGTCTGATGTCCAGCAGGAAACAGCAGCTGTTCTGCTCTCTGTCCTTCAGCACAAGCTGGACTTTTCCTGCCGCTCTGCTCTGGATCTGACAACAAACACAGACTTAGAGCCTTTACATCTGACCGCTGACGACTGCCATGTGATGTCCAGAGTCATTCAGAGAGCTCATTCAGACACAAAGACACGGCTGATTCTGCAGGACTGTGAGATACATACAGCTGGAATGGATCAGCTGTTCCCAGTGTTACACTCTGTTCAGCTCTGGTGAGAAACACCAACAAATCACATTCACACACTGATCCAGTATGAAAGCATTCAGTACATATAATGCATCTATCTCTTGCTCTCTGTCTGTCAGCTGTGATAAACCTCTGCTGCTTCAGTTTCTGGCTCATGTGAGGCCTGAGGAAGCCCCGTCTCTCTCTCAAGCTCTGGGTGAAGATCTGGATCTCAGTCAGACTCAGCTGGATCCACAGGTCTGTAGAGGTCTGGAGCTGATTCTGGAATATTCTGAAGGACTGACAGAACTGGATCTGAGTCAGTGCCGTCTCACCGATCACAGTCTGGATCTGCTGCTCCCAAACCTCCACAAAGCTCAAATCATTGAGTGAGTGACTGAGACACTCAAAGTGTACATTTCTCCGGTGTAATGTAATAGTTGTTAGATTTCTGATTTGTTTGTTTGATCTCAGTTTCAGTGGCAATAGCATCACTGACGCTGGGGCTGAGAGAATCTACAGGATCGTCACTCACAACAGTAACATAAAGACAGTAAGGTGTGTCACAAGGTAGCCCAAAGTGATTTAAGCTTATTAAAATGTATGCAACACATTGGTTAAAGGCTTGTTTTTGTTTTTTCATAAATTAAAGAGCATGCTGTTGCCACTTTTCATTCTCTCATTCATTTATCGTATCACAACAGTCATCCACTTTAAATGAATTTTATAGGAACTATTTATATTTGTCAACAATTTAACCAAAGCTTTTAGATAAAGTTTTGAAGTCGTAAAAACAAATGTCAGGTGGTCAAATTTTAACAGATAGTTTGTTGTTGTTTGCAACGAAGTGGAAATCATTAATGATGTTAAGTGTGTGTTTCATTTACATGCATTCATTTATCAGATGCTTTCATGCAAAATGACTTACAGATGAGGACACAGGCAGCAGGTATAGTGTAGCTAATATCAATGTGTTTGTATCTCTGTAGGCTCTTCAGCAACAGAATTGAATCCAGAGAGCTCTTCTGCTCAGACTCCCGATTTGAGATCTGGTGATGCCAGTCAACTCTCTCTGGAATCAGCAAACAGGTGAAATAACCAGTGGGAAATAATGAGGTAACAGGTGTAAAAATCTTTAAGGGAAATCTGCCCATCAGAGTCCCTAAGAAGCAGCAAACCACCAGATTGTGAACCACATTCATTTTTATTATCACTTTTAATCATAATCAACAGTGGGTTTCTGTTACACTCTTTTGTAAAATGAAAAAAAAAAAAATCTTTTTGTAAACTTCCTTCTCAACACTTTGATTTGTTTCATGCAGATTTTTCTTAATAGTATACCTTATGAATGTTATATAAAAAAAGATTTCAGATATATAAAAATACTTCAGCTTTGACATCTTTCTGTTTCAATGTCCACTTTGTTCCAGTAGAGGGCAGCAACAAGGTCCAAGAAAATCCACAGCGAAGGTGACAAGGAGGCAATAGACGTGAAAACAACCAAAATAAAGAGCAAGAGCATTTATACCGTTGATTAGCTGATCTCCTCCCCTTCATCCTAAAGAAGAGAAACCTCATCT
Organism: Carassius gibelio; assembly: GCF_023724105.1. NCBI lineage: Eukaryota > Metazoa > Chordata > Actinopteri > Cypriniformes > Cyprinidae > Carassius > Carassius gibelio. Next base: position 28,947,714 of record NC_068403.1, on the reverse strand, counting down.
GCAAGCAGCCAGTGTTCGACTGTCTGAGCTCTAGTGTTTACTGCAAACACTATTCAAGAGAGACTTTGTACTCAGTTTATTTGGCTAGTTGGGCAGGAGGGTAGGGTTACCAGCTGCTAATAAGCTCAAGGGGGGACAAGGGGTATGTTTCTTGAGGGAAAATATGGGACAGTGCCTGGTGTGGCGGTGCCCCCACTCCATTGGCAGACTCACTGATAGTGGTTCACCCATTTCTAGCACATACCACCTTACATGGTGTATTAATAATGCACCTTTCCCCTAAACATGTGTAATTGCTGATGTATTCTCATGAATAGGCCAATCAATGTGTATTTATTTTGCTAAATAAAGATTCATAATATTCTGAACATTCAACGAATTGACAGATGCACTTCCACTTTTTTCATTACAATTTTAATTACAATTTACAGAACCAGATTAAAAAGAAAAAGTCTTAAATCACAACTCCAGAGGTTCAGGGAACGAGAAGGGGGAGAATGGATGGTGAACTTGCATGTTAGTAAAGGCAGGTGCAGGAAAAAAAAACTGTTCAGTTTTCTGGGGACACCTTTAGGACTCAAACCTTTTCACCAGCATCTGAATCAAATAAAGAAGAAAGATAAGAGACTTCTTGGTTTTCCAGACGGCCAAAACTATGTATTTTGCATGCATTGCATTATAGTGTGGAGTGCATGAAAATAATAACAAGGCAGCAGAGCGAACTTCATCCATAGTGGTACTCACATGGTTCTTCTACGTAATCGCCATATAGTGAGTATTATAAGTTAAGTACTCGGTCTTTAAGAGAAGGACTACGTGAGAATCCATATTAGATAAGTTCGCTCTGCCGCCTTTATTATTTTGTCTTATTTGTAACGCCTAGATGTATGAGAAGAGCGCGTTGCCGTGTACCAGCCAATAAATATGTGGGACACCAACTCCTCGTTTTCTATCTCTTTCATTTCATGGATTTAACGAGTTATCCGAGTCAAATCATTACAACTTCTTCAGCAACTACAGGCTCTAATCCTCTTTTGCGCACGCTGTGTGTGTGTGTCATAGACTGTATAAAAACAGGTGTGTGTGTTTGTGTGAAATGCGGTGCTGAAGAGAAATAGTTGGGCAGTTTGATAGTCAAATCATAAAAGGCCCCTGATAAAAAATTAAATTATAATAATAGTTATTATTATTATTTAATACATTAATCGGAGAATTAGCCTAATATCGTTTTGACTATCAACAGAGACATCTGCTATCGTCGATATCTTTGACTATCGTCGATACACGATACTATCATCTATCGCCACAACCTTACCCCAAAGAAACCATCACTCTGTCGTTGCTGTAGCTTGGTTTTTAGGCTGAACATCATACCGTAGAGCTCACAGACAGTCCCATCTTCTCGCTCCAGCACCAGCACAGTGTTGTGGAAAATCTTCAGTGCATTGCTGAGGAAGGATAGGTAAACCTAAAAGGAGGGTCAATGATCCTGTGTTCTGGCACTGTTTGCATTATCATGATTTCTTTAATTCCTGTTTCATGAAATAATATTTAGATGACAAAAAAAGTGCAATTAAAATTAATTACTTGTAGATCAAGGGAGTTGCCCTCACCATCCTGGTCATCCTTGAACAGCCGCCATAGTGACTTTGGGCACTAGTCCTCTACCAATGAGAGAAAGTAGGTCTTGACAGGAGCCCAGCTGTCGTGAAGCCTCTTCACTGCAGGCCACAAGCTCAGCCATCTTGTGGGCACATGTCTAAGAAGGGGCTAGTACTCTATCTCCACAAAGGTGTGAATTGACTTAAGTTCCTCAATGCATTTGGCAGATGAGGACAAGTTGCTAAAGGTCTTGTTGACGACATGTTCGATGTCGATCTCCTGCATGTTTTGCACTGTTGTGAACAATGTGGGCTACACGGTTTGCCTTCAAAATGCAATTGTTGTTCTCTTTCAGTTTCTGGAAGACAGAGTTGTTTCTCCCGTAATTCAGACTAGCATTGTCAGTGGAATATGCAGATATCTAGTCCCAGTCCGTTTTCCTCCAGCTTGGTGACTATCTGGTTGTAGATCTGTCATCATAGAAATCGAGGATCTTCGTCTGTATTCCCAAGTCTGGCGTCCAGTAACACACTGAGTGGGAAGAGCTTGGTGGTCCCATGATTGGAGGCATCTGAAGCCACTGAGAAGAATGACGTGTGGGCTGTCAAGACACACACACAGATGGGATGATATATAAATATCTATATAAATATTTATACCCTTTCAAAAATGATAGTTGCTTTTGTTTTATTTTGGGATATAATGAATAGGGAAATTTAGCTCACATGTAAGGATACAAAGAGCCTGGTTTCACAAAGGCAAGGATGAGTAGCATTGTTAGCTAACATTAGCTACTTATGCAATTTCAGTGAACTGAAGGAAAAGTTGACTTTTAAAATACCAGTAGAAGATGATGATTAGACAAATAGCTAACACACAACAATGCTACATCCATGAACATAACTTTAACTTTACTTTTGGTTGTTGCCTCTGGTTGCTCATTCAGTGGTCTTCTGAGGACTTTCAAGAAATCTTCGATGGAGGCCGGGGCAAGCACATCCGTGACAATGGCTTCTGCCTTCGTCTGACCACAGGCCGTCCTCTTGGCAATGTTCAAGTCCAGAGAAATCATTGGGACTAGCTTTGTGCCACAACCATACTGCACTTGAGTCAGCAGTTCAACTGAGGGGTGGGTGTGGCAACAGAAGTGTGCTGAACTGTCAAGTAATGTTCGTTTGGCTGCCTGCGGCTTGAGGATATAGCGCGACTAACTTTATGTGTGCGCACACGCTACGCGGGACAGGTGGTCACCCTACAGGGGGGTCAAAAAGGCTTTTGTTTTTACAGTATTAAATGTCATGGTACTAAAGCAGTTAGGATATGTCACAGAGCTTGATGCTTACTTTTTTCAGAAGGAGCACATGTGCTTCAAAGTTAAAACATTTAGAAGCACATTAAAGAATTTTAGGGGCGCAATGAAAATGTATTAAATAATGTGTTTCACTTAATAAAGCGATATGAGGAGACCTTTAAAAGCAAAGTGATTTCAATTATATGAATACAATAAGTACACTATGTTTTCATTTATTTCAACAGTATTTGATAATTATTTTTATTCTGTATGACAGTGAAAGTGAAAGTGACATTTTTCAGCCAAGTATGGTGACCCATACTTGGAATTCGTGCTCTGCTTTTAACCCATCCAAGGTGTACATACACAGCAGTGAACACACACACACTGTGAACACACACCCGGAGCAGTGGGCAGCCATTTATGCTGCGGCCTAAAAATCCTGATTTGGATATTAGAAGCATATTAGTGTATTATGTGTAAGACAGGATAAAAAGATGGGTCTTTAATCTAGATTTAAACTGCAAGAGTGTGTCTGCCTCCCGAACAATGTTTGGTAGGTTATTCCAGAGTTTAGGCCCAAGTAGGAAAAGGATCTGCCGCCCGCAGTTGATTTTGATATTCTAGGTATTATCAAATTATAAAAGGACCACATTCAAATACTGAGGTGATAAACCATTCAGGGCTTTATAAGTAATGAGCAATATTTTAAAATCTATACGATGTTTGATAGGGAGCCAGTGCATTGTTGACAGGACCGGGCTAATATGGTCATACTTCCTGGTTCTAGTAAGAACTCTTGCTGCTGCATTTTGGACTAGCTGTAGTTTGTTTACTAAGCGTGCAGAACAACCACCCAATAAAGCATTACAATAATCTAACCTTGAGGTCATAAACGCATGGATTAACATTTCTGCATTTGACATTGAGAGCATAGGCCGTAATTTAGATATATTTTTGAGATGGAAAAATGCAGTTTTACAAATGCTAGAAATGTGGCTTTCTAAGGAAAGATTGTGATCAAGTGGCACACCTAGGTTCCTAACTGATGACGAAGAATTGACAGAGCAACCATCAAGTCTTAGACAGTGTTCTAGGTTATTACAAGCAGAGTTTTTAGGCCCTATGATTAACACCTCTGTTTTTTCTGAATTTAGCAGTAAGAAATTACTTGTCATCCAATTTTTTATATCGACTATGCATTCCATTAGTTTTTCAAATTGGTGTATTTCACCGGGCTGCGAGGAAATATAGAGCTGAGAATCATCAGTGTAACAACAATGAGTTTTACATAGTAATTAACTCAAATGATATATAGGGAATTTGAATAATTAATCAAGAATTTGATTAATATATATCTCAGATGACAGTTACATTTAATTTTATTGATTATGAAAAATAGCTCAATTGCCAATACCAATACTAATCACAGGGCACTGTGATTTACTCATTAATATGTCAATATTACATTCTTCATATCAATTATTGTGATCTCTTACTGTAAATTACTGCAGATCAAACCGTGGTATGTCCAGCACACCACTGTAGACCTATCAATTTTCAATAAAGTTATCACGCCTTATAATTCAAGGAAAAGTATTCTCTGGCCATGAAAATATTATCCTATCCTTATGATAAATTTAGTTTCTAAATTTAGAGCTTGTAGCTAAAGACCAAAACATTTCAGTGACTCGTAATGTGAGTGGGGTGGAGTCCAAAGCCAATCATTTTATATATGGGTTTTTAATAATTCAACTAGTAATACATCAAACTACAAATCACACAGAGTAAATATGCATACGAAAATACAGACAATAAACATTTACCAGACATAACGGAATCCAAATAATAGAGAGAGAGAGAGAGAGAGAGAGAGAGAGCGAGAGAGAGAAGTGTAGAAAGCGAGAGAGATCACAGAATGAGCTCAGGTATGAAAATCAGTCAGTAAACCTTAGTGGAACCAACAACGAATCAAATAATAGCAACACTTTAAAGCAGCATTTAAATCTCCATAGAAAACGATACTTGCATGGCCCAGTGGGTGAGCGTGGTACCGGCGACGCACGTGTGATGTCACGTGGTCCTTTGAAAACTGCGCGCGTGGGCCGGAGGCCGTGTGACGCGCGTGCAAGCTGCGCTGGATCTTGGCGTGAGCGTGGAGTCACGTGTTCCTTTGTTGCAAAGAGGTGTTCGTTCATCTTCGCGCGGTATTTGAAAGGTTCAACAAACAATGTTCCAGAATTCGTCTTCATTGTGTGGAGAGGCGAATCGTTGAATAAACTTAGTAAAGAAAAGAAAACAAAACAACGAAAATGAAAGTTTCCAAATGAGCCATGAAAATGGCTTTCCTCTCCTCAGTCCGTGTGCTGAGGGGGGAGGAGAACTGAGCGCGGCCCGAGGCCGCGCGGAGCGACGTGTCCGAGAACGGAGAACGGGAAGAAGAGCAAGAAGAGCGCAAGAAGAGAGGGTGGACCTTGTTTGGTCAATTCTTATAGCTTGAAATAGTTCACGCCCATTTTCGAGGGAGCATCCAATGAACATCCGCGATCTGAAGCGGCGGGAAAGTTCCTTTGTCTCTGTTGAGACAACCCCCGATGATTTAGGGCCTGTCCGATTTCATCAGGAATATTAAAGCAAGTTCATTATTCCAGATTAAATACATTTTTCATTACTTTGCTCTAGATAAATGGGTCTGTCAAAGCATGACGATTAGAACAAGACTAGACATAATATATATATGACCAAAGATCTAATTTTTAGATCGAATTACACATTTAAAGATTTGTTTAACACATGATAACACTGCAGATATTCCCAATTTATATGGGAAACCTCTAATGTACCGCAAAAACAATACTATACACATTAAGACTACATTTGAGTACATTCTATCATTCTTTTGTAAGGATTAGGTTTCCTGTCCTGTGGTCCTGTGAGCTCGTAAAATTTTACGAGCTACCAAGGAGTGTGGGGGTTGCAGAACATTTCTTTTTGAGAAAGTATAAGATTGAAATCAAGCATTTCCACTTATAAGTCAGCACTTTAACCATTTACCCAGGATTAACCATTTTATGCAATACACAAACATATAAAATACATATTTAATAAAGGACTTACAAAAGTAAGGAACAAAAAGAAAGGTTTCTTTTTGTGTGTGTGTGTGTGTGTGTGTGTTAAGGAATTTGGTTTCAGGTATCCTTTGAGGCTCGCATGGGTATCGTAAAGTAATTTAAGTCCAGCCAGGCTGGTATTTAGTACCAACAGTCTGAATTTACAAAACAGAATTTAACCCATGAATCGCTGACCTGCATATCTGTTACATCTCCCCCTTTACGTCAGATGAAGTCCCTGTGTGGACATCATCGGACGGCAATCATCCGGATGGGCAGATGACAGGTGAATCGTGATGGTCATGCAGCAGGTGGGTCATGATGACAGGTGGTTCCTGAAGCTGAGGATTCAGCTTGGTGAGGTTCGGTATTGTCTTTCACTTTGCGTCCCTTTTCCGGGGATTCCATCGGAGACCTCCAGCCACAGTTGTCGTGAGTTTGGCTGTAGAGGTTTGCATCTCGTTGAGTATCCTGTATAGGATGAAGGTCACGCCAAGAGTAAGGGCGGGACCAATGACGGTGGAGATGCACCGTGCAGTGTCGGCAGCAGTCCAGGCTAGGACCGCAGATGACTGGTTCAGAATGGGCTGTCGAGACAGTGCTTGGAGGGCTGTATCGACAGGAGTAATGTCAATGTGTTGGGTGGTACCTTTCAGTACTTGGTCCAGCAGGTTGGCACGGGTGGCGGTGTCATGCTGGTCGTAGGTCAGCATAGCTGAGCGCACAGGAGTGTTGACGAGCCATCTGTTACCCACAATCTCTGCTTGCGTTTCTGTGACTTGTGTACGAGGCTTGGCTTCGGCAGGGCAGCGCGTATCGCTGACCCAGGGTTGCAGCTCGCAGATTCCTTCAGAGTTGTGTCTGAGGAAGGGTTTGCTAAGGCAGAGATAATGAATGTCTTTGGTTAAAGTACACATGTGCATGTTTGGGGCCAGGTACAGCTGTGTGTTGCTGTCGTGGTAGGCCACCACATTTGGAATGTGTGTTTTGGTGTGGGTGTTGCTCTTCCACATCCTGACACTGACAATGTCTTTAGGTCTGTAGACTTGGTTTGACTCGCTGATGAGTTGGTTCAGGAGCACGTTCACTTCTCTCTGTTTGGGGTTTACGTGCCGTAGGAAGGCGCTATCCAGAGAGTTGGCCAGGTGCATTCGTAGCAGGTCAGCTGGCATGGTGATGGTGTAAGACAGCACAGTTAACACAAGGCTTAAGGGTATCATGTATGGTGGGGTTTTACTCGTGGTTAGGCTGTCTTTGGAGGAGCTAACCTCCCACAGCATGTCTGTTGTTAACGCTGTAAACAGCTGAGTCTGGGTAAAGTCCTTCTGGAAGACAGTAAACAGTGGTTTCAAGGAGTTTACAGTCTGGTTCGCTGCATTGACACTGGACATAACAATGTTAAACATTCTGGCGGCAGCAGCGGCTCTAAGCAAAGCTCCCGGGAACTGTTTGGAGCGGTGGTGGTGTCCACCTAACTCCATTTGTGTAACCGTCACTTTCTTATGTTGGCTGAACAGGTGTTTGACATCGGCCTCAGTGTGAGTGAGGGAGTCCTCTCTCCATCGGAACCTTGTACAGCTGTATTCGGTTACAGTGCTGGGGTAGTGTGCCCTGTCATCGGTAGTCAGGAGTCTCAGCGGTTTTCTCGGTGGCAGCTGTCCTCTCTTTGGCTGACAGCACGGCACGGCAAACCGCAGCATCATCCTGGTACAGATAATAGGGAGAGAGAGAGAGAAAGGGGAGAAAGAAACAAACAAGGCCTGTCTTTGGTTGGACAGGACAGTCTCTTTGCTTTGTGGGCGGTGACTGGGTTTAGCTCGCCCTCGCCCATGTTTTGCCACATCTTGCTGCTGGCATGACGCTTGCTTCAGTGTTTTGTCAGTGGCTCTGGTGCTGCGTGGTGCAGCACATGCTGCGTCATGGAAATATATTGGCATTATCCCCCTTTTGCTCCGTGGCATTACAAGCCCTGGCATTGTGATGTCAGACGGTGCACAACCCACAATATTGTTCTGTGCACGCAGCATGGTTTGTGTATCATGCAGTGGTCTGGGGCTTTGGTTGTCAGTGACTGTAGACTGGTTGCCAGGGTGGATGGAGGGGTCTGAGAGGTGGTAAATCAAAGTCATTATCAAGGTTTCAGAAGCCCGCATGTCCGCTATGTTGGTCTGTGTAGACAACGGAGCCTGCGTAAGCGATTCTGAGGTAGGCAGTTTAGCTAGTAAAGTTCTTGTGCTGTGTGTAATCACTTCAACCTTGAATGTGGGTGGGTGGGTTGGGAGTGACCACAGAATGTTGTTTAGTGTGCCAGTTTTGGCAAGGGTGTCAGTGTGATCTTTAAAGTCCTCGTCTAGACTTGGTAACTTTGAGTGTCCTTTTTCCTTCTTCCAGTACACGATCACATTGTGTGTTTTTGTGATGTTATCACATTGCTGGAACAGGTGTTGGTGTTTGACATGCTTGTTTGCAAGTGTGAGTCCGAGTTCCACACATTCAGGTGAGGATTGGAAGAAACCCAGCGTGTGGTGTAAGGTTTGACCACCTTGCAGGTTGAGCCGAACAGCGACCCCTTTGGTGTAGGCTGGTACCACCGTACCCTGTTTGTTGACTAAGGTACAGAGGCTTGAACTTGGGCCTGTTGTTAGGGCGTTGTACTCATGGCTGGCTGCTGGGGTTCCCGTGACCTCTGTGACCTGACCGTCTGGCTCTGTGGGAGTTCCCGTGACCTCTGCGACCTGACAGTCTGGCTCTAGCAACCTGTGTGGCTGGAGAGAAAGAGGTTCTCGCACTTGAGCAAAGTCTTTTAGCTGTTTGAAGTTCAGAAAAGGGTCAAAGTGTTCTAGCAGGTCTTTGTCGATGAGCAATGTATGAGTGTTCATTGGTGGGACATACATGGGATGTATTAGACTCATCGGAACAAATGTCAGGTGAATGGAAACAACCTGTTCAAACTGGATGTCATCCTGTCTGTACACCTGTACATTCAGTTCATAAGTTTGAGGTGTAAGAGTTCGATCTTGTCTCTTAGCTTCAAATTGGAGTCTTTTGAAAAGGTAAGATGAGATCACCGTCAGGTTTAATCCTGTGTCGATCAGGTCTTCCCTGTTGACTCCTTTTCGACCCACCCCCTTTTTGACAGGGCTGCCCAGGAATGTTGGCATTAGGGCAGGTGGGACGATCGGTGGGTGGTGGTCTTGTGTAGCTCGCTGCGAAGGCAGGTAGTCGAAACAGCATTTTCTGGTACCTTGTGTTTGTGGTACCTGGTGTGAGGACCTGTGCTGTCTCGTTCAGTTAGCTGTAGCTGTTGACTGTGGAGTTCGGGCAGTGTTCTGGGTGCTTGGCTCATCTTCCTTGCGAGTATTCATGTGAAGAAGATCTTTCAGCACCCTCAGGATCTCTGCTGTCTCAGACGTGGCTGCACTGTGTTGCCCTCTGCTGGCTTGGAATGGTATTGACTCTCTGTAAAGATGTCTGTGACTGTGGTGTTGTAGAGCGCCATCTAGGGTTAACTCCAAGCAGTGCTCAGAGACAGAGACGTTGGGGTTTTTCACAGTCTTTTCACAAATAGTATTTTGCTTGGTGCAAGCTTTGTGGGCTAAGTTCCGTAACTCTTGTGTAGTTCTGTTACGGGGACACGCTGGGACTCTGAGATGAAAACTCCAACTGGCATGTAGGTTTGGGAGGAACAGAGTTTTTAAGTTGAAATCCTGTTCCATACCTGGTTCGTTGCATGCTCCGAAGTAGGTGTTTCGTAGCTGACTACAGAAAGTCTGTGGGTTTTCAAATCGGCCCTGTTTGAGGTCCATAGCAATAAGGAGCCCATGGTCTGAGTTTGGATCAGAGAATTCAAGAATCAAAGTCTGTAGCAGTTGCTGGTAGTACGCTTTGACAGTCTCTGGTTGACGATCCAGAAAGCAATGCACATCACGGCTGGCCGTGATTTTTAACAGGTACAATGTGTTCACATCTGTCACGTTGGCGACAGTTTGCAAATGAAAGTCAATGGCTTGTAAAGAAGCATGAACATCATGTCCTCCTGCAGGATCTGGAATCAATGTAGAGATGCTTCTGGCTAGCTTGTGAAGTTCTCTGTGAGCAGTGCAGGGTTTGGTGACATGCGTTCTCTGGAAGGGTTCTCTTCCCTCCGTTGTTGACAGATGTTCTTGTAAGCTGGTTCTTGTTACACCCCCTTTTTCAGCTCTGGGTTCTTGGCTGAAAGGGTTGGAGTGGCGGCCCGGGAGAAATTTTGTGGTGTGCGTTTCTCCGATCCAGCCACTCTGTAATCTGTGAAATTGTCTCAGTTCTGTGTGAACAGTGTAAAGTTCATCTTGGAGCTTGTCTCTCTGCAGAGTAAGCTTGTTGAATTTAGCTTGGGCCGCTTGCAAGTGTGTTTTGCAGGCCCAGGTTTTATAGTCTTTTTTTTTTTTAGTTCAGTCTCTGCTCTTTTTAGGAGAGCGTCGCCTTGCTGGAGTTTTTTGTTGAGTTCTTTTCTGGCTTCTCTCTCCAGATGTTCTCTTTGATCTGTGTCGAGGCGAAGATCTTGCAGGGCATTGTGAAGTCTTTCAACTCCTTTCTGTAGCTCTGGATCTGTGTCGTCCTCTTTCTCGCGCTGGTTCTGGGTCTCGAGGAGAAGCTGATCAAGATGACTCTGGGTTGGGGCCTGGTCCTTCCAGGCCTCCTCCGCGATGTTGCTCCGTTCACTGAGCGGTGCCTGGGCGACGAGAATGGGAACTAGGCTTCCGAAGATCCTGGCGAGTTCTGTGTAGTAGTCGCTTTGGTTTGGATCGCGTGCCATCAGTTCATCTAGCTCGGTGTCTAGTTGCTCTGGGTGCTGCAGGTTAATGGCATCCTTGGGCAGGAAGGGGGTCGTCACTGCTTTCAACCATGTCGAGAGGTGGCCCCCGTGGACTGCTGGACTGGGTGCCTGGAACATCCTGATTCTCTGTCGGTGAGAGAAGCACAGCACACACACACAAAAAGACCAATGCAAGTTCGTTCTACGTTTAACGAGCTATATTCATACGGGCTGTGCCGTTTATGAGAATTTTGGGGCTGACTGATGCAAACAGTCAGACAGTTAAGTAGCCAATTAACTTGGGTCAACGAAGGACCTGAAATGGAGATTTGACAGGCAGTAGCCTAGCGGGTCGTGTGATGACACCGGCTGCTGGTGGTCGCTCTACTATTTAACTTCGTTGGTGGCTCCCAGGTTACTGTCTCTATGTGAAATGAAAGAAACAAATCACAACAGAACAGGTGGTAGAAAAAGATCAAAGTGAAACACAACACTTGAAATGAGATGAAAACAATAGAAACACAACGTGTTAGTGAGAATAAGGAGGCCTAAGCCTACTGCTAGGTTTTAAGATAGGGCCAACAGGTGAGTGGGCTATCTGGGTAGGAAACCTAGAAATATGGTGTGGCTTAAAGAAGCAAAAGGGTCAGAACACTTAAAATATATCCGGGGGAATATCTAATATTCTGTGGCTTATAATAAGTGGATAGGTTTTATCACTTTTGGTTCACCTGGTTGAATTGAAGTCATTCAGGTGGGAACCAGTGGCTTGGTCAACCTCCCCGGTGCTCCCCAAACACTGAACCGCAGTGTCCCCGGTCCTCCGTTACTCTGGCGTGTCGCAGGACAGCACGGCTTGTGACTTTTAGCACAACCTTTGGAGTGCCAAAATTGCTGATGTCTCTTGAGACAAGAGGAACACCGGTCGGGCAGCCTTGCTCACTGGAAACCTGAGATGACTGTCCAATCACCGAGGGAGTTCTACAATCAAATACACCAAGGATGAACAAAGGAAACTTAAAGTTAATTAAGGTTTGGTTTGTTTAACATCAATTGAGTAACTATATGTAGAGAGGAAAGGTAACAGCTTTACCTAATCATGATAAAACAAAACAAAGGAATTTATGATAATAATGGTAATTATCAAAATAACCTAAGTCAAAAGAGAGAAGCAAAATAATAAACATCAAATTAAAAGACAGTAATGAAACAAGGGAGAAGGAGTAGCTGGTTTTCACCACAAGGGGGGGGGGGGGGGGGAGTACTGCTTCTCTGTCTTTAACCTGCTGAGCAGAAAACTTAATTCAAATTAAAAATTCAAAACTGGTTTAAATCAAAATTTAAAATAAGCATGTATGAATTAAAATGAAAATATGAATAATATCCTATAATAACCATTGATAGCTTGTAAGTTATCATTAATGATCATGAAATTAATCAAACAGTGTGAGATTAATCAAAGAGGGTAAAAGTGGACATGCAATTTCAAGCAGAATGGAAAAGACAGAGGTTTGTTAGTCGATTTAACAGGAGACTGCCACTAGATGGCTTACCTTCTAAGTAGGTCAATCAGTGGTTGACCTGAAACATCTAGATTTCCACTATTAACAATTACATTTTAATTCAAATCATGTTTGAAACAAACTCAAAGTAAATGTAAACAGTCAAAGGCAGGGAACATTCTTTTGTTTCCCTGTAATAATATTCGCACGAGCAAAGCTGTAAATGCAAATATTTATCGAGAATTTAGACATCTAATTCAAATACATCAAGGGGAAAGATTAGCAATTAGAGCGCATTATCTGAAATGGCCACAGGATGGCAGCTTTGCACTCATGCAAGCTGGAATCAAAAAGCAGGGCGTACCCTGAAATTTCTAACCCACGCGTTCCTCCTGGTGTTTAGATAGAGGAATTACAATTTCAATATGACTTAGAAATTATCTGATCGTTTGTCAGGCTGATTTTCTGCATCAAAAATCACAAGTAACAAACAGAAAGTTTTAATTTCTGAGGTGCTATATATTCACATAGGTTGAAGAAGGATCCGTTCACTTCCAAAACACAAATGTAACAAAAACAGGAATTTTCCAACTGTTGACTCCAATAGACATTTATCAAAATAGCACTTATGATTTAAATGTTTTAGGTTTAAAATCGGGTAGCTAAGCCAATTCTAGACCAGGAGTTTTTATCGTTTATTTTTTTGAATATCATGTGGTTTACCATGAATTCAATAACGATATTTAATAAGAAGGCCTTTTTACTGAATCAGAGGAACATCGCTCATGTTCAGATTTACATGTTGCAACTATTAAAAGATTTCTTTATCTTTTAATTATTCATATTAAAATGTTCTCACTGTAAAAAGATTTTGGTCTTTCTTAACAGGATACTTTTAACATTATACTGCAGTTTACTTTCATCAAAAATAACAGTGACTATACTGTTAAGTTTCTACAAATACCTAGCGCGCTGACTGATCAGCTTTTTGCCTCAGTCAGTTGAGTGAGTTCGCGTCTTGCGACTTATCTCACCAGTAACGTTACATAATTTCATAGCGCACGTGCAGAAATTATTAAAAACCATATACACAGATTGATTGCTCACAAAACGAAGTTTGAAATGCCCGCATTCTCCACCAAAATGTAACAACAATGAGTTTTACATAGTAATTAACTCAAATGATATATAGGGAATTTGAATAATTAATCAAGAATTTGATTAATATATATCTCAGATGACAGTTACATTTAATTTTATTGATTATGAAAAATAGCTCAATTGCCAATACCAATACTAATCACAGGGCACTGTGATTTACTCATTAATATGTCAATATTACATTCTTCATATCAATTATTGTGATCTCTTACTGTAAATTACTGCAGATCAAACCGTGGTATGTCCAGCACACCACTGTAGACCTATCAATTTTCAATAAAGTTATCACGCCTTATAATTCAAGGAAAAGTATTCTCTGGCCATGAAAATATTATCCTATCCTTATGATAAATTTAGTTTCTAAATTTAGAGCTTGTAGCTAAAGACCAAAACATTTCAGTGACTCGTAATGTGAGTGGGGTGGAGTCCAAAGCCAATCATTTTATATATGGGTTTTTAATAATTCAACTAGTAATACATCAAACTACAAATCACACAGAGTAAATATGCATACGAAAATACAGACAATAAACATTTACCAGACATAACGGAATCCAAATAATAGAGAGAGAGAGAGAGAGAGAGAGAGAGAGCGAGAGAGAGAAGTGTAGAAAGCGAGAGAGATCACAGAATGAGCTCAGGTATGAAAATCAGTCAGTAAACCTTAGTGGAACCAACAACGAATCAAATAATAGCAACACTTTAAAGCAGCATTTAAATCTCCATAGAAAACGATACTTGCATGGCCCAGTGGGTGAGCGTGGTACCGGCGACGCACGTGTGATGTCACGTGGTCCTTTGAAAACTGCGCGCGTGGGCCGGAGGCCGTGTGACGCGCGTGCAAGCTGCGCTGGATCTTGGCGTGAGCGTGGAGTCACGTGTTCCTTTGTTGCAAAGAGGTGTTCGTTCATCTTCGCGCGGTATTTGAAAGGTTCAACAAACAATGTTCCAGAATTCGTCTTCATTGTGTGGAGAGGCGAATCGTTGAATAAACTTAGTAAAGAAAAGAAAACAAAACAACGAAAATGAAAGTTTCCAAATGAGCCATGAAAATGGCTTTCCTCTCCTCAGTCCGTGTGCTGAGGGGGGAGGAGAACTGAGCGCGGCCCGAGGCCGCGCGGAGCGACGTGTCCGAGAACGGAGAACGGGAAGAAGAGCAAGAAGAGCGCAAGAAGAGAGGGTGGACCTTGTTTGGTCAATTCTTATAGCTTGAAATAGTTCACGCCCATTTTCGAGGGAGCATCCAATGAACATCCGCGATCTGAAGCGGCGGGAAAGTTCCTTTGTCTCTGTTGAGACAACCCCCGATGATTTAGGGCCTGTCCGATTTCATCAGGAATATTAAAGCAAGTTCATTATTCCAGATTAAATACATTTTTCATTACTTTGCTCTAGATAAATGGGTCTGTCAAAGCATGACGATTAGAACAAGACTAGACATAATATATATATGACCAAAGATCTAATTTTTAGATCGAATTACACATTTAAAGATTTGTTTAACACATGATAACACTGCAGATATTCCCAATTTATATGGGAAACCTCTAATGTACCGCAAAAACAATACTATACACATTAAGACTACATTTGAGTACATTCTATCATTCTTTTGTAAGGATTAGGTTTCCTGTCCTGTGGTCCTGTGAGCTCGTAAAATTTTACGAGCTACCAAGGAGTGTGGGGGTTGCAGAACATTTCTTTTTGAGAAAGTATAAGATTGAAATCAAGCATTTCCACTTATAAGTCAGCACTTTAACCATTTACCCAGGATTAACCATTTTATGCAATACACAAACATATAAAATACATATTTAATAAAGGACTTACAAAAGTAAGGAACAAAAAGAAAGGTTTCTTTTTGTGTGTGTGTGTGTGTGTGTGTGTTAAGGAATTTGGTTTCAGGTATCCTTTGAGGCTCGCATGGGTATCGTAAAGTAATTTAAGTCCAGCCAGGCTGGTATTTAGTACCAACAGTCTGAATTTACAAAACAGAATTTAACCCATGAATCGCTGACCTGCATATCTGTTACATCAGCATAAAAGTGAAAACTAACACCATGTTTCCTGATGATATCTCCCAAGGGTAACATATAAAGCGTGAAGAGTAGCGGCCATAGTACTGAGCCTTGAGGTACTCCATACTGCACTTGAGATCGAAATGATACATCTTCATTCACTGCTACGAACTGATGGCGGTCACATAAGTATGATTTAAACCATGCAAATGCACTTCCACTGATGCCAACAAAGTGTTCAAGTATATGCAAAAGAATGTTGTGGTCAATTGTGTCAAACGCAGCACTAAGATCCAATAAAACTAATAGAGAGATACACCCACGATCAGATGATAAGAGCAGGTCATTTGTAACACTAAGGAGAGCAGTCTCAGTACTATGATATGGTCTAAATCCTGACTGGAAATCACATATACCATTTTTCTCTAAGAAGGAATATAATTGTATAGTATATTTATTATATATAATAATATATATATAATTATATAGTACTCGATGGCGCCGCGCATGGCTGCTTCAGTGCTTGGCTCTCCAGTGTTTGTACTGTTTTTGTTCGTTTTTCCTGTTTTTTGTTTAACAAACACTATCAGTTTCACCAGGGATGAACTGTTGAACATTCGGCAGAACACACCACAAGATCTTTTACCGGATTTAAATTATTCAGACGTTTTACTGAACGTTGTTATCGGAGGAGCGGCGGCGCTGATCAAATGCTTCAGGACGCGCAGACGGGGGAAGCGAGCGGGAGCGCTCGTCAGACTCAGGAAGCGCGGATTTCGAACGCTGTTGCCTAGCATCCATCTGGCAAATCTCCGCTCTCTACCTAACAAAACAGACGAACTCCTTCTGCTCTCTCGGACAAATAAGGATTTTTCTCACTCTGCTGCTCTGTGTTTCACGGAAACCTGGCTGAATGACGCCATACCAGACAGCGTGCTCCATCTGCCGGGCTTTCAGCTGTTCAGAGCGGATCACGAATCAGAGTCAACTTGGAAATCACGCGGCGGCGGGACATGCTTTTACATCAATGAGCGGTGGTGTAGAGATGTAACTGTGTTAAAGAAGATGTGCTGTCCTGATCTAGAAATGCAGTTTGTCAACTGCAAGCCGTTCTATTCGCCGCGGGAGT
Organism: Carassius gibelio; assembly: GCF_023724105.1. Classification (NCBI taxonomy): domain Eukaryota; kingdom Metazoa; phylum Chordata; class Actinopteri; order Cypriniformes; family Cyprinidae; genus Carassius; species Carassius gibelio. The sequence continues at coordinate 28,931,106 of NC_068403.1, read as the reverse complement.
TTCACTCGTTCATTCTGGTTAGTGTTTACATCCATCCGCAAGCACACATGAGCTCAGCTTTACAGAAACTCGCTGATCAGATCACAGAGACAGAACAACAACACTCGGACTCTGTTTTAATCATTCTTGGGGACTTTAATAAAGCCAATCTCTCCCGTGAACTGCCAAAATACAGACAGCATGTTACATGTCCCACCAGAGACAGTAATATATTGGATCACTGCTACACCACAATAAAGGATGCATATCACCCTGTTCCACGAGCAGCTTTGGGAAATTCTGATCACTGTCTGATTCATCTTATACCATCCTACAAGCAGAAACTTAAATCTGCTAAACCTGTAGTAAGGACTGTGAAGAGATGGATCAGCAAAACAGAGCAGGATTTACAATCTTGTTTTGACCTCACTGATTGGAGTGATTTTGAAGCTGCTACCACCGATCTGGACGAACTCACAGAGACTGTAACATCCTATATTAGTTTCTATGAGGATGTTTGCATTCCTACCAGGACTTATTTAACATTCAACAACGATAAGCCATGGTTTACAGTAAAACTCAGACATCTTCGTCAGGCCAAAGAGGATGCCTATAGAAATGGGGACAGGGTCTTGTACAATCAGGCCAGGAACACACTGAACAAAGAGATCAGAGCGGCTAAAAAGACCTACGCTAAAAAGTTGGAAGACCAGTTTTCTTCCAACGACTCAACTTCAGTTTGGAGAGGACTGAGGGCCATCACAAACTACAAGACACCATCCCCTTGCACTGAGGCTAATCAACGGCTTGCTAACGACCTGAATGAGTTTTATTGCAGATTTGAAACCCCCAACACCCATTCTGACCATCTCCCTGCACAACCATTAACACCTCCTGCAATCCCCCGTTCCACACCCACTGCTCTTCAAATCTGTGAAGATGATGTGTGCCAGGTCTTCAAGAAGAACAAAAGAAGAAAAGCACCAGGCCCAGATGGTGTAACACCAGCCTGTCTAAATATCTGTGCTGACCAGCTGGCCCCCATCTTTTCACAGATCTTCACAGATCCCTGGAGTTTTGTGAAGTACCTTCCTGCTTCAAACGCTCCACCATCATCCCCATCCCAAAGAAACCCAAGATAACAGGACTTAACAACTACAGGCCTGTGGCTCTAACATCTGTCGTCATGAAGTCGTTTGAAAAACTGGTTCTGGCTTATCTGAAGGACATCACTGGACCCTTACTGGACCCCTGCAGTTTGCTTACAGAGCAAACAGGTCCGTGGATGATGCAATCAACATAGGATTGCACTTCATCCTGCAACATCTGGACAAAACAGGGACTTATGTGAGGATCCTGTTTGTGGACTTTAGTTCGGCTTTCAACACCATCATCCCAACAACCCTCCAGACCAAACTGACCCAGCTCTCTGTTCCTAGCTCTATCTGTCGGTGGATCACCAGCTTTCTGACAGATAGGCAACAGTTAGTGAGACTGGGGAAATGCACATCAAACAGCTGCTCCACCAACACTGGCGCTCCTCAGGGATGTGTTCTCTCCCCTCTGCTCTTCTCCCTTTACACCAACGACTGCACCTCTAAAGACCCCTCTGTCAAGCTCCTGAAGTTTGCAGATGACACTACAGTCATCGGCCTCATCCAGGACGGTGATGAGTCTGCTTACAGACAAGAGGTTGAGCAGCTGGCTGTCTGGTGCAGTCTTAACAACCTGGAGCTGAACACGCTCAAAACAGTGGAGATGATCGTGGACTTCAGGAGAAACCCCCCTGCACTTTCCCCACTCACCATCATGAACAGCACTGTGACTGCAGGCCCAACATAGGTTGTACTTCCTTCGCCAGCTGAGGAAGTTTAACTTGCCATAGGAGCTGCTGAAACAGTTCTACTCAGCCGTCATTGAGTCTGTACTGTGTACTTCTATAACTGTCTGGTTTGGTTCAGCAACAAAATCAGACATCAGAAGACTACAGAGAACTGTTCGGACTGCTGAAAGGATTATTGGTGCTCCCCTGCCCACCCTTCAAGAACTGTATACATCCAGAGTGAGGAAAAGGGCTCATAAAATCACTCTGGATCCCTCACATCCAAGCCACCCCATTTTTTAACTTTTGCCATCTGGCCGGCGTCTCAGAGCCGCAAATACCAGAACAGCAAGGCACAAAAACAGTTTCTTCCCCCAGGCAATCTACCTCATGAACAGTTAAATGTTCCCCACTTATGCTTATGCAAACAAAAGTGCAACATCCTTATATTTATTTGTTACCCCTCCATCCTAGTACATCCCTGCATCTTTTTCAATCCTATCCCATTATCATTTATAGCACAATTGTTTATACACTTATTTATTTGGCTACAATTTTTTTTTTTTTTTTTTTTGCGTCTGTGTGTTGGTGTCTCTGTGTACTGGAAGCTTATGTCACTAAAACAAATTCCTTGTATGCGCAAACATACTTGGCAATAAAGCTCTTTCTGATTCTGATTCTAATTGGGAGGATACCACCTTTTCTAGTATCTTGGACAGAAAAGGGAGATTAAAGATTGGTCTATAATTAACTAGTTCTTTGGGGTCAAGTTGTGTTTTTTTGATGAGAGGCTTAATAACAGCCAGTTTGAAGGTTTTGGGGTAATATCCTAATGACAATGAGGAATTAATAAAAGTCAGAAGAGGATCTATGACTTCTGGAAGCACCTCTTTTAGGAGCTTAGATGGAATAGGGTCTAACATACATGTTGTTGGTTAAGATGATTTAACAAGTTTATACAATTCTTTCTCTCCTATAGTAGAGAATGAGTGGAACTGTTCCTCAGGGGGTCTATAGTGCACTGTCTGATGCGATACTGTAGCTTAAGGCTGAATGGTTACAATTTTATCTCTAATAGTATCGATTTTAGAAGTAAAGTAGATCCTAAAGTCATTACTGCTGTGATGTTGGGAAATTTCAAAAATTTTTGATGCTTTATTTTACATTAATTTAGCCACTGTATTGAATTAATACCTTGGGTTATGTTTGTTTCCTTTTAAAAGAGACAAAAACTAATCAGATCTAGCCATTTTTAATGCTTTTCTATATGATAGGTTACTTTCCCGCCAAGCAATACGAAATACCTCTAGTTTTGTTTTCCTCCAGCTGCGCTTCCTTTTCCGGGCTGCTCTATTTAGGGTGCGAGTATGCTCATTATACCATGGTGTCAAACTGTTTTCCTTAACCTTATTTAAGCATAAATGAGCAACTTAGTCCATAGTTTCTGTTACATCATCAAGTTGTTCTGAGGTTTTGGATATGCCAAGGAATTCGGATACATCAGGAAGATTACTGACAAAGCAGTCTTTTTTTGGTAGAAGTAATGGTTCTACCATATTTATAACAAGAAGCAGAATTCACAGTTTTAGCTATATGAAATTTGCACAGAACTAAATAATGATCTGAGATATCATCGCTTGGCTGCATAATTTCAACACTATCAACATCAACTCCATGTGACAGTATTAAATCTAGAGTATGATTTCCACAATGAGTAGATACTGAGACGTGTTGTCTAACACCAATAGAGTTCAGAATGTCTATAAATGCTGGTCCCAATGCATCTTTTTCATTATCAACATGGATATTAAAATCACCATCCATTTAAAACTCTATCTGCAGCCAGCACTAACAGGATGTAAAATCGGCAAACTCTTTAATAAAGTCTATATGGTGGCCTGTATACAGTAGCCATTACAAACATCACAGTGGATTTATCATTAACACTTGTTCCTCTGGATAATGTTGTAAGAAGCACCATTACTTCAAAGGAGTTATACTAGAAGCCTGCCCTCTGAGAAATCCTGAAAATTTTATAAATTGAAGCAACACCTACCCCTTTACCTTTTGGACATTTATAACGGTAATCTTGGGTGTTAGACTCATTTATATGTAATAATGTAATCATCAGGTTTTACCCAGGTTTCTGTCAAACAGAGCACATCTAGATTATGATCAGTGATCATATCATTTACAAAATGATTTAAAAGGTGTGTGGAAGTGGATTAGTAAACTGGCCCCTTGGTATAAAGGAGGAAAAATGCTGGCGCTCATCACTATCAAAGTTGCCCATCACTGCTATATTTTTACAATTTACAGTGGTCATAATCACAGCTGTTTACAGTCCTCCTCAAGCCAACAGAGACCAGGCACTCAAGGAACTGTATGGGAATATAAGTGAGAAGGAAACGGCATACCCAGATGCGGGTACGGGGGACTTTAACAAAGCCAACTTCAGAACAATAGCGCCAAAATATTTTCAACACATCACCATCAACACGCGTGGTGATTGTGCACTGGACCACTGCTACTCTCCTTTCCGGGACACCTACAAATCTCTCCCCCGCCCACCTTTCGGCAAATCGGATCACTCTTCGATTCTGCTGCTGCCTGCTTACAGGCAGAAACTGAAACGAGAAGCACCCGCCCTCAGGATAATTCAATGCTGGTTGGACCAATGAGACGCTATACTACAGGACTGTTTTGATCATGTGGACTGGGACACGTTCCGGCAGCATTTGATGACAACATAGAGGCATACTCAGAAACTGTAACGTGTTTCATCATGAAGTGTGTAGAAGTAGTGATGACAAAAACAATCTGCATCTACCCCAACCAAAAACCATCCGCTTTTAAATCCGGGAACGTTGATGATCATAAACAAGCAAGTTACAATCTCAGGAAATCCATCGAAGCCGCAAACAGACAATACAAAAACAAAGTTGAAGAACAATTCAACACCAACAATGCAAGAAGCATGTTTAAATGACTGGATGCCCGTCGCTCTCACACCCTTCTTCAGTAAGTGTTTTGACTCGTCAGAGACCAGATCTGCTCTGTCATGCCTGCCTCATTGGATCCTCTACAAGTTGCATATCTTGGCAACCATTCTACAGACGATGCTATTGCTTTCACCCTACACATTGCTCTCTCCCACGTGTAAAATATGAACAACTATGTGAGAATTCTGTTTGTGGACTACCGCTCAGCTTTTAACATCATAGTGCCTGCCACACTTGTTGCAAAGCTCCAGACTCTGGGAATAAACAGATTTCTGTGCAGCTGGATCCTGGACTTCCTGACAGGCAGAAGTCAGGTGGTCAGAATTGGCAACAAATCTTCATCCCTGCTGACCCTCAACACTGGTGTTCCTCAGGGCTGTGTCCTCAGCCCACTCCTGTAGTCCCTGTACACACATGACTGTACAGCCACACACAGCTCCAATGTCATCATCAAATTCGCTGACGAAAATTTCATTTACATAACAATTATTTGTAACTTAAAAGAAGACCTTCCGAGTTAAATAACTGGGATACAATCAGTTTATAAAAAATTCTCTCTGAGGAGAGAAATTGTGCTTAAAGATTAATGACATGTAAGTAATGCCTTTTGTGAAATTTAGATAAATTGTAAGGGTGTCTAGCAATATTATAATTACAGATCAATAGAAAATGGAGACCACCTTATTTGTAAAAAGTGATAATTGGAGATAAAATTTCAGATTGACTTTGGATTACACAAAAACTGTCTAATCCAATTAATTTTTAAATTGTTCAAAGACGAGAAATCAAGGAAATTAAACCCACCATACTCATATGTGTTCATTAATAAAGACTTCTTAACATATTGCCAAGGAATTTGGATTTGGTTTTTCCAAACAAAATTAAACAGGATTTTATCAACTGATTTACAAATTTTGTTGTCCAAATATAGAGAGAGTGCTGAGTTTATAGCTTTAGCAAGTATTCTGCCTCTCAAGGTCAAATCTCTCTGCAACCATGCATTCAATCTTCTTTGGGCTTTTATTATAACCGGATAAAAAATGAAATAAAAAACGCAGTCATGTCATAAACCGTAAAATATTAGTTTAATATTATTTTTCTTATTATTTCTACTAGGTAAAAGTAACAGATAAAAGTACAAAAAATATTAACATTACGTACAAAGAGGTGACATAACTTGCAAAGCACCCTTTATACATGTATATAACAATTAATAATACAAACGAAAGTTTTAACAAAATAAATTAAAAGATGTACTGATTTAAAAATGTGTACGCTGAAATGCAAAAAAAAAAAAAGAAAGAAAGAAAATAAAGTAGTGAGTGGAGGTGACCTATTTTTGATCTTCAGTGGCGCTCCACTCGTCCCTGTGGAGGTGACGTAATTCTATGGGAAGTGTGGCCGGACCAACATGGAGCTTCATTCATTATTGCTCAGTAGTGACACCTAGCTACTGTGCAAAGAAATAGCAGACCAATAAATAAAATAAAATACTGGATCAATGACCTGAGCAGACATTTGGCCATTGCCTGGGTATCAAATAAAATATGTTTCTCTGTCTGTCTGAATTTATTTGTGCAGAGACAACTGTCACACACAGTCCATTCATCATTCATAAATTGTTTAGATAGTGACAGTAGGAACAACAAAAGTGAGACTGTGTTGAGTATTGTTCTTATGGTGGAGGGAGTGTAATAACGCAAGTTACAACAGAAAAGTGTGGGGTGGGAAAGGTTAAGAATTGTTTCTGGTGTGTTTTGTGCATTAAACTGTTACTAGTTTTAGTGCAGTGTTGTGCTTATGGGACTATGGATTTAAAGGAACAAACTGCAACACTGGAGTTTGGGGTGGGTGAAGGAAGGATCACACATTCTTTTTATTAAGGAACAGAATTGTATCAATATGTTGGGGCTAAGAAGATTCCTCCTTTTGGACAGAACCTCTCCAGCCTTGGAAAATATCCTTTCGGATGGAACAGAGGATGCGGGGGAACATAAAAATGTCAGTGTCAGCTGGTTTAAATGAGAATACAGATGTTTATGTTGAGCCCAATATACTAGTGGATCCTCAGATCTTGTGAGATTCCCTTCGGATAAATATTGATTTGATTTGATTGATAAAGATTGTTAGTAGTCTGTGCATGCTTGTGCAGTGCTCGATAATGCCTGAGCATGGAGGAGGTGTTATTGTTGTATGACAGCTCCTTTAGGCATTTCACCTAGAAACATAAACGAATAGACATGAAATATAATACAGCCTTATAGTGAGTATTATTATTTGATCAAGACAGTAAAACAATAATAATACACATACCTTATTGTGACCAACCATTTAAAAAACTCCCAGACAGGGGAGGATTTCCTCTTTCTTGCTGGCTCCATTACAAGGAAAAAGGAAGAGGTCACAAAAAGCAAACAAATCCAAAAGGACAATCCAAATCAAAAAGCAGTCCAGTCCAAATCCCAAAAAAAAAAAAAAAAAATAAATCCAAAAAATCTTATCTAATTAATATAAAATATTATAATATAACTACTTTAATTTATAATAACAATATACTATAACTAATATAACCTGATATAATCTAATATAATCTAATAATTTACAGCCCTAACACATATATGACACAATAACGAATACGACAGAACTATCGAACTCTAACTCTTACTCTCTCTGACTCTACTACAACTGATTCATCTACTCATGACAACACCCACAAGGTGGCGTGACTTTCGAATCCCCTTTATCCGGAACCGACACTCAGACCGAACCGATGACGTGTCCACACCTTTCTTTTACTGTCTATAGGTGTGTTCGACATCGGCTGCGGCTGGATGCAACCGATCGGCGAGAGTAGCCGCGTGCAGGTGGGGAGGAGCTGCAAGCGGAGATATGAAGCCGGACACGTTGTGGCTCCCGTAGTTTGCTGCAATTACGTCAGTCATGGCAGATCACGTGGCGATTGCTTACTTGATCGCGTTTAAAAGTGGTGTTTTGGAAAAAAAAAAAAAAAAAAAGTGGTGTTTTGGAAGGGTGCCTTCCAAAACAAGATACCATATTGGATATATACTTTATCAGTATGACATGGGTGTTTCTGCTTATACAAAATGATAAAAGTAACCTATAAAAAAATTCCCTGGTGGGTATGTGTTTTTCAAGGTTTCAGCAACAAGATTTACAGTGCTGCCCTCCTGCTGAGCTTTTTAACATTTTAAACATAACACCACTGATTTTCATATACAGAAAAGCACAATTCTGTTGGATTTATATTGTGATTTAGACCAACTATTTGAAAGTGAACAGTGTTGTCAAGTTGTTACAGCAAGTTGTTAGCAGTTTGCTAACCACATGCAGGTGAAGTATAAACACAGCTAAATAAACTAGAGAATATGAAGAAACCAAACAAATGGAGGAACATAATGTATTATGTATCATTTGTATAGGAGCATTTATGACCACATTAGATTGTATGCTTTTTAGATTAACATTTTAGTTCTTAAAAATGCTCATTTGAATAGGTTATGCTGCTGAATACTGTAAAAGGTCTGTATAAAAAAGAAAGTCATGCAAAATAAACATACACAAACTTTATATTAACAATAAAGTAAATACAGTAAAACAATATTTAATAAATATGATTTATAAGATGAAGACGACATAAAAACGTATTGAACTGTTTTTAAAGTCCATATGAGAATTTCTGAAACTGAAGCCGACTTGCAATAAACTTGAAACGCACGTCATCGGTGTCATCAGTGAATCCAGCCAATCGTGGATCAGTTGTGTCGTCATCAGAACCTGTGCAGCCGCTCTTCAGAAGCTGCGCTGGCTGAGTTCTCCGGCTACTCTCGAATCGCTCTCGTGGTACTTTGACGGCACACGTCACAGTCACGTGGCGTCAGCGCTGTATCAAGTCGGACAAAATTTCTAACCGGCATGCACTGCTTCAAGTCAGCCGACGATCGGTTTGCGCAAAACTGCATGAAGTCGAACAAGCCTTATAACACAAACCGAGGCCTCGTTTGTCATCAGTCACGTGATTTCCATGTTAACAAAACAAGCCTCGAATCGCGGCTTCATCTGGCACGGCCCTTTTTTCTCGACACAAGCTCCGAAGCCTCGGTTCAAATGTCACATCACTAAATGGAGCTAAACTCTGCAGGACAGTCGATCGCCAGGAGCAGGGTTGGGCACCCCTGATTTAAGTTATATGAAGCTGTACAAGTCTTAATACTTAACATCCATTTAAGATCTTTGGGAATAATAACAGGAAATGGCCCAAAACAATCAAAATATTTCATGAATTAATTATTTTTCTAAAAGAAACAAGACTGATTAATAGAATTTAATATAGCGTTGTATTAAAATAATGGTTTTTTCCTCCCCCTCCGTCTCGCTGCCATTTTGGTTTTGATTTTCCAACACTCCTGTCCGGTAGGTGGCGGGAATGCACCATTCAAGTTGTTCTGGCATTACACCAAAAGAAGAAGAATTCTACACTAGGCGACTCCTGAAGATATCGAAAGCAAACAGGAATTAAAAAAAAGAGACTTAAAAACGGTCATAAACAAAACATTAAGGTAAGTTTATTATCAGCTTCTGATACAAGTAATGTTGTAGATTTTTCTCATTCGCTTCTCTGTCGTGTGTTAAATCCGATCTGTAAACATTAACATAAAGCAGTAGAGTTGTGACGCATGTAACGTAGAAGTTGGTGAAGCTGCATAAATTAATCTTCAGGATTATAATGCTATAATATTCTCCTTTAAATTGGCATTAATTTACGGATTCTTTACAATCGGGAATATAGGCTACCAGAGCAGGATATAAATATTGAAGCAGAAAACACTTCTGTAGGCCTCGGACATAACGTTACGCAGATCAGGTTTAGTGAGAATTTGATTCAGACATACAGTGACCGTGCTGGAACTTAGTCTGAATCCACACGATTAATATAGTCCTCTAACAGCAGTTAAGATAGTTTGGGGTTTGATATTCATATTTTTGTTGTCTATAAATACACAGTGCGCTCTCAAAGGCTGGGCATACACTGTGCGATTTCATCAAGCTTACCAACTCACACACTGTAAGAGCAGATCTCATGCGATGTAAAGTCAAAGTTTATGATTTATGTACTCATTCTATACTTGTGTGAAATACTCCAAATGAGCAGACGATGACACCGTGTATATGGACTATAGCCAGATATATCTAAAAACTAAACAACAACAACAAACATCAGGTGACATCGAGAGGATTTGTCTTTTCCAATTAATGTATTAAATTATTACAATTGCTATTATTATTATTATTATTATTATTATATTTATAGGTCTACTACAATTCATTTGTCCAGCCTAGATATATACGATATATCACGGTAATGAATATGTACGATATTGTTATCGTGGGCCCTTCTGATTACCGTGAATAATTATATATTACAAATTATTCAGAATTTCGAATGCACTAAGAATACTATTTCCATCTACTGGTCAAAATGCACTACACCGCTGTATGCTGCTTGAAAGAGTGTGTGCTCTGATGTAAACAATATGGGTGGGAATCAGTGATGCGCGGGTCAATGTATAAACAACCCGCACCGACCGATGTTTTTCACTAACCCGCCTGCAACTCGGACCGCAGAAAAAGAAAATATTGTACCCGACCCGCTACCTGACCCACATTTTTTAAAAGTAGTAAATGTGTCGCCCCTTCATATTAATTTAATTACCTAACTCCTTAAGTGTCACTGGCCCAACGGTGGGCCCAAAGCCATTACATATTTAAAACCGTAATATTCTATTGAGAATGAGAAGTAGTCGTCATAGCACAGAGCCCCTCCCTCGATATCACGGTCTCGCCACGTTGGAAGGATACCGGTGGCGAAACAGGATTGTTTACATGTGTTGTTAAGAAGAGGTTCTCGCAATTCTGCACTGTTTTACCATGCCTGGAAGTTACTGCTGCGTTAAAAACTGCTGCAGTACCTCACACGATACATATGGAAAACATAGGAACAATGGAATACAGTTTTTTTTTAGGTTACACCAAGCGCAAAACAGCAGTTTTTGGAGAAGCTCTCAAGCGAGAGACCTGGACCATTTACCCCCATGCACACATATGGACATTGGGAATTATATATTTTTTGGTTTAAGTTACTACACAGTGCAGGAGTTTAAAAGAAAAAAACAGTGTTGTACTGGCCAAAGTAAGTTTATTCACATGCATTTTAGCGTATTGTAATTACACTGCATTTAGAATGCACTTCTTGACCAAAATGACAAAGTAATTAACTGCGACTGAACACTAGATTGTAACGAGATGTTCAATGTATACGAACGTTTCCAACATGTTTTGATGTGGGCTAAAGCTGTGTATGTTTAGTTATAATTTGATTTTAACCCAATGACATATACTGTACCAGGTTTTTGTGTTGGGGGCTGCAAAGTGGACAAACCAGTTCTGGGTTAGATAGGGTAGTTAAATGTGTGATTGCGAGATGTAAATGTCCGGGTTAGATTAAAGCCATTAACAGCGTGAATGCAAAGTGACTTGCATTGTAAACAATATAATTCCCAATGTCCATATGTGTGCACTGAGTTATATGGTTCAGGTCTCTGTCCTGCTGCAGGGAGCTGCCTGGGAGCTTCTCCAAACACCGCTGTTTTGCGCTTGGTGTGAGCTTGTTCCTGTAAGGTCCCCTTTATTTCGCCTTATGTTTTTGCATTGCTTTACTTTCTTTTTTTTGCCGACAAAATAAATGTGCAAAAATGAAAGCGCTCTGAAATGTTTAGTCGTGCCTCTGTTAAGTTCTGAAGGCATTGCCCCTGGCAACAGATAGCGTATCCTTCCATCAGGGCCGACCGGCTCAGACCCCTCCCAAATCAACCCAAATCGGCACGTGACTGCTCAATCTCAATATTAAACGTAAACTAAACTTGACAAACTATATATCAGTGGAGACCTTAGAGGTTGTATTTTTTGTATTTGACCACTGTTTTATATTTAAAATTATGTAGTGACAGTAATTCATTAATTTGTGACAAGAAAATTTAGCAAAAAGAAAAAAAAGTAGTTGGCTTTTGTTACAAAAAGCTGATACATACATATACAATCACGAAAGTATATATATATATTTTTATTTCTTTTTGGCTGCCAATAATTCATACAAAACATCTTTTCTAGTTTTTATCAAAAACTTTGAGAATAAATTGAATATGTGTATTTGTATATCTATGATTGATGTTGCAAGTATTCAGTAAAAATTTTTATGCATGTCAATTTCATGTATGATCATACATGAAATAAACTTTTTTGTGAAGTTTCTGTAACAACACTCTAGTAGCTATGTTTGATTAAAAAATAATTTACAACCTATCTAGAATGTTTTATCAGTCCTATCAGTCATGTCCTCTCTACCTTACGCACACCACGCCCACTTAGATCAGATATCACATCACATCAACATGTCAGCCTGAGGGTTACCGACGGTCATCGCTTTTGTCTTCAATAATTCGCGCCTAAAAACACGTGAAAACGCTGTGTGCGCCGCTTTCTCCTTTCCAAAGCGCTCGGGCAGTTGCGCCCCTGAGGCGTCTGCCATTGCTAAGCAACCATGACGAGCTCCGTGACGTGCCTCTCCATGAAGACGCTGGAATTTCAGCAAAGGATAAATGGTTTGCAGCTCTAAAAATCGCTTGCAGTAGCTATGCTACTAAATTTATTTCAAAATGGCAATCCATATACAGCTGTGATCAGCTGTTCCTTCATCTTGGCTGAGCTTTCAACGTTGTTACGGAAAAGGATGAAGCTGATTGGTTAGTTCTTGTCACATGACCTGCGGTGCGCTTGTGACTCTCTGAAAAGTTGAGATGTTTTTAACTCGATGCGGTGCGGACGCGCCTGGAAAAAACGAGCGCGTCCGATTATGAGCGCACATACCGCGCGCCTACGTTGGAAATAACGAACTTGCGCATGCAAAAGACGTGCTATTTGATAGAGTTGGGGTACTCGAACTTGGACTCGGACTCGAGTCCAATTTTGAATGAACTCGGACTTGTCACGTACTCGGACTTGACACGGACTTGAACATTTTGGACTCGGAAAATATTCTGAGTACAGTCGAGTCTGCGTCATGTGTAACAATAAAACCAGCATAAAATTGAAATGATAAATTAATGAATGTCTCCCCTTCTGTCATTTTACTGCACCACACCGGCAGGCAGAAGTCTCCTGCTTGCAGACGAAACACACGCACCACTCACTGGATATCGGTGTGGATTAGTGATGGGAAGTTCGATTCTTTTCCGCGAACCGGTTCTTTCGGACGGTTTGATTCACTAAACCGGTTGAAAAAAAAAACAGTTCACCGGATACATAATCCATTGCGATGTATTTGTTATTAAAAGAACTTACGTTTCGTCAGATTGCCCTTCATTCAAGCCCTCGGTTTACCCGCACTCATTACATTAGCACAAAATCAGTTCAGAATCAATCACCAAAAGAATCAGTTCGGTTCAGATGCGCTGTGAGTCAGTCGGCTTCATGCTGAATCACGAATGCGCAGTATCATCAGCTCCTCGGTTCTCGAAAAAAAAAAAAATCTAAAAAGTTTTTTCTGCATTGTGATACTCTTTCATCACAGTACAGTAACAATCTTTCATAGACATATTTAAATTAAAATATAAACAACGTATTACTCATGCATTTGACTGCTAGGTTTTTATAATAAGTTGCTGAAACAAGCTGCAACACATTTAAACACAACATTAGCCTACTTTTCTTGTTAGGCTATCACAAACATTTAAAATTAAAACTCGCAACTGACAGAAACAGTCGTCTTTCGTGCGTTTTGCATTTAAATCTTTATTACACGCAATCCAACGGGTCTTAAATAACTATGTTTTTCTGCCTCTATAAAAGTGCATATATAACGTTGCCTTGTTTCTCTAAAATTGCTCTTTTTTTATTGTTTTAAATCAAGCCAAAACCCATGTGTTGCGTGTGAAACACAGTAGGATTTAATTAGTATACATTTATTGTGAAATGACTGCATTTCCGTGTCAATCCATGTTCATTTTTACCGCGAACAATGCGGTGTCACTTTAATTCAGCGCATGCAGCATAGCAAAAATAGACTCGGTACGTAAACGATGGCTGCACTGCTGCAGACGCACTTCTCCTGGAACGCATTGACGGACCGCATGCAGTGTGAACGCTGGAATCCGTTAACGTGTGCGTAAAAAATTACGCAACGCGTACGCACCGCAGACGGAGTATGTGTGAAACGGGCGTTAAGCCCAGAATATTTTGTTACCTTGTCTTTCTCATAGAGCAAAACAATTAATCAGAAAAACAAATGTGAATAAGACTACAGCTACCGCGATTACCTAACCATGAGAAGTGCATATTACAGTTATATATATATATATATATATATATATATATATGTACACAGTGGGGCTCGAAAGTTTGGGCACCCTTTGCAGAATCTGTGAAAATGCGAGTAATTTTCAAAAAATAAGAGAGATCATACTAAATGCATGTTATATTTTATTTAGTACTGTCCTGAGTAAGATCTTGTACATAAAAGATATTTTTTTCACCCCTAGCTCTTAAAGCATCTTGTTTCCTTCTGGAGCATCAGTGAACATTTGAACCTTTTTTAATAGTTGTGTTGGAGTCCCTCAAATGTCCTCAGTGTGATAAGGTGTATCTCAAAATCATAAAGTCACTGCTTGAAAGGGTTCAAATATGTAAAGATGCTGGAAAACTGAAGAATCTGCAGGACCTTAAAGATATTTCTGAAGAACGCTGCTCAGTTTAACTGTTCAGAACAAACAAGGGACTCATGCACAACCATCACAAAACAGAAAGACAGTCGAGGATCATCAGGTAACAGAACACAGTATTAAGAACCAAGGGTTCCCAAACTTTTGAGTAGGGTTATTTTAATAATTTCAGTTATTTTTTTTTGTCTTGTGGACTAAATGTTAAAATCTTTTATGTACAATATCTTACTCAGGACAGTACTAAATAAAGTATAACATGCATTTAGTATGATCTCTCTTATTTTTTGAAAATTACTCGCATTTTCACCGATTCTTCAAAGGGTGCCCAAACTCTCGAGAAATGTAACAAATTTTAATGTTGTATGTAAACTGTGTTTGAGAGAGAGAGAGGTGTTCAGAGAGGAGTCTGTTGGATGTTTAGCTTTTATTTGTTTTATGGACTCAATGTTAAAAATTTAAAACATTTCAAACACTGTTGGCAAAAGTGAAAAATAAATAATTTTATGAAGTTATAATTTTGTTTGATTCCATGATGTATTTTACTGAACATGAGTATTTACAATGCAAATCCAAATTATTTTAATTTACTGACAGTTACTTATATCTTGTCTTTTAACTTTATTAAGATCAGATTCTGCAGGTAAAATTACAATAATAAGGTGACTTGACTTGACTTGACTTACTACAGGACTTGACTTGACATAGCTTGTGACTTGACTTGCCCAAGAAAAAAATACTTGAGACTTACTTGAGACTTGCACATGTGTGATTTAGTCCCATCTCTGTTATATACCGTTTGATTATTACTGATGAAATCATAGACAGTGACAGTTTTAACAGGCTGCATTCACACTATTGCACAGATCAATTTATCTATTTCAGTATCACAGGTTTTTTCCTTCTCTGAAAACATAACTGACTGTGTGTACATCAATTTCATATAAAATTATTGGAAATGCAAGTGCATTTAACCGCTGCCACAATTGAGCTTCAGGACAACAAACAGAGCACACGTGAAAGTCTGTCAGTGCGTGAGCTTCGTGCATTTAATAGTGCTACATTGCAAACGGCAGAAATGAAAGCATATCTAAAGTAAAACATGGTGGGTGGAAGCACAGACTGTCAAGCAATGTGCATGTGTCTCTAGCGCGCACACATGCCATATGTGGGAAAAATAAACAAGTTTAGAATAGATTCTGAAATGTTCAGAATCATTGGAGAGAGAATTGCGATGCATCAGAGAATTGATTTTTTCCTCCCACCCCTAGTAAACAAGCACACATGAGAAGCACATGGAGCATCCTTTGGGCAAAAATGCACTTAATTAGTCAAAAAAAAGTAATATAACAAACTAACTAATATAATCTCTTACATCTGTTTCTAATTAAAGTGAATATGAATAGACAGTGTCGAATGCGGCATTAAATTAAGATCTTCTCTTTTAGGCGTTTTTACAGTGTTGCGCATTTTGACCAATCACACACAGTTCTGTTGAGTTTAGGAATGCAATGGCAAAACAGAAGCGTTCAGATGAGTCCTCACTCATAAGAAAAGGATCCTCCACAAACTGCTACAGCCACTGAGTCTGAAGCTCCACATTCTCTTGAATGTCATTGCAGTTACTAGAATAATAATCACAATACTATGTGTAATTTGTTCTCTTATGTTTCCATATGCAGGTGTAAGTTCAGTTTCTCAGTATGGAGAAGAGCGAGAGCAGTGAGAGATCTTCATCTCCTGATTGCAGCTGTGTGTCTCTGAAGAGTAACAGATCCATGAATAAGCCTCCTTTACTTAGTAATGATCCAATGACCTCTGACCCCAGGTGAGATATAATGCAGTAAAGTGAAAAAATGAGTGACATGTGGCCAAGTATGGTAAGCCATACTCGAAAATTTTTGCTCAGCATTTCACCCATCAAAGTACACACACACCAACACACACTGTGAATATGAGGTTAGATCTCTGTCATAATTCTGCGAAAGATCATTTTAAATGTGCAAACAGAGTTTTCTGAAGAATGTCCGTCTTGCATAGAAGAACGTATTTCTTATATGACATATTCAATTTGACATAATTCCAGCCAATCAGAGACGACACGAGACAACCAGTCACTACATTCCCTGCAGTGGATGAGGAAAAATACAGTGCATGCATAATTATGCAATTTGAAATTTTACCAATTCCAAACTACATCAATCTTAATAACTACTATTAACTTTGTATCTAATCATTTATAACTAGAGGTCGACCAGTTACGATGCAGATTTTTTTTATTAAATTTTTTTGGCTGATATGTTTGGCTGATTTTCTTTTCTTAATTTTCCTCCATCTCATAAGAAAGTTTGAGTAAATGTTTATTGCAGGGTATAAGATACACAGCCTGATGCTCATAACTGCTTAAAGGGCTCATATGATGCGATTTAAAATTTTTCCTTTCTCTTTGGAGTGTTACAAGCTCTTGTTGCATAAATGAGATCTATAAAGTTGCAAAGGCTAAAGTCTCAAATCCAAAGAGATATTCTTTATAAAAGTTAAGTGACCACGCCCCCCTAAAACACCTAGTTTAAACACGCCCCCACATCTCTACATCAGTATGTGGGAAGATTTGCAGAATGCTGCCCAGATGTTCACGCAAAGAAAGGCAGCATACCTTTTATTCTCGTTGTAGTATTGTTGCTGTCGCCGCCTCCAGGTCGTATAGACACTGTGTGTTTCATTGAAACTACATTGAAAAGTGAAAGTGAAACTACATTGTTTGGCCGAGGATGATATCCGCTTTGTCATTCCTGGAGCTGATCCGTGCTTGTCGCTGAGGAAACTCATCAGCTTTGCACTGTGAATCGGCAGTTAGGTTTCACAGTGGACGAAGTGGAGTCCTGCTCTTTGTAGAATCTGCCGGCCTCTGCTCACTCAAGACTGTGGTGTGTGACACTGTTTCATTGAGAAAGCGAAACTACTTTGTTTGGCCCTCCAAAGAGGACATGACTAGAAATCATGTTTATAGTGGGTTTTAATGTTTATGTCTCATTGCTCTGGCCAGATAGGGCATCACAATATGTTAAGGGCCGTAACATTTCCGTCAAACATTTGGGGCATTCGGTCATAGCTGGCCTATCAACATCAGTACACCTCGCTTTTCAGAATGATGAGCTTCGTAAAAAACGAGGAGAAATAATAATATAATTTTTTTTTACCTTAAATCACATAAGCACATTGCATTACACCAAGTACACACAATTGTTCTTTTTAGCAATATCATATGACCCCTTTAAAAATGTCAAAAAATCTGCCTGATTAATAGGTTTATAATTAGAAATTGCAAAGTCAAGGCATGACCATTGGACAGCAATGTGCTCAGTGGGCCAGCAGAGTCAATTAAAAACATGTCAAGAAGAAAAGAAACATTAACTGCAAAAGAATTGAGAATTAAGTTGAAGAATGAGGTGTGAAACGACCAGGAACCATTTAGTCTCCAGCGCCACTGTTTTCCATGCAGAGATGGACTAAAAATGAATTACCAAAACTTAGTGCCAGATTCTGGCAGATCCATTCTTCAGACAGTGGTACAAGTGGATGTGGTGCTGGTCCATCAAGAGTCGCTCAACTTATCTGTCTGTAAAGCCTATAAAAATCAGTCTTCAGTTAGAGTCATTTAATAGCATTATTTACCTAATCGAAGTCCTTGAGAACCTGACATCTTTCACTTCTGGAGACTACAGGTAGGTTGCAGTTCTGGAAGATGGTGGCGCTGGATATTTGGGGTTTTGTCAGGATATATTACTTACACACTGGCAAGTAAAATCTAAGACTTGGCTGATGTTAGACATTATTTAGTCTCCCAGAGTGAAGATTCACTCACATTGTAGATTGTAGATGATTTTTGTAAGAAATGAAACCGCAGACAGAACTAAAGGAAGAATTATTTCTGTTTTCTCAGGATCTCATGGAGATTGAGAGTTTCATCTACTGATCTCAGCTGTGTCTCTCTGAAGAGTGACAGATCCATGAATAAGCCTCCTTTACTTAGTAATGATCCAATGACCTCTGACCCCAGGTGAGATATATATATATATATATATATATATATATACATATTTGTCTTTAACTCCCTAATATTGGTATCGTCATCTGCCGCCCAAAAAACCCATATCATTCAGGCTCTAATAAAGGCTATAAAACAAATATAATAAATTAATCTTGTGTAGGATATGTAGTTCATTATGTGAATAAAAAAGGTTAAAATATAAGCATTGCATTCTAAACAAAAAATTACTGATTGCTTGCCATTATATTATACGGTATTATATGATATGTTTTTTTTTTCTCTGGTCGATGCCTATATTTAAAAATCATGGCAGCCGATAACCTATATGATTTTGATTTTTTTTTTTTATTATTATTATTATTTGGGCTGATATATTTGGCTGATTTTCTTGTCTTTATTTTCCCCCTTCATCTCACAAGAAAGTTTGAGTTGATGTTTATTGGAGGGTACAAGATACACAGATACACAGCCTGATGCTCATAACTGCTCAAAGGGCTATGATGCGATTTAAATGATTCCTTTCTCTTTGGAGTGTTACAAGCATTTGGTGCCAAAAGAAGATCTGTAAAGTTGCGAAGACTAAAGTCTCAAATCCAAAGAGATATTCTTTACCTGGACTCTATTTTAATCATTCTTGGGGACTTTAATAAAGCAAATCTCTCCCGTGAACTGCCAAAATACAGACAGCACATCACATGTCCCACAAGAGACAGTAATATATTGGATCACTGTTACACCACAATAAAGGATGCATATCACTCTGTTCCACGGCAGCTTTGAGGTGCTCTGATCACTGTTTGGTTCATCTTATATCAAACTACAGGCAGAAACTAAAATCAGCTAAACCTGTATTAAGGACTGTAAAAAGATGGATTAATGAAGCAGAGCAGGACTTAGAATCACTGATTGGAGTGTTTTTGAAGCTGGATATTTGGGGTTTTGTCAGGATATATTACTTACACACTTGCAAGTAAAATCTAAGACTTGGCTGATGTTAGACATTATTTAGTCTCCCAGAGTGAAGATTCACTCACATTGTAGACTGTAGATGATTTTTGTAAGAAATGAAACCGCAGACAGAACTAAAGGAAGAATTATTTCTGTTTTCTCAGGATCTCATGGAGATTGAGAGTTTCATCTACTGATTGCAGCTGTGTGTCTCTGAAGAGTGACAGATCCATGAATAAGCCTCCTTTACTTAGTAATGATCCAATGACCTCTGACCCCAGGTGAGATATAATCCAGTGTGAATGTCAATTCATACTGCACCAATAAACACTGACCATCGTGAACAATCACCGGATTGCACTGCATTATATCTCAGATGTTCAATCAGAGAAAACACACACTCAGCAACATCAGGAGACAGGAGTAATACACTGATCCCACAAACCACACAAAGAGTCTGTTTCCACTGTTATTGAACCAACAGACTGTCTTGCAATTAGAGCTGCAGCTAACAAATATTTTCAGAATTGATTCATCTGCTGATTATCTGTTGATTATTAAAAAAAAATGTTCAGGCTCATCCTGCCCAATGTTTTCCTCAAAACAAGGTGCAATATAAAGACTAGAACCCGACCGATATATTGTAAGTGTATTGTCACACCCCTAGTGTTGGTAATCGGTGATATAGCTCATAAGTGTATGATACAGCTTTCATTCTTCAGGTCAATCATATATTCATGAAAAAGAAAATCAGTTTGAATAAAGAAAGCAATAACTTTGCCATAGTATCCTTTCAAATGTTAAAGTTGTCACAGTCATTGCATGCTTGGCATGTGCTGCCCCGCCCCGCCCCCCGGGCAAAAAGTTCAGGCTCAGGATTTTTTTCTTTGCTTTAACCCCTGCAAACTCCTGAAGTTTGCAGATGACACCACAGTCATCAGCCTCATCCATGACGGAGATGAGTCTGCCTACAGACAAGAGGTGGAGCAGCTGGATGTCTGGTGCAATCACAACAACCTGGAGCTCAAAACAGTGGAGATGATAGTAGACTTCAGGAGGACCCCCCTGCTCCCCCCATCTCACCATCATGGACAGCACTGTGACTGTAGTGGAGTCATTCAGGTTCCTGGGCACAACCATCTCTCTGAAGTGGGACATTCACATTGATTTCGTTGTGAAAAAGGCCCAGCAGAGGTTGTGTACTTCCTTCATCAGCTGAAAAAGTTAAACCTGCCACCAGCACAGATGACACAAGTTTTACTCAGCCTGTAAATCATATTTAACAAGACTGCAATGGTCTGTTAGGACAGCAGAAAGATCATTTGTGTGCACTTGCCCGGTCTTCTGGACTTGTACGACTCCAGAGTCAAGAAACGGGCAAGAAGTATCATCAAAGACTCCTCTTACCCTGGACACAACCGGTTTGCACTTCTCCCTTCAGGCAGACGCTATAGATCTCTGTGCACTAGAACGTCTAAGCATAAAAAAACTGTTTTTCCCCCCATACCTTCAACAGCTTACACAAGAACACCTGTGTTCTGCAAATCATTTATGTGATTCATCCTCCATCTCTAATTATTGCCTCTTTCTCAAGTATTATGTAAATGCATATCTCTTTATTTATACAGCTGTATATAGAGTAGATAATGCACAAATCTGTGCAGAAATCTTATGTCCCATATTCTGAGACATAATTAAGTCTTACTGTTAAAATGTATGTATGTATGTACCAAGAGCACCTTAAATAAAAAACACATTCCTTCTGTGTCTGCGTACACTTGGCAAATAAAGCTAATTCGGATTTCTAAATCGCACACGGAATATTAGCGCTTTTATGGAATTGCGCTCTGTTAATTTTCCCTGTTTAGTAAATCTGGCCCCCTAATTTCTAATTAAATATTTTCATATTTAACGTCTGTGGAGTATAATGGAGATTTATTCTCAGGTTATGCAGAAAGGAAATACTTTCTAATATTTACAGAGAAGAATTTAACCATATGCAAGTTGTGCATCAAGGAGAAGACGTTTCAAAAGCATTAAACCGCAGACGCATCTGTCAAAGCACTACAGGACAAACCACAGTAAATATTGTTAATTCATCTGAAGAGCTGAATATAAGGCACTCTGATGTTTCAGACAACTTGCTTCTGCATTTTTCCCATAGCAGCTGTTTTCCATAAGTGTTTGTCCATAGAAATGTGTTATTCACTGCTATAAAGTGATGTGACTGATGAATGTTTCTGTGCACAGCTTTCAGACACCACTAATCCACTATCATACATTATTTTAATTATTGTTCTTATCAGTTATTGTTACAATCCTGCTTTTATAATAAATGTAACAGCAGACAGATCTAAATGAAGAATGATTTCTATGTGTTTTTCAGGATCCTAAGGAGGATGAAGAGGAAGAGATCTTTATCTCCTGATCACAGCTGTGTGTCTCTGAAGAGTTACAGATTCATGCTTGATCCTCCTAATTTCAGTAAAGATCTGGTGACCTCTGACCCCAGGTGAGAATACATGTGTAGTGATGATTGAACTGCTTTATGAGAGTCTAATACACACTCAGTGCACTAGGGGTGAGCCCGAATGATGCTTTGATTCAAGGAGCCTGATTCGACTACCAATCTAATAGTCGAATATTTGCGGGGTGTTATTGATTATGCCATTTTGACTATATGAAGGAGTTCAAATTTCACATAGGACTACCGGGTTTCTCCCAAGCTGTAAGAATCTGAAAAGAAAGAAGCTTCAAATTAGTATTTTAAAGTGCGTGAATAAATCCAACCATCCCTATAGATTTATAATTCACTTTCCATAATCTGTGACCGACAGAGGAGCATCTTGGCGGCAGGGATTTGAAACTATACCAAGACTCAAACTGACACAGGCAGAAACTAAATGTTTTCTAACAGGCAGGGTACCAGTGATTTTAAAACATTTCAGCCGGTGTATATATATTGTTGGATATATTATTTACCTGATATAAAATGCATTTGGTTTTGAGTCAAGCGCTTCATTATAGTACTATGGTGATATCTCTTCAGCACAAAGCGAGAGTAGGTCAGACTACAATGCAGAATATTAATAACTATGACTGGGACTGTAATATAGATAGGCCTACTATTATAATGAGAAGACCATTATACTAAAACGCTATGCATTTTTAGAGTTTAGCTGCCGTGTTTCTGCACATTGTTTCATGAGGAAGCGCGTCCACGAAAGGAGTTCGCATTCAGAGCCGTGCAGTGTCAGTCATTTGCATTCAGGCCCCTTTTGCAAATAGCCTTTAAGTCTTAATATTAACGTTATGTTGTATAAATAACGAAGCGTATTCTATATGAAATTATGAGTTGAATCCCATTGATTAAAAACTTGCTATCAAATGCACCACTCCACTGGTCATCTTCAGCGTGTGCAGCTCAAAACAGAAATGCAGAACATTACCTGCTAACATTTTAGACTAAAATTATAATAAGAGCAAAAAAAAAAAAAAGTTATTTGTTATGGTTATGGACGTTAAGTGTTAGGTATCTATTAACTGCACAGTAAGTAGCCTACATTCAATACAAACATAGATGGTACAGACATAGGCATTTAGCTTTTGTTTTTGAACTGGGTTGAAATTACATAGAACTGGCCATGTGAAATTAAAGGCAACAACTGCATATTCTACAGTCCAAATAACAAAATCAACACACATTCAATAAGATGTTTCTTAATCAGCATTCAGTATTTTAGTTTTTAAATTTGGTTTTAAATTTAAAACAAGGTCTTTACCAGTGAGACTAAATAAAAGTATGCTATATAAATACATTATTCCTAAATGGTAAAATTAAATAATGTTGGTGTGAATTAAACAAGGATGCAAAGTGTTTAATTCATCCAATTAAAAAAAGTGGTAAGGATTCACATCTATATTTTTTTTACTTGAGCCAATGAAAAATAAATGACCATTGTCTCAAATAAAAAAAAAAATAAAGATGTGAATCGTTACCCTATTTTTTTAATTGGATGAATGAAACACTTTTTCAGTGTGCTACAGCAGGCTATTTTAAAATCAAAATTTTAAAAAATACTTCTGGCTTTTCAAACATGTATGCAAGTTCTACTTTACTACAATAAAAAAAAAAAATCAGTTTTGTCACAGTATGCGATGCATGCCTATTATTTACCCCGTTTATATCTGCAAGGTGTTCATTACACATTTTCGCTGTGTTAACATCAGTAATTATGTTTGTCGGATGTCTGACTTGAATCTTGTTAATGTATGTTGCCCCGCCCCCAAACATATGATTCTACTATCAGTCGAATACCGACAAGATTCAAAAGATTTGTTAGTCGGTGACCCCCTACAATGCACACAGACAGGTCTTGACACAGTAAACACACGTGCACTTACATTAAAAAAACTTTATAAACATCAAAATTAAAAGAAATAAACATTTTAAAAATAGCAGTCTGTGTACAAGTTTCACTTTTTGAATGGAATTATTGAAATCAACTTTTTGATGATATTCTAATTATATGACCAGCACCTGTGTATATATGTGTGTGTATTTGTGTGTGTGTGTGTCAAGTCAAGTCACCTTTATTTATATAGCACTTTAAAAAAATACATTGCATCAAAGCAACTGAACAACATTCATTTGGAAAACAGTGTCTCAATAATGCAAAATGACAGTTAAAGGCAGTTCATCATTGAATTCAATTGATGTCATCTCTGTTCAGTTAAATAGTGTCTGTGCATTTATTTGCAATCAAGTCAACGATATCGCTGTAGATGAAGTGACCCCAACTAAGCAAGCCAGAGCAGAGCAAGGAACCGAAACTCCATCGGTGACAGATATGAGAAAAAAACCTTGGGAGAAACCAGGCTCAGTTGGGGGACCAGTTCTCCTCTGACCAGATGAAACCAGTAGTTCAATTCCAGGCTGCAGCAAAGTCAGATTGTGCAGAAGAATCATCTGTTTCCTGTAGTCTTGTCCTGGTGGTCCTCTGAGACAAGGTATTTACAGGGGATCTGTATCTGGGGCTCTAGTTGTCCTGGTCTCCGCTGTCTTTCAGGGCAGTAGAGGCCCTTTCTAGGTGCTGATCCACCATCTGGTCTACAGTAGATACATATTGGATCCGGGTGACTGCAGTGACCTAGGAATAAGAGAGAAACAGACTGATATTAGCGTAGATGCCATTCTTCTAATGATGTAGCAAGTACATTGGGTGTTGCCCGCAGTTGATTTTGATATTCTAGGTATTATCAAATTGCCTGAGTTTTGAGAACGTAGCGGACGTAGAGGAGTATAATGTAAAAGGAGCTCATTCAAATAATGAGGTGCAAAACCATTCAGGGCTTTATAAGTAATAAGCAATATTTTAAAATCTACACGATGTTTAATAGGGAGCCAGTTCAGTGTGGACAGGACCGGGCTAATATGGTCATACTTCCTGGTTCTAGTAAGAACTCTTGCTGCTGCATTTTGAACTAGCTGTAGTTTGTTTACTAAGCGTGCAGAACAACCACACAATAAAGCATTACAATAATCTAACCTTGAGGTCATAAATACATGGATTAACATTTCTGCATTTGACATTGAGATTATAGGCCGTAATTTAGATATATATTGCGTGTGTGTGTGTGTGTGTGTATGTATATATATGTATGTATATATAATATAGCGTTATAATGAGAACACTATTATACTAAAAACGTTAAGAATTATTTCGGTTTGGTTTCTGTGTTTCCTTGCGTTGTTGTGGGAAGAGCCAAGAGCACATCCACAACAGAAGTTACGCATTCTGATTAGCACCTAACTTAGTTCATGTCCACGTGTGCAATTGTTTATTTTATTTTATTTTTTCTTTTACGTATATAAGTGGTAATATTATATCTATGTTGTATAAAAATCTGACTATATGATGCATTCCCTGTGTTAAGCTGGCAGCACCTCAGTTTACCAGTGTTCATTCAGCTCTTCAGCTTCACCACACGCAGCTTGAACAGCTGCAGGAAAATATCAATAACTGTAATTGAGAATGTCATAAACATAATATTATAAAAAGGATTTTACCGTAATAAAATAAGTATTTTTTATTTATTTAAAATTATTACCATAATAAAAAATGTTGTGAATTATTTGCTGTGTTTCAACGCGTTCAGAGCGTGTCCATGACACAGCTGTCTCTTCGGGGCATGTAGCGTGGGTGCATTGCAATATTGGAAATAGTCTACTTCTGTTTTAAACCGTGAAGGCGAGCCAGTGGATATCATACATACATATTTGTTTAAGTCAAACTTAAGCCAGTGAATGTCTTTCAACATAATAGTGAAAGTAAAAACTGATGCCGGCTTTCGGCATCTGAAGACACGCACATTAACATTAATCTCAGAGACGACGAGAGACGAATCCCCTAATCTGGGTATATCTAACGATTGAACGTGAAACGGTGAAATCAATGAAAAGAATGTGTTGAAAAGGTTAGTTTTAGGCTATAGGCATCTCATTTAGGCTATAGGCCTAAAATTCATTGTAGGCTATAATAAACATTTTTAAATCCTTTTCAGTGAGGAGTAGCCTAAGCCAATAGCCTAATTTTTTATTTCCTCATAGGCTGTGAGTCACAGTGTGTCAGTTATTTGGTGATGCGCCCATGAAATTGTTGAGAAGCAAATTAATTGTAATCTTTATTTAATAATAAAAGTAACCTAATAATAATAGCAAGAAAATAATAGGTCTACATTAATTGGAAATACTCTTAATAATGACAATATTTAATGATTTTCACGATATCTCTGGCTATATGATTATATGATTGTCCCCATTTCAATACACTCCATCTTATTGCCTTATATATTTTTTTATACATAAGTAACGTTGTCCAGTATCTTGTTTCCATTATTTAAGCATTATTTTATTTGTAAGGCTGCTTTATGTTTGATTTATGTTGAAGTGTTTAATGCCTTTTAATGGACAGACATTTTTGGTAATCAGGCTCTCAAAAATTATGTAAAAATGTGGATTTAGATTGATCGGCCAACATATCGGTTATTGGCATTCATATTTAAAGAATGATCGGTTATCATTATCGGCCTAAATTTTCATATCGGTATATCCCTAATAATCATAAATACCAATATTAACCAGGGAAAAAAAACTAGAAATGTATCCATGATGTGGGACTTAAAATGGTAAACAAACCAAAATACAGCTGTCTTGTATTTTGAAATCCTTCTTTTCTATTGCTGGCTTCTCATTCAAAAAGATGAAAGGTAAAATATGCAATTGCAACCATCTAACATGTTACAATATCCACACCAGAAAGTAAAGACTCATAATTCATCAGCAGGCAATCACAAACAATCATCTTGCATAAATGTGCTCTATTCACTGATTGTGAACTGATGTCTCTAATCTCTATCAATTTAGAAGTTAATTTATACATCCTTTATTTTTGTATTACATGTAATCTGTTCTTCTGATATTTCAGCAGAGCAGATCGAGAAAGAAGCATCTCTGGAGGAGCCACATCTGTCTTCTGTCTGAATAAACATGTGAATTATGAACTACAGAGAGTAAAAGTAAAAGACCAGCTCAAAGCCAGCATGAAGAACAAGTATGAGAGATTATTTGAGGGTCTGAAGCTCCAGGAAAATGAAAGCCTCCTGAACAGCATCTACACACAGCTCTACATCATAGAGGGCGAGAGAGAAGGAGTGAATGAAGAACATGAGGTTTTACAGATAGAGAAAACAGCCAGAACACAACACTCACAAGACACTCCAATCTACTGCAATGACATCTTTAAAGCCTCCGCTGAAGCAGGATCTGAGGAGAAAGAGCAGATCAAGACTGTTCTTACCAAAGGCATCGCTGGAATCGGAAAAACCGTCTCTGTGCAGAAGTTCATTCTGGACTGGGCCGAGGGGAAAGCCAATCAGGATGTAGATTTCATTTTTGTGCTTCCATTTCGAGAGCTGAACTTGATCCGAGATCATCAGTACAGTCTTCACAGACTTCTGCTGGACTTTCATCCTGAACTTCAAGATCTGGACTCACAGATTTATGAGGAGTGTAAAGTTGTGTTCATCTTTGATGGTCTGGATGAAAGCAGAATCACACTGATGTTTTCAGATGATCAGAAAGTTTGTGATGTGACCGAGACTTCATCAGTGGCTGTGTTGATGTCAAAGCTCATCAAAGGAGAGCTGCTTCCCTCTGCTCTCATCTGGATCACCTCCAGACCAGCAGCAGCCAATCAGATCCCCTCCGAATACATCCACCGTCTGACAGAGATTCAGGGATTCACTGAGTCTCAGAAGGAGGAATATTTCAGGAAGAGAATCAGTGATGAGCATCAAGCCAGCAGAATCATCTCACACATCAGAAGAGCAAGAAGCCTCCACATCATGTGCCACATCCCCGTCTTCTGCTGGATCTCATCCACTGTGCTTCAGAAGCTCCTGGAAGAAGATCTGAGTGCAGAAATCCCTCAAACTCTGACTGAAATGTACATCCACTTCCTGCTGATTCAGATCAACACGAGGAAGCAGAAGTATGAAGAGAGAGATCCCGAGAAACTCCTGCAGTCCAACAGAGAAGTGATTGTGAAACTTGCTGAAGTGGCTTTCAAACAGCTGATGGAGGGCAATGTGATGTTCTATGAGGAGGACCTGATTGAAAGCGGTATAGACATCACTGACGCCTCAGTGTATTCTGGGATTTGCACTGAGATCTTTAAAGAGGAATCTGTGATTCATCAAAAGAAAGTCTACAGCTTCATCCATCTGAGCGTTCATGAGTTTCTCGCTGCTTTCTATCTGTTTTTCTGCTTTGTAACAAAGAACAAGAAGCCACTGGAGATTTTTCTGCATGAATTCAGATTTAAAGTCTCTCTGTATAATCTACTAGGATCAGCAGTATATAAAGCACTCCAGAGTAAGAATGGGCAGCTGGATCTGTTCCTGCGGTTCCTGCTGGGCGTCTCACTGGAGTCCAATCAGAGACTCTTACAGGATCTACTGACACACACAGAGAACAGCTCAGAGAGCATCAGAGAAACCACACGGTACATTAAACAGAAGATCAAAGATCCTAATGATTATAATCGTCTCTCAGCTGGTCAATCCATCAGTCTGTTCCTCTGTCTGCTGGAAGTGAAGGATCAGACTCTGTCCAGAGAAATTCAGGAGTTTGTGAAATCAGACAAACACTCAGAGAAACTCTCTGCTGCTCAGTGCTCAACGATCTCCTACATGCTTCAGATGTCAGAGGAGCCGCTGGATGAGCTGAACACCATGAAATACAACACATCAGACGAGGGGAGAAGAAGACTGATACCAGCTGTGATCAACTGCAGAAAAGCTCTGTGAGTGTTTAATCATTAACTAAAGTAAATAGTTACATTAAAGTGCAGTCACATGTGAAACTTGTTAACCTGTTAACCTGACCCCCCGCCCCCCATTATGGGACTCACAGCTGAAGGTGCTCTACTTAACTTAAAATTTTAACCGTTTCTTACTTTAGTGTGTTACAAACATAATTTGGTGTATTTTGAAAGAAGACCCTGTGGGCTTTACTTTTTGTCAATCAGATTTGATAATCCTCAAAAATATGAAAAGTTATAAACACTGAAGTGTCTTGAATTATGAGTGATGTTTCAGGAAAAGTCCATCACTTGTGTTGCTTCATAAAATTGAGTTTAAACCACTTGAGTCAGAGAATTAAAATAAAAATTATTTAATCCAGTAAAAAAAAAAATGCATTAATAATAATAATAATATAAAAATATATTGTAAAACTGTACCGCTGTCCGGAGAGGCTCTCAAAATTTTTAGTTTTTTATACCCTCATAAAACTCACATTACATTTGTTACATTTTGCAAAGATTTTAATATTCATTGGCTGAAGAAACAGGAGCTCAACTGATCTCCGATGTGATCAATCTGAATGATACAATTATAAGATTATCTCAAACTCAGGAACTCATCTTATTGTGATTCAGTGTTCAGATCATGCCATCTTCTGTTCCCTGAGGACAGAAAACAGGCAACCCTCTGTACATGTCTTTATTGTTTTGTTATTTCTTAAATTGTATTTTATCTCTTCTAGATTTTCTGGCTGTGATCTCTCAGATCAGGATTGTGAAACTGTATCTTCAGCTCTACAATCCTCAAGCTGTGTCCTGAGAGAGCTGGATCTGAGTAACAATCACCTGCAGGACGCTGGTGTAAAGTTTATTTCTGATGGACTGAAGAGTCCAAACTGTCAACTGCAGATACTGAGGTATTAAAAAAAAACGTGATAATTTAGTCAGTTGGTCAAAATGTGTGTCTACGGATGATCTGACTTTGTGTGTCTTTGGAAGATATGACGGTGTGTGTCTGTAGATGATCTGACTGTGTGTGTGTGTTCTTGTCTCTTTCAGTCTTGCTGGCTGTAATCTCACTGCTCAGTGTTGTGAGAGATTGTCTTCAGCTCTACAGTCCTCAAACTGTGTCCTGAGAGAGCTGGATCTGAGTAACAATGACCTGCAGGACTCTGGAGTAAAGTTTATTTCTGATGGACTGAAGAGTCCAAACTGTCAGCTGCAGATACTGAGGTATTTAAGAACATATAAGTGATCAGTTACAGTCAGCTGGTCAAAATCTGACTGTGTGTGTCTGTAGATCATCTGTCAGTCTGTCTGTAGTAGGGATGTGCAACTGCGATCAAGTTCTGATTGTTTAGCTTACAACAGCATACAGTCCGAAGTTTAGATGTGAGAGAAGCATGACTTCAAAGTCACTTATGTCTGGGTTAGCTACATACATATCTGATTAATATAATATAGGATGCTTTGGCATATCAACCTGTTAACCTGCATCCCCCATTTTGGGTGTCACAGCTGAAAATGACCTACATAATGTAAAATAATGTTACAGTTCCTGACAACAGTGTGCTACACAGACAATTTTGGTGTCTTTGGAAAGAAGACCATTTGGGCTTTACTATCCATCATCCAGAGTTGATAATGCTCAAAAAGCATTGTCAAAAACCATATTCATTTATATCATATACGAATACATGAAATATATCCTGGAGCAATCCAGAACACGAATTCTTTGAAATTCACATGTATATACCACTGCATAGTTTTTCAATTATAAAATAATAGACAGAATCTTAGACATTGTATAAGCAATTTATCTGAGCACTAGATAAATACAATAAGAATCAGTTTTGAGTAATAAAAAAAAACAAGAATTGGCTTTGTATGTCAAGTACATACTGTGATTAGCAGACATACAGCATTCACACTGATAGATGCTCATACAGTCAGTAATCACACGCTAATGTGCGGTCATACAAAAAAGTAGGACTATTCACACATAATAGACAAATTCACACTGATAACTGTCATGCAGTCAGTAATTGTCACGACTCGTGATGCAAGGAATGAGGAGAGAGAACCAATTGCAGGTAAGTAATTTATTAAGGGATAATCCAAAGGGGTAAGCAGTCCAGGCAGGGTCAAAACCAGAATATCCAAACAATAACAACAAGACACGAACACAAGGCAAGACAAGGCAAGAATTGACGGACATGAATTATCATAAGACATAAACAAGGACTCCGTAACACAGACTAAGACAGACCGGGTATTTATACACAGAAGGATTATGGGGAAACAGGAGACAGGTGGGGGAACAATCAATTACACAACAAGGAGGAAGGTGACCAAATAAGGGAACAGGAAGTGATCTGGTGACAGACACCGTGAGAAAGGAGGACATCTAGTGGAACCCCAGGGAACAACAACCCAGACACTGTGACAGTAATCACACGCTGATTAACATACAGATGGTAGTCATACAGATACAGGCACATTCCCCACAATACACACACATAAATGAAAAATGTTGAATAGGGAAAAAAAAAGAGGAATTATTTGTGCAAAAGCCAATCGTTACCTTGAACAACCATCAGATGACAGGTGCGTCACAGTGCGTGTCACGAGCCATCACAAGAGAGCGCCAGAGTTCAAATAAACAATATTCCTTGTATCTTTGACTTATTTTTGTGGATGGTTTCATTCTCTTTGTAACACTGTACTACTTTGATAGTTTTTTGAGTGCAGTTTGTTCCATAATGGATACAAACAATAACTCTTCCCGAAGAAATGAGAAATAAACAAAGGAATAACCATCCATATTTCAACGTCATTGTTTCATTGCACTAAAAGTGCTCTATGAGATGTTATTCAGTGGACCCTCACCTTTCTAGCTAAAGTGGGATTTAACACAAGCCAGAGACACTGAAGACAGATGCACAAAGAAAAATACTGTAGCAGGCAGATCACTCACTGTTCATGATGTACAAACTATTGGAAGAATATCCTCAAAATTGATTTGGGGGTTTATATGAATGTGTTTCTGAGGGGAACTGACTGTCTTCTGAAACATTTACGTGGTATGTTACTTTATTCTGGTCTCTGTATAGTTCATATTAAAGCAGTGTTACGGCTCACGGCTTTGTTTACAGCGGTAACCAAGTAAACGCTTTATCTGGTCTGTGTCTGGTGTTCCAGAGGCACCTCCTGCTGTCAAACATTGAATCTGCATCTCATTCATAGCCTCTGCTGTTCGTTTCGTTCAGGCATGTAGTATAATTTCACAAAGCTTGTCAGAACATTGTTTTTCTTCAAATTGGGTTATTATTAAATGATTATTGTGTATGATTATTATTATTTTAATATTATATAACTAAATGATATTAAATTATAGAAATTATATGTATTTGAATAATATAACTAAAACGCTTCCGGCTTTGCTACCGTTCGGACGTTCTAGCTTACTGCTCTGCGCTTTGCTTCTTATTTCTGTACTTTTCTCTGAGTTTTCTAAGATTTTTACTTTAGCAGATCAGCGCAGTGCTGAAACAACAGATTTTTGGCACAAACACTAAAACTAAAGACTCTTTGCGACTGGAATAATACTACAAAAATAAAACTTTGCCTCCCACTGCCAGCAGCTTACATTCCTGAGACAGGATAACAACTGCTTACATTCAAACAGAAGAGAGAGAAAATGCCTCCTGTTGGATCTACCTGTTGCATGAACTGCTGCAAACTTCTACAAAGGATTGTAATTCTAGACAAAGTTACTTGCTGGACTTCCAAAACAGACGGAACACTCAGCAGACCACAGTTATGGACCCCCTCAGCATGTAGCCGGTGATTCCCATGGATCTTCTGAATCTCAACAGTTTATACCAAGTGTAGAGGAACTAGCCGAAACTAATCGCGACACTAATCGATGGCACAAACAGGGAGCAAGACCCAAAGGAACACGAGATATCAGATTTGCTGCCGTAGGTTCCTCTTCCCCAGATTCGACTATGACAAGGCTTGTAAATACCGGTATTCTAACTTCCCCTGTACATATTGAGAACAGATTTGAAGCATTAATAAATGCGGGTGAGGAATCCCCAAATGTGATTAAACATGGATCGGCTCGGCTCAGCCAACAGTTACCATTGCTACTAACAGGCGCTCCAGGATGAGCAGACAGCGGCATGCAGCTCAGAGCGCAGCCGAGCCAAGGACTCTGATAGTGGGTGACTCTGTTATCAGAAACATTAGTAGCAGGACTACAACAACGTGCTGCCTTCCTCAAGCAACGATCTCTGATGTGAACAAGGAACTTAAGAACATTCTGATGAAGCACAAGACTGCAAATTGAATCCTTATCCATGTGGGAAAGAATGATATTCGGAAAGAGCAGTCAGAACTCCCAGAACTTCAGTGAACTCTTTGAAACACCTCGAAGACTCTAAGTTCAGTCGTTCATCAGTGGACCACTCCCAGCAAGAGGAACAAATATGTTTTCACGGATGCTTGGGCTGAACACATGGCTACAAAGATCTTGCAGTATAAAAGGAGTGAATTTCATCGACAATAACGAAATCTTTTTTGGGGCCATAGACAACTGTTCAAACCGGATGGCCTCCACCCAAACAGACTTGGTGCTAGAGTGCTTTAGGACAATATCTACTTCTCCCTCCGTCATCCTTCAGCAGAGTGTGTCAATCCATTCAGCACACACACACCGGGTCCGAATCATCATGTGGTTGACATATTCCACAAGGACACTGATAACACCATGCAGCCAAAACAAGCACTGCGGACGCACACTATCCCAGCTGAGCCCTGCCCACAGAGCTCCTCACAGACCGACTGTGATATATCAAAACAGCTACAAGATTCACCACCCAAGGACGGCTTTCTGGAAAACAGCCAGGGTAGCCAGGACAACATATCACAGCCACCGAAAACACCAGAGACACAGCCCCGCTCACTGGACACACTATCCCTCTCTCCAGCATCTTCACTTCTGTGCTTTTGAGGAATTGGTGTATGTTGGGACTAAACGCTCTCACTCATTCGCTGCTAGCCCTCATATCAACAAAAAATGGCGGGCCCCCCAACCACCAAAAACTGTGGGCCCTTTACCTGTGAGAGAGCTCTCCGACCACTGCCGCAATGCCAAGGCCCAAACCCTCTATCTGCTGAAGTTGAACCAAAAACAACTGATAGCAGCTCTCAGTGATATCTGTCGGGTCCCCACTATAATAGCAGCAACATTCACAAATTCTTACAGAACAAGCGGGAACCCAGTTTGCCTGTAGCTTTCTTTTATTTCAGTTTTATCACTTGATAGAATGTCTAAGTCCTTCTCAAGCCGAAGGGCAAACTCCTCTAATCTGCGACCTATTAGGCGTCAAACTAAGATTGATGTAAAGACACAAAGCACTGACATCAAGCTAGCACTTTTAAACATTCACTCACTAAAAAATAAATCATTCCTAATCAATTACTTTATAACCACAAACAATCTGGATTTTATGTTTCTAAATGAAACATGGCTAGAAGACAGCTGCATTGCAACAATCCTAAATGAAGTAGCCCCTCCTAACTTTACTTTCATGAGTGTCTGCAGGACTGTTAGGAGAGGTGGAGGTGTAGTTGCTCTGTTTAAAGATGTCTATCAATGCAAGCAAGTGTAATTTGGACAATTTTCAATCATGTTTTTCGACCGCATCAAGTCAAGTCACCATTATTTATATAGCGCTTTAAACAAAATACGTTGCGTCAAAGCAACTGAACAACATTCATTAGGAAAACAGTGTGTCAATAATGCTAAATGACAGTTAAAGGCAGTTCATCATTGAATTCAGTGATGTCATCTCTGTTCAGTTAAATAGTGTCTGTGCATTTATTTGCAATCAAGTCAACGATATCACTGTAGATGAAGTGACCCCAACTAAGCAAGCCAGAGCAGAGCAAGGAACCGAAACTCGATCGGTGACAGAATGGAGAAAAAACCCTTGGGAGAAACCAGGCTCAGGTGGGGGGCCTGTTCTCCTCTGACTAGACCAAACCAGTAGTTCAATTCCAGGCTGCAGCAAAGTCAGATTGTGCAGAAGAATCATCTTTTTCCTGTGGTCTTGTCCTGGTGGTCAAGGTCTTTACAGGGGATCTGTATCTGGGGCTCTAGTTGTCCTGGTCTCCGCTGTCTTTCAGGGCAGTAGAGGTCCTTTCTAGGTGCTGATCCACCATCTGGTCTGGATACGTACTGGATCCGGGTGACTGCAGTGACCCTCTGGTCTGGATACAGACTGGATCTGGTGGCCACGGTGACCTCGGAATGAGAGAGAAACAGACTAATATTAGCGTAGATGCCATTCTTCTAATGATGTAGCAAGTACATCGGGTGTTATGGGAAGTGTTTCCGGTTCATCTAATTAATGCAGCCTAAAAATCCTTTAACGGATTTGGATTTTAAAAACATATTAGTATGTGTAAGCCAGGTTAAAGAGATGGGTCTTTAATCTAGATTTAAACCGCAAGAGTGTGTCTGCCTCCCTAACAATGTTAGGTAGGTTATTCCAGAGTTTAGGCGCCAAATAGGAAAAGGATCTGCCGCCCGCAGTTGATTTTGATATTCTAGGTATTATCAAATTGCCTGAGTTTTGAGAACGTAGCGGACGTAGAGGATTATAATGTAAAAGGAGCTCATTCAAATACTGAGGTGATAAAACATTCAGGGCTTTATAAGTAATAAGCAATATTTTAAAATCTATGCAATGTTTGATAGGGAGCCAGTGCAGTGTTGACAGGACCGGGCTAATATGGTCATACTTCCTGGTTCTAGTGAGAACTCTTGCTGCTGCATTGTGGACCAGCTCTAGTTTGTTTACTAAGCGTGCAGAACAACTACACAATAAAGCATTACAATAATCTAACCTTGAGGTCATAAATGCATGGATTAACATTTCTGCATTTGACATTGAGAGCATTGGCCTTAATTTAGATATATTTTTGAGATGGAAAAATGCAGGTTTATAAATGCTAGAAATGTGGCTTTCTAAGGAAAGATTGCGATCAAATAGCACACCTAGGTTCCTAATTGATGGTGAAGAATTGACAGAGCAGCCATCAAGTCTTAGACAGTGTTCTAGGTTATTACATGCAGAGTTTTTAGGTCCTATAATTAACACCTCTGTTTTTTCAGAATTTAGCTGTAAGAAATTACTCGTCATCCAGTTTTTTTATATCGACTTTACATTCCATTATTTTTTCAAATTGGTGTGCTTCACCGGGCCGCGAAGAAATATAGAGCTGAGTATCATCAGAATAACAGTGAAAGCTAACACCATGTTTGATGATGATATCTCCCAAGGGTAATATATAGAGCGTGTAGAGTAACGGCCCTACTACTGAGCCTTGAGGTACTCCATACTGCACTTGTGATCGATCTGATACCTCTTCATTCAGTGCTACAAATTGATGGCGGTCATATAAGTACGATTTAAACCATGCTAATGCACTTCCATTAATGCCAATAAAGTGTTCAAGTCTATGCAAAAGAATGTTGTGGTCAATTGTGTCAAACGCAGCACTAAGATCCAATAGCACTAATAGACAGAGACAACGATGAACAGATGATAAGAGCAGATCATTTGTAACTCTAAAGAGATCAGTCTCAGTACTATGATACGGTCTAAATCCTGACTGGAAATCCTCACATATACCATTCTTCTTTAAGAAGGAATATAATATAATATGATACCACCTTTTCTAGTATCTTGGACAGAAAAGGGAGATTCGGGATCGGTCTATAATTAACTAGTTCTTTGGGGTCAAGTTGTGTTTTTTTTTTTTTTTTTTTATGAGAGGCTTAATAACAGCCAGTCTGAAGGTTTTGGGGACATATCCTAATGACAATGAGGAATTAATAATAGTCAGAAGAGGATATATGACTTCTGGAAGCACCTCTTTTAGGAGCTTAGGTGGTATAGGGTCTAACATACAAGTTGTTGGTTTAGATGATTTAACAAGTTTATACAATTCTTCCTCTCCTATAGTAGAGAATGAGTGGAACTGTTCCTCAGGGGGTCTATAGTGCACTGTCTGATGCGATACTGTAGCTGACGGCTGAATGATTACAATTTTATCTCTAATAGTATCAATTTTAGAAGTAAAGTAGTTCATAAAGTCATTACTGCTGTGATGTTGGGAAATGTCAACTCTTGTTGAGGCTTTATTTTTCGTAAATTTAGCCACTGTATTGAATAAATACCTGGGGTTATGTTTGTTTTCTTCTAAAAGAGAAGAAAAGTAATCTGATCTAGCAGTTTTTAATGCTTTTCTGTAGGATAGGTAGGATAGGTTACTTTCCCGCCAAGGAATACGAAATACCTCTAGTTTTGTTTTCTTCCAGCTGCGCTCCATTTTGCCTGTGTGTGGATGATCTGTCTGCGTGTCTGTGGATGATCTGACTATGTGTGTCTGTGGATGATCCGACTGTGTGTCTGTGGATGATCTCACTGTGTGAGTCTGTGGATGTTTTGATTGTGTGTCTGTAGATGATCTGTCTGTTTGTGTTTGTAGGTTGTCTGGCTGTATGGTGACAGAAAAAGGCTGTGGTTATTTGTCTTTAGCTCTGAGTTCAAACCCTTCACACCTGAGAGAGCTGGATCTGAGCTACAATTACCCAGGACAATCAGGAGTCCAGCTACTCAACCACAAACTGGATGATCCTAACTATAAAATGCAGATACTCAAGTATGTCAAACACTAATACTGACATACTGAATATGTGTGTGAATGATGCAGATCCAAATTAATGTGTGTTTGTGTTTATAGTGTGGCTCATGGAGGAGAGATAATGATGAAAGCAGGACTACGAAAGTGTAAGTCTTCAAACACACACACACACACTGATCTCATCTCATAATCAAGTCACCTTTATTTATGTAGCGCTTTTATCAATACAGATTTTGTCAAAGAAACTGTACAGCATTAATTAGGAAAATAGTTTGTCAATAATGCAAAATTACAATAGTAAACACTCAATTTTCAGTTTAAGGCAGTTCATCATTGTGATGATAGTGATGTCATCCAGCTCAATTCAGTTTTAATAGTTTATGTCAAGAGTTTGTTCAGAAACTGAGGT
This sequence comes from Carassius gibelio, assembly GCF_023724105.1. NCBI lineage: Eukaryota > Metazoa > Chordata > Actinopteri > Cypriniformes > Cyprinidae > Carassius > Carassius gibelio. Next base: position 28,893,021 of record NC_068403.1, on the reverse strand, counting down.
GCTAAACCATTCAGGGATTTATAAGTAATAAGCAAGATTTTAAAATCTGTACAATGTTTAATAGAGAGCCAGTGCAGAGTTGACCCAACCAGCCTAATATGGTCATACTTCCTGGTTCTAGTGAGAACTCTTGCTGCTGCATTGTGGACCAGCTCTAGTTTGTTTACTAAGCGTGCAGAACAACCACACAATAAAGCATTACAATAATCTAACCTTGAGGTTATAAACACATGGATAAACATTTCTGTATTTGACATTGAGAGCATAGGCCGTAATTTAGATATATTTTTGAGATGGAAAATGAAGTTTCACAAATGCTAGAACATTTTAGAAATGGCTTTCTAAAGAAAGATTGCCATCAAATAGCACAGCTAGGTTTCTAACTGATGAAGAAGAATTGACAGAGCAGATAGAGCCATCAAGTCTATAATTAACACCTCTGATTTTTTCAGAATTTAGCAGTAAGGAATTACTCATCATCCAGTTTTTTATATCAACTATGTATTCCGTTAGTTTTTCAAATTGGTATGTTTCGCCAGGCTGCAAAGAAATATAGAGCTGAGTATCATCAGCATAACAGTGAAAGCTAACCCTGTGTTTCCTGATGATATCTCCCAAGGGTAACATGTAAACCGTGAAGAGTAATGGACCTAGTACTGAGCCTTGAGGTACTCCATACTGCACTTGTGATCGATATGATACCTCTTCATTCACTACTACGAATTGATGGCGGTCCTATTCAATTCATTTAAAGTTTATTTGTATAGCGCTTTTTACAATATAAATCGTTACAAAGCAACTTTACAGAAAATTATGTTTGGTGACTGTCAGTCTGTGCATGTATGACAGGATTTTTAGAAATATTAATACAAGACATAATCAGCCAGACGATGAAAATTATTAACATAACTGTATTTTCCGGACTATAAGTTGCACTTTTTTTCATAGTTTGGCTGGTCCTGCAACTTATAGTCAGGTGTGACTTATCAAAATTAATTTGACATGAACCGAGAGAAATGAACCAAGAGAAAACATTACCGTCTCCAGCCGCGAGAGGGCGCTCTATGCTGCTCAGTGCTCCTGTAGTCTACACTGAAAACATAGAGCGCCCTCTGTCGGCTGTAGACGGTAATGTTTTCTCTTTGTCCTTGGTTCTAAATAAATGCGACTTATAGACCAGTGTGACTTATATATGTTTTTTTCTCCTCATGACGTATTTTTAGACTGATGCGACTTATACTCAGGTGCTATTTATAGTCCAAAAAATACGGTATTAATAATTAATATTTATTATATGATGCAGTCACACTTGTAAAAATATTTGTTAGTTCTGTTTGTTGATTCAGGGTTGGCATCATCTGAGGTCCTCTGAGGGTCAGCATAATCTCTTCTCAGGTGTTCTGGATCCAGACTGGAGCTTGTGTAAATCCTAGTTACCACGGGATGTAAATCCTGTGGCAAAACATAGAAACAAATAGAGACATCATTAAAGAATAAGCTAAAGAATAAGAATGTGCATTTGATCAGATGCAATTACACTCACAATTGAAGATACATTATTCGAATGCTTGGCGAAAGAGATGCATTTTTAATCTAGATTTAAACAGAGAGAGTGTGTCTGAACCCCGAACATTATCAGGAAGGCTATTCCAGAGTTTGGGAGCCAAATGTGAAAAAGCTCTACCTCTCTTAGTGGACTTTGCTATCCTAAGAACTACCAAAAGTCCAGCGTTTTGTGACCTTAGGATTAACATTGGATTGTAACTTGGTAGAAGGCTAGTTAGGTATGCAGGAGCTAAACCACTTATGGCCTTATAGGTAAGTAATGATAATTTGTAACTGATACGGAATTTAATAGGTAGCAAGTGCAGAGACTGTAAAATTGGGGTAATATGATCATATTTTCTTGACCTGGTAAGGACTCTAGCTGCTGCATTTTGGACTACCTGTAGCTTGCTTATTGAAGAAGCAGGACAACCACCTAGAAGTGCATTACAATAGTCCAGTCTGGAGGTCATGAATGCATGAACTAGCTTTTCTGCATCAGAAACAGATAACATGTTTCGTAGCTTGGCAATGTTTCTAAGATGGAAGAATCCAGTTTTTGTAACATGGGAAATATGATTTTCAAAAGACAAGTTGCTGTCTAATATAACACCCAGATTTTTGACTGTAGAGGAAGTAACAGAACATTTGTCTAGTTGCAGATTGTAATCTACAAGATTCTTTGTACTGTTTTTGGTCCAATAATTAATATCTCTGTCTTATCCGAATTTAATTGGAGAAAATTATTGGTCATCCAATCTTTTAAATTTTTAACACACTCTGTTAGCTTAGATAATTTAGAAGTGTTATCTGGTCTTGTTGAGATATATAGCTGGGACATCTGTGACAGAGATATATAAACTGTACACGTGGCAAGAGGTGCAAATAACAATAGCAGGAGAAGCCATTACTCACCGTGCTTGATGAAACATTCTTACTGCGGTTGTTTGATGAACTTGTGAAAAACTGGAGCGAGAGAGAGGAGAAAAGAAAACAGCGATAGGTTCGAATGAAAACGCTAATGACAAGCTAACGAGTGCTAACGCTTTGCAGGTGTACTGCACTCACGGATATAAAATAAAAGTGAACGATCAAAATGAATCTGATAAGATTGATCGATAATATCAAAAATATGTTGTGAATTAAGTTATGTTTTATCCTATTTATGTTCAATTGGTTTTCTCACAAAATGAACGATGCAGCATGTCGGATATAAATACAGGTGTTTAAATGTTTATTGTACAAAGTGTTATAGAAATAAACCTGACTTGAAGGCTCCAGAAGTCTAGGACCGGCACTGCTACTGAGATCCGAATCTCTAGTCACTGTTTAACAACTAACACTATATAAGTGAACACATTTGTGAAATGTGAGGGCATTCTGGACTTTGCAAATATACCATATTTTTCGGACTATAAGTCGCACCTGAGTATAAGTCGCATCAGTCCAAAAATACATCATGATGAGGAAAAAAACATATATAAGTCGCACTGGAGTATAAGTCGCATTTATTTAGACCCAAGAACCAAGAGAAACCATTACCGTCTACAGCCACGAGAGGACGCTCTATGTTTTCAGTGTAGACTACAGCAGCACTGAGCAGCATAGAGCGCCCTCTCGTGGCTGTAGACGGTAATGGTTTCTCTTGGTTCATGTCAAATTAATTTTGATAAGTCGCATCTGGCTATAAGTCGCAGGACCAGCCAAACTATGAAAAAAGTGTGACTTATAGGCCGGAAAATAGGGTAGTCCAAGCTGTAAACACACAAAGACATCTTCACTGTTGTGTTGTCCTTGATTTTTCTCTTTTCTTGTGTTCAGATGCCTGTGATCTCACACTGGATCCAAACACAGCCAACACTCAACTCATGCTGTCTGATGCGAACAGGAAGATCACAGGTGTGGACGATCGGCAGTCGTATCCTGACCATCCAGAGAGATTTGATAAGGATCCTCAGGTTCTGTGTGTTGAGAGTCTGACTGGACGCTGTTACTGGGAGGCTGAATGGAAGAGACGTGCCGAGATATCAGTGTCATATAAAGGAATCGACAGGAAAGGAGGGAGTGACTGTGAATTTGGATTCAATGAGAAATCCTGGAGTCTGGTCTGCTCTGATAAAAAATTCTCAGTCTGTCACAATAAGAACAGCACTGATATACCTGCAGTCTGTTCATCCTTTAAGAGAGCAGGAGTGTATCTGGACTGGTCAGCCGGCTCGCTGTCCTTCTACAGCGTCTCTGACACAGACACACTCACACACTTACACACACTCAACACCACATTCACTGAACCCCTCTGTGCTGGATTTAGAGTTGATAATGATTCCTCAGTGTCTCTGTGTGATATTAAATGATAGAGAGACTCTGTAAATCCTCTTTCCGATATTCACATGCACACAAACTCAAATCAAATTGATTAACATGGAAAAGCATTTGTGGCATCTTCTCCTGATAGCACCGAAAATAACTTAATTTACACTTTCAGTTTTGATCGTACAGATGAGAGCAATACATCAATCGGATCGGTAAAGGGTCTACTTTTATTTGTATACATGCATAATAACAACAAAACTTTGTGCAATTATAAAATAAAGATAGCAAACAAGGTGCGCTGATCTTCATTTACAAACGCATCATTAAAATGAACTGTAACTCAGTGAATACTCAACGAAGTGACATGAGATATATATATATATATATATATAGAAAGCTTGACATATCTACTTTTAAACTAAACAAGTGCTACCAAAATCAAATATTCTGTGTTAAAGTAATCCATATGAAAACAATGAGATTTTCATTGTTCAAACAACCACACTATAATGATAAAAATCCAACCAGTGTTTTTTTTATTTTATTTTTATTTTAATCTCTGTAAATCATTTCCCCTTTCTCAACTTGAGCCGATCGCAGGAGCTAGTCTTTGTGACATCATACACACAGGCCTCTCCCACAATAGTTTGATTGACAGTAGTGTTTTAACACACACTGGACTGGCATATGGCAAGTTAATTGTGCCATGGATAATCTACCAAATGAGACGGCTGTTTACTTTCACGTGAGAGAAGGGGTAAATCACCTCAGCAGACGCATGACACCAATGTCATGGACAATTACGTCTCTGCATTACACGTATCATCTAAATAATACATCAGCAGAGCTGTAATTTTGCCAATTATACAGTAATAAAAATGAAAGATGAACACGTTTGTCAGCATCCTACATCTTGTAGTTTGTCTCCGGGCTTCTAGAGTTTCCGTTTTCTTTGCTTTACTTCTTACTCATGTGGCCTTGTTAGCATTATCCAGGTCACCTGTGCCTTGTTTTCCCCAGTGTATTTAAGTTGTATATTTTTGCCTTGGTTCCTCAATCGGTTTTTGAGTCTTCACCCTGTGTTTCCTGTCTGATCTCGCTAAAGCCTCCCTAGCTACTAAAAGTAAGGTTTGATGAGTTCCGTTCTTTGGTAGTTGTTTTGCCGCAGTTAATTCCTCAGTACGAGAATAATTTTTGTTGTATTTTTTCTTGCAGAGATTATTTTATTAAATCTACACTTCCTTTTAAATCTACACCTACCATCATTACTGCTCCAATGGCTCAGTGGTAGACCTTTCACTCATCACACCAGAGATCTGAGGTCTAACCTGGCCTGTGACACATTTATTTATAATAAGCAATATTTTAAGTATATTTTGATGCTTATAGTCCTGTATTTTACTTTATTTAAAGGATGTATTTGTATTTTGATTAAAGGGATAATTCACCAAAATCATGAACGTCATAATCAAGTAATCACTGAGTAATTTATCATTTACTTGTCTTTTGTGGAACATAAAGGTTATTCTGAGACTTTTCCTTTTATGCAAGACTTTTCCATGTCCCATAAAGATACGATTTTTGGCTTCCTTAAAATAAGCACAATAGCCATTTCAATTAATTTTACAAAAACTGTCAACACTAGTAATAATTATAATCAATATCATTTATGTATCCATTTTTTAACAAGCACTCTGTCAGTTCAGTTTTTTATCAATTTGTTTTCTGTAATCTTTTTTCCCATTTTAATTTGTTGACTCAAATGTCATAAGGCACTGTTTATACTCTGCTTGTTCATGAAATTAAGCTAAGAATAAAAAATTGACACTGGTTTATTGTATCTTGTGGGAAGTGGTCTTTAAGCTCTTAATGCCATCATAACGCAATGAAACAAGTTTTGGATTGTGAGAAAACTAGATTAATGGAAAAATAATAAGAATAAAATCAAAGTACATTTTCATATTATGATCCAACTGTTTTGAATACTTAAAAAATACAAAATAGACAATGTTTTTTAAATGGTTATTAAATATATTTAATTGACAATAGTACAAGGAAAATATTTCCAAAGTTTTCACTGACCAATTTAAATATATTTTGTAAATAAAAACAAAGTTTGATTTTGATAGCTGCAACACACTCCAAAAACAAAGTTGGAACAGAGGCAAAAAGTGAAAGAATAAAAAACACTCATAATCAAATTAATAAGCAACCTCTGAGTGAAATAAAAACAAAATGGGTAACATTTTAAAGCTTTCGAATCTCAGCTTTAATGTAATTATTCTAATCATTATTACAATATTACTAATCATGTTTTTTAAACCACTGCCTTGATCAACAAAAATTGGATATCATTTGAAAGCTTAGAGTCTGAGCTTTACAGTGCAGGTAGCCAAATCGTTTTCGTAATTTACATAATGTGTGTTTGTGTGCCATGTATTCTAATATGTCAAAAACATCACACAGTTCAGATATTTATGTGCCGTATGTCATTTGAAAGGTCTCGGAGTAGAATAAAATAAGTATAATTGTTTGGGACTAAACTTGAGTGAGGCATTACTTCAAATTCAAAACAACAATTTCAAAACTGTCAAGGGCTAAGAGAAGGGCTACCTTGGTTCCAAATGCTGTAACTTTTGATTACTTCATAATATCACCACAAAATAAAATTCACTTACAACACACGTTATAGAATATCACCCAAAAAAAAAATTATGTTGTGAGAAATTTAACATTTTGAACATCAAAAGTATAGAACGTCAAATGGTAAATAATTTGCCATTAACCAGACGCCTGGTGTCCAGTAAACGCCCGTTTTTACTGCATTTTAGACAGAAAAACTCCATAAAATACAGCGTTTTGTAGTACAGATAGCAAATGATGGCGTTTTCACAGCAGAACCGCCATTTAATATTGGCATTTATATATCAGTGTTTATTTATGCAATCCAAAACACTATTCATTTTCACTGTTTGGCCATCTATAAAACGGTGTAATTTATTATTGTAAAAATGATGTTTTCTTTAATATTAAAATCAGCATGTCCTTTTCTACAAAGTCAAGCCCATAGATATTCAGGTGCTAGTCATATAATTAGAATATCATCAAAAAGTTGATTTATTTCACAAATTTGTTTCAAAAAGTGAAATCCCAAATTCAGTATCTTAGAAAATGTGAATATTACTTAATACCAAAACAAAGAAAGGATTTTTAGAAATCTTGGCCAACTATAAAGTATAAAAAGTAATAATAAATAATAAATCTGCATCTCCATAAAGTTGGTCAGCAGCAGGAAGCATTAAGTGCTCTAAAACTTCCTGGTATATGGCTGCGTTGACCTTGGACCTTAGAAAACACAGTGGACCAACACCAGCAGATGATATGGCGACCCAAAGCATCACCGACTGTGGAAACTTTACACTGGACATCAAGCAACGTGGATTGTGTGCCTCTCCTCTCTTCCTGACTACCTCCGGGTGTCGCTGTTGAACAGTGTTTTTTTTGCTTCCTGCTGGCCTTGCTGCTGCTCTGTGTAGCTGTTTTTTCTCTAGAATCTTTATCTTACTATCACTCTCTGTTGTTTAAAGTGATAAAATATAACTTAATTATTTCTGATATTATCGATCAATCTTATCAGATAAATTTAGTTCGTTCACTTTTATTTTAAATCCACGAGTGCAGTTCACCTGCGTTGCGTTAGCACTTGTTAGCATTTTAATTTGTACCTATCACCGTTTTCTTTTCTCCTCTCCTTTCTCTCACTACACTCTCTCTCTCCAGTTTTTCACAAGTTCATCAAACAACTGTGGTAATTATTTCATCAAGCACGGTGAGTAATGGCTTCTCCTGCTATTGTTATTTGCACCTCTTGCCACATGTACAGTTTATCTATCTCTGTCAGTGATGAGGGATTCACATGTGATAAATACAGAGAAATAGTTAGGTTGACAGAGAAGATTTCAGAATTAGAGACACGCATCCAAACTTTAAAGGGGGGGTGAAATGCTCGTTTTCACTCAATATCCTGTTAATCTTGAGTACCTATAGAGTAGTACTGCATCCTTCATAACTCCAAAAAGTCTTTAGTTTTATTATATTCATAAGAGAAAGATAGTCTGTACACGACCGGCTGGAGGCGTTATGTGTGGGCGTAGCTAAAGAATCACGAGCGCCAGTAGGCTTTTGCGTTGAGAGCGTTTGGAAGTTGTGACATTACCGTGAGGAAAAAAAAAATCATCCAAAACAAACCATGGCTAACAGTCAGATTCAGCCGTTTATTTATGATCCAGAATCAGATCCCGAGGCTGAAACTGAACGAGAGCAGCAGCAGCAACGACTCGCTCCGAGCGGGGCTCGAACCCGGGTCTCTGGCATGGGAGGGGACGCACTAACAAGGAGGCAGAGATATTTTAAGCAGTTTTACTCACCGCCTGCGGTTCCAACACACGATCGTGACCCTTTTTCGTTGGGATTGCATCATCCTTAAGAAATAAACGATACGCAAATCCGTCGTCAAACTGGGCCTTGTTTGTAAAACAAGCATCTTCGAAATGCAGGGAACAAACAAAAACACTTGCACAACTCCGTTGATGCTCTGTAAAAATAAACTCCATCCACTGGTCCCTTAATGCTGTTTTTTTTTTTTTGGTAATCTGTGCAGGGTTGTCTTGCCCTGGCAACCAAAAACACACTTCTTTTGTGACTTTTCGCGACGCTCTCGCTCTGATCAGTGAATGAATGTCTGTGCTCAGCCTCTCAGTGCTCTGCTATATGGGAGCGCGCGCTCTTCCGGCGGTGTAAAAAAACCAGTATGCATGAAATAGCATTTCACCCAACCCCTTAATTGAGGACAGTAAGAATGTTAGGGTAGATACGGCTTTGGATGCATCTAGCTCAGGGAGTGCTGTACATTGTTCATGTCCGGCAACAGAGCCCCTGCAGCAGGGCAACTGGGTGACAATGAGGCAGCATAGTCGTGGGTCAAAACACCGCTCTTCTGTTTCAAATTAAAATATTACACAGGTTCTCCCCACTCAGTGATGCATCCACTGAGAGACCTGATGAAAGTGCTCTAGTTATTGGCGAATTGTACGGAATGTGAATATAGAGACACCAGCCACCATAGTCAAATGTTTACCTGGAGCCAGAGCGCCTGACATCTTTGGAAATTTAAAAGTGCTGGCTAATGCTAAATGTAAATACAGTAAGATTGTTATTTATGCCGGCGCTAATGATGTTCGACTTCACCAGTCGGAGATCACTAAAAATAACATTAAAGAGGTGTGTGAACTTGCAAGCACGATGTCAGACACTGTAATGTGCTTTGGTCCCCTCCCTGCTTACCGTGGTGACGAGATGCATAGCAGATTGTCATCACTCAGTGGCTGGATGTCTAAGTGGTGCCCGCAGAATAACATAGGTTTCATAGACAATTGGACGAGCTTTTGGGGCAGACCTGACCTGTTGAAAAGAGGTGGTCTTCATCCCTCCTGGGGTGGTGCCGCTCTTCTCTCTAGAAATATGGCAAATAGTCTTAGTGTTTATACTTGACTAACTGGGGCCCAGGTCAGGAAGCAGACAGACTGGCTAAACCGACCGTCTGCTAGCTGCCTCACGTCACAGAGGTCAGCTAATTCTCAGCACATAGAGAGTCTTTCACCTAGATATCACACTATAGAGACTGTGTCTGTTCCCTGAACTAGAAAATACTAAAAAACATCCAAACCAAGTTAAGATTAACAATTTAATTGAGGTTCAACAAATAAAAACAGATGCAATACGGATAAACAAATGATAAAGCTTGGCTTATTTAATATAAGATCCCTTTCTACGAAAACACTTTTTGTAAATATGATCACTGATCTTAACCTAGATGTGCTCTGTTTGACAGAAACCTGGCTAAAACCTGATGATTATATTATTTTAATTAAATGAGTCCACCCCCCAAGATTACTGTTATAAACATGAGCAAAGGCAAAGGGGGAGGTGTTGCTTCAATTTATAACAACGTTTTCAGGATTTCTCAGAGGGCAGGCTTCAAGTATAACTCATTTGAAGTAATGGTGCTTCATATAACATTATCCGGAGAAACAAATGTTAATGATAAATCCTCTGTGATGTTTGTACTGGCTACTGTATAAAGGCCACCAGGGCACCATGCAGACTTTATTAAAGAGTTTGGTGATTTTACATCTGAGTTAATTCTGGCTGCAGATAAAGTTTTAATAGTTGGTGATTTTAATATCCATGTCGATAATGAAAAAGATGCATTGGGATCAGCATTTATAGACATTCTGAACTCTATTGGTGTTAGACAACATGTTTCAGGACCTACTCATTGTCGAAATCATACTCTAGATTTAATACTGTCACATGGAATTGATGTTGATAGTGTTGAAATTATGCAGCCAAGTGATGATATCTCAGATCATTTAGTTTTGTGCAAACTTCATATAGCCAAAATTGTAAATTCTACTTCTTGTAACAAGTATGGTATAAGCATCACTTCTACCACAAAAGACTGCTTTTTAAGTTATCTTCCTGATGTATCCGAATTCCTTAGCATATCCAAAAACAATTTGGTGATGTAACAGAAACTATGGACTCTCTCTTTTCTAGCATTTTAAATACAGTTGCTCCTTTACGCTTAAGGAAGGTTAGGGGGAGTGCATTTACAGTGCTCTCTCCACCCTCAATACCCTCAGACCTGGTAAAGTGATCAATTACTGGTTGTATTTACTCAAAACCACCTTTACTTCTTTCCAAGTGCAGATAATCTATGGAAATGAGTTCAAGAGGAAAAGTAGTTGTAACGCTTCCCATTGGAGCTTTCTTATGGGTAACATGCTTCTTTTGCTTAATGCATGAACATCTTCTGTTAACAATTTTCTATGTCCATTTTCTTATGTGGCCAATAAAATCTCTCTCTTGCCAGATGTATCACCCTTTCTGTGCCCACATGACACATGTCATCATGAAGATGCTTCAGGACCTTTTTCTTAAATTAAGAAGGTAAGACCAGTTGTTTCTGGTGAGTGGTCCTTCGATACAGCAAGCCATTTTCAAAATGCTGTTTTTTACACTAATGTAATCATTTCTTGACTGGGCTATGTAACCCTCTTCTGACTTCACTGGTGAGAGTTTTTTTGTAAGTTTTAATTTGTCCCCAATAGCAGGATCTTCTTTCTGTGCTCTCAGTAACTCACTGTGATGTATTGTTGACAGAAAACTATGGTGAGATGACTCTGGGCACGTGTTGGTAATGTCAGAGTTCTGAGCTGTAATGAGAGTAGCTATCCAGACTACATCCTTTTTCTTTGCTACCTGGCTCCCTTCCCAAATTGCATGAACTGCATCGACTGACATTTCTCCTGAACACGAGGCCACCCACATACCATTCTATGTCCAGAGGACAACGAGAGAGAGTTTCAGCATCTATATTTTCCTTTCCTGGTCTATACTTGATGTCAAAATGGAAATCAGAAAATTCTTCCACCCAACGGTGGCCCACAGCATTGAGCTTGGCAGTGCTCATCACATAGGTCAGGGGGTTATTATCAGTTTACACAGTGAAGGCAGGAGCATAAAACAGATAATCCCGGAATTCCTCACAAATAGCCCATTTAAAAGCTAGGAATTCAAACTTGCCAGAGTAAAGATTGTAATTTTACTCTGCTGGGGAAAGAGTTCTGGATCCATAAGCAATGACCCTTAACTTTTTTTTTTGCCATTGATAGAGAACTGCCCCAAACCCTTTTGAGATGCATCAGTATGTAGAGTGAAGGGCGAGTTGAAATCAGGATAAGCCAGCACAGGTGGATGGGTAAGAATGTCAATCAATGTTGCCAGGGTGTTCTTTAGTCCAGACCCCTGGTGTTTTAGAAGGAAGCTGGTTACCTTTCCCTTTGGTTTTGTTGTTTGTTTGTTGAGAAGTCCTGGATATATGTTCTGTAATAGCTTAAGAATCCCAGAAATCTTTGCACTTCTCCAATGGTGCTTGGTGACTTTTCTCCAAATGACAAAATGGCACTGATGTCTTTGGTGTCAATGCGGACACCTTAAGCAGAAATTAGTCGTCCCATGTAGTGAACCTTTCTTTTGAAGAACTCAAGTTTTTTTGGTCTAAGTTTCACCTCATGCTGTTGTAGCGCTTTGAAGACCCTTCTAAGTCTTTCAAGGTGGTCTTCAAAATTCTTTGCATAACAGAGTAAGGTATGCAAGTTATCCAGGTAAGGTATGCAACAATCATCTCAAAGGGAGTCCAACATCTCTTCCATGCTTCTCTGGAATGCAGCAGTTGCATTGGTCAGCCCAAAAGGAAACCTTAACCACTCATAAAACACCAATGGTGTAATGAAAGCCATCAGATGTCGGGATCCCTCAGCCATAAACCCTTGGTGGTATGCCTTCCCTTGGTCAAGGATGGAAAACCAGCTGTAACCCCCTAAAGTATCTGTAATGTCTGGTATTGTCTTCTTATTAAGTGAACGGTAGACAATGCAAAGTCTAAGTGAACCATCTTTCTTTCTTACGCATACAACAGGAGCAGAGTATGGTGACTTAGACTTAACAATCCAACCTCTAGCCAACAAGTCGTGAATGTTCTCCTTGACTTCCTGATAGAGTGGTTTAGGCACAGAGGCATACGTTCTTTGCACAGGTATGTCATCCTTCAATGTAATAACCATCTGAAGACTAGTAAAGCATCCTATGTCATCATCGTCACATGCGAAAGCTGCTGACTCTTCATAAAGCAGTTATTTCACCTGCTCTTGCTGTTCGTTACTGAGGGTGCTGAGATCAACTGGAGGATGCCAAAGTGTCGGAGGATTTCTTCCTTCATCCTTGGTACCAGCCCGGGAGTCCAAGTTGTTTACTTCAATATACAAAGGTTGGAAATCTACTTGATCAGTTTCAATTACTTTTCTGACTGCCTGAATGCTCCCAAGTGTGGTCTTCCGGGGCAGTGTGGTGCTATGCATAGTTTGATTGCCAATAGGAATTTGAACATATGGATTCTGTGGATTTTTAAATTTGAAAAGTCCCTCACCAATAATTAACTGGTCAAACTGTGGACACTCCATGACAGTACAGTACCACTGGGCTGGTGAGACTGAAGATATTTGAAACGTATATTTGATGTTATGGATTTGTTTTGATGAAGTCAAAGTAGTTGTAGGAGCTTGACACTGTAGTGTCCCTCTACAGTGATTGTTCCCCATTTCCCTGCTCTCTTGGCTTCCTAAGGCAACCTACAGCTCTGTGTCCCTCTGTACCACATATAAAACAATGGCTGCAAGTAGTCACATTTTTATCTGTGCATTCGTGGCCTCTTGACTGTTGTTGTCTTTGAAGAGGACGTCTACTTGAAAAGAATTGGGTTTTGGGTCTTGACCTGTATTGACGTTGTGTTTGATACTGGGTCTGAGACTGCACCTGTGTATCCGGGTTGTATAATGACATAGCAGATGGTGGGAACACGGATGCTGAAAGTTGAAAAAGGGGCTGTTGAGGTGGTTGCTGTGTGCATGCACCACCTTATGGCGAGTAGACTGACCCAGCCGGCATTGCCTCTCACTTTCATCACTTGTAATTCTTATTACATGCCTCAGCAGGGTTTCATCAGAAACATTGTGGTCTGAAAGAAAAGGTCTCAACTCTCACCAAATGGATTATATCACTTTCAGTGCAGCCTTCCTTAATGCCTTCGTCTATTTGCTTGCACAGGTTGCTGAAACTTATGTCAGAGACACTTTCTCCTATTTGTCGCCCATGGATCCTGAATTCTTGATATTGCAACATTGCAATGTCTCTTATAGAGACCATGGTCTAATGGTGCAGAATGAGATGTACTGTGATTATTGAATTCCTTGTTTGGAAGATGTGTGTGTAATGTGTCTGTGGATATAGGTAGTGTGGAAGGTATAGTTCTACAGGCTAAAAGTTTTCTACCTAAATCCTAATAGTTTGATAACATTCTCTGGTATTCACCCTTTGATGTGTCTGTGTTATGAGGTGTAATGGATGGCTGAGTAACCACTTCACTCCTAGTAGCACATTGCTCTACGATTTCATCAATAAAATCATTTAAATTTAATAACAGAGTCATCCCTTGATCAGGTAGCCAAGACATTTCACAGCTGTTCATGTAAATGACAATATAATTAAGGTTAAGCTTTCTTCGTCACCATTCTTTAATGGTGTGACATCTGCATCTGATGCAGGGTGAATTTCTTTTGCCAGCTGGAAGAGTTCACCTGTGTTTAAAGTGTAGACTTTCTTCTTGATGTTCCAGATAAGTTTCTTTCTTTCTTTGTCGGACATTATGTACTTCCAGGTAGATCTGGTTATGTGGTGATACTCCTGGTCAGGATGATGCTGGTCACCTGCTCCCTTTAGCCTCTCCCACACGTTGCTCCCTTCATGAAAAATGTGCTCTGCTTCCCTTAGGTTCAAAATCACTGGACCAGGCATCTTCAGAGTAACTCTGATCACGGACAACGAGCCCCCAAAATCTTTTACAGGTCCCGGGCAGTTGGGAAGACTGTAAGCAGTAATCAACTTGACATTAAATGGAAGGAGAGACAAGAATTAGTTTTTTCCTTAATGGTCCTCTTTGTTGTCTTTTAATACACATACACATTTGTATTTCAGAGTCAGTAAGACATTTTGAATCACAAAATGATTCATAAACGTTGGTAAAAAATTATACACACTGTATAGATCATCTAAACAATAAATAAATGATAGCAACCTTAACCGAATGTACAGAAATGCCCTAATACTTACAACTGGCCTGAATTCAGGTAAGTATATTAAGAAAAATACTGCATCTAAAGTATTTCAGGTAAGTGATACATTAGTAAACTTTTCTATGACATACTGTAAGTGTCTTAAAATTATTAATAAATAACTAATTGTTTGGACATTAAAACATGTAAATTACACTTTGATATGACATTTAATTAATTTAACTGACCTTGACATTAAATGAGAGAGAGAGAGACAAGACAAGTCACCTTTATTTATATATATATAGCAAAATACATTGCGTCAAAGCAACTGAACAACATTCATTAGGAAAACAGTGTGTCAATAATGCAAAATGATAGTTAAAGGCAGTTCATCATTGAATTCAGTGATGTTATCTCTGTTCAGTTAAATAGTGTCTGTGCATTTATTTGCAATCAAGTCAACGATATCACTGTAGATGAAGTGGCCCTAACTAAGCAAGCCAGAGGCGACAGCGGCAAGGAACCAAAACTCCATCGGTGACAGAATGGAGAAAAAAACCTTGGGAGAAACCAGGCTCAGCTGGGGGGCAGTTCTCCTCTGACCAAACGAAACCAGTTGTTCAATTCCAGGCTGCAGCAAAGTCAGATTGACATCAGTTACTGACTGGATGGCTACATCTTTTTGAAAGAAAGTTTGTAAATCAGGATAAATGCTATCAGTCTGACTAACTTCTTACACATCAGTTTCTGCTGCAGCTTTGTTGCGATTCAGTTTATTAGTCAAAGACGATACTCTAGCTCTGAGCTCTTTGTTCTGTTCCTCTAGTTCTGTGGTACGCTGAGAATGTTGCGTAGCTAGTGCTAAACCAAATTCTCTGTGGCAGCAGATAATGCCTTTCGCATTGTTTTTGCGAATACATGATCCTAGTACTTTTTTACATTCTTTAATTGACCATACTTTTTCTGGATCAATACCAAATTTCTTTATCAAATCCAATCTGACCGACTCTTGTCACTATTGAGTCCATGTGCTGTCCTAACAATGATTTGAACTCACTGTCTGTCCATGAAGGAGTAGCTAGTCCACCTTTCTTAGTTGTTGGAATCAGATTAGGATTTCTTCTCAACATTTTGTAATGTCGTTCTGACACAAAAGGACACTTCTAACACTTCCCTGACAAGCAGAGGATAAAAACACAAACTTCCCTGCCAGACACAGAGGGTAGCAAAATATTAGCATGTGATGCTAATCTTGCCTGCCTAAACAGAGGATTATTTTCATCTATAAAATATAATTTTTATAGGGTAACTTAGTTAACCAAACCCTACAGCTGTCTGTTAACTCTTCTCTGATAGCGCAGAGGCTAACATTTGTTCTGGTCTTAAAAGTTCTTTTGGATAGAGGTATACTCACCAACCATTGGTTGTACAAAAGATTCAGTCTGGAATGAAGTCTGATCTTTGTTGAGGTTGCAGTTTCAATCAGGATTCAGGTGAGAAGCTCTATCCGGGTCACGGCACCAAAAACTGTTGGGAACTCAGAAACGAAGACCAGGAGACTCTTGGGTAATCTTCAGCAGGATTCTTTATTGAGAAAGCTCTGCGTGGCGCTGCAGTCATCAACAGTCTAATTTGTCCTTAAGACATTGTAGATTTTATATACATTCAAGTGGGAGGGATCCATACAGTAGAGGTGGAGACCATTTTAACAAAGCATGCAAATGCAATCAGGAAAGTACCAGACACTAGCATCTTCCCAGCCTTGATCTTATCAGCATAACGGTGTCATTTAAATACAGAGGTGCCTGACAGTACACTGATACCTTCACATTATCATAGAGACAAAAGGCACAGCTGTGCCTTAAGCTTCAAGGAAGAACACAAAGACCAAAAGGTTAATGTCTCAGACACTTGATTTTCCTGATTTGAGCTTCTTGGATGTAAGCTTTATTACCCCAAAAAGTCTACTATTATATTGGAACCTAGATTTTACATTTTATAAATTTGTAATCCCACAATACAGACTGGATCTGGTGGCTACGGTGACCTCGGAATAAAAAAGAAACAGACTAATATTAGCGTAGATGCCATTCTTCTAATGATGTAGCAAGTACATAGGATGTTATGAGAAGTGTTTCCGGTTCCGGTTTATCTAATTAATGCAGCCTAAAAATCCTTTAACGGATTTGGATTTTAAAAACATATTAGTATGTTATGTGTAAGCCAGGTTAAAGAGATGGGTCTTTAATCTAGATTTAAACTGCAAGAGGGTGTCTGCCTCCCGAACAATGTTAGGTAGGTTATTCCAGAGTTTAGGCACCAAATAGGAAAAGGATCTGCCGCCCGCAGTTGATTTTGATATTCTAGGTATTATCAAATTGCCTGAGTCTTGAGAACGTAGCGGATGTAGAGGAGTATAATGTAAAAGGAGCTCATTCAAATACTGAGGTGCTAAACCATTCAGGGCTTTATAAGTAATAAGCAATATTTTAAAATAGATACTGTTCTGCCACCCCATTGCACCTTGCATATGTTGACAGACAGATAACTCCTCTGCCAATCACCACACTGAAGCAGATACCCAGTTCACTTAGTTTAATGGATGACTGGAAGTAGGTAAAACTGAAAGGAAAATATGATACAATAAACGTATGAATTTAAGTATACAGACTAAGGAATTTAACACAAATTGCTAGTATACAATGACACATATAAAATAACAGTGAATAGGACTGCATACATGGATGTGAAATAAACTGACATATCAAACTGTATACTACCTTGCTTCCAATTATATCAAAATGAGTGATTAACAATAAGTAAACATAGCAGCATAGATAACATGTGTGTGCCTGATAGTTAATGCATGGTAAATGCACAGTACACATATGTATAAGGATCAGAATGAAATTTTAACATACAATACAATCAAACATAGTTGAATCATTCCTTAACATAAATGTACATACCAACGATAACTCCCGAAAGACAAGAAATGTAACAGATTGCTAAGGATGAGAGCACACTAAAGGACAGCTATCTTCCATGTGGCAGGCTGAAGCTGGTCTAACATTGATGATGTCATCAAGTCGCTGCTCTTAAAGGAGCCAGCACTTATCCAACTTAACATCACATAAAGACAACACATATACGATGTTTGATAGGGAGCCAGTGCAGTGTTGACAGGACCGGGCTAATATGGTCATACTTCCTGGTTCTAGTAAGAACTCTTGCTGCTGCATTTTGGACTAGCTGTAGTTTGTTTACTAAGCGTGCAGAACAACCACCCAATAAAGCATTACAATAATCTAACCTTGAGGTCATAAATGCATGGATTAGCATTTCTGCATTTGACATTGAGAGCATAGGCCGTAATTTAGATTTATTTTTGAGATGGAAAAATGCAGTTTTACAAATGCTAGAAACGTGGCTTTCTAAGGAAAGATTGCGATCAAATAGCACACCTAGGTTCCTAACTGATGACGAAGAATTGACAGAGCAGCCATCAAGTCTTAGACAGTGTTCTAGATTATTACAAGCAGAGTTTTTAGGTCCTATAATTAACACCTCTTGTTTTTTCGACTATGCCTTCCATTTGTTTTTCAAATTGGTGTGTTTCACCAGGCCGCGAAGAAATATAGAGCTGAGTATCATCAGCATAACAGTGAAAGTTAACACCATATTTCCTGATGATATCTCCCAAGGGTAACATATAAAGCATGAAGAGTAGTGGCCCTAGTACTGAGCCTTGTAACTCTAAGGAGAGCAGTCTCAGTACTATGATACGGTCTAAATCCTGACTGGAAATCCTCACATATTCCATTTTCCTCTAAGAAGGAATATAATTGTGAAGTTACCACCCTTATTAGTATCTTGGACAGAAAAGGGAGATTCGAGATTGGTCTATAATTAACTAGTTCTTTGGGGTCAAGTTGTGTTTTTTTTTATTAAAGGCTTAATAACAGCCAGTTTGAAGGTTTTGGGTACATATCCTAATGACAATGAGGAATTAATGATAGTCAGAAGAGGATCTATGAACCTTTTTGAACATAAAAAAAAACATTTTATGGTGAATTACAGTAATTGTTTTCTAAGATGAATTATGTATTGTATGTACAGTAAGATGTTGGCTAAATGTCAGTCTTGTAACTAAAATATAATACATCCTGTTGGAACACGAAAAAAAAAAATTTGATCAATTAAAGTAATGGTTTTTGAAGATTATGTACTGTATGTACAGTAAGAGAGATATTGGCAGACCTTCACCAGTAGTAAATCAGTCTGGCCACTAGTAATGTACTACAACATCTGGAACATAACAAAAGCCTTTTGGTGAATTACAGTAGGCCTAATGGTTTACTAAGATTAATTATGTACTGTATGTACAGTAAGGGAGATGTAGGTAAAATCTCTTCTGGTGTAAGTCTGTACACCAGGAATGTACTACTACCTTGGTCAGTCGTTTGGGTACTTGCAGTAGTTTTTTATGAACATAATTGGTACTGTACTGCATATATGAAGGAAGGTTCTGTCAAAATCCTACCTTTAGTAAATCACTGTGAGTGATAGTGTTAACTGACATAGCATTTATTACAGTACAGAAGCTTTAAAAAAAAATTCTCCTTTATTCTGTGATAAAAATGAGAAGTTTTTTTAGTATATAAACCAATCATAAACATAAAATTGTCATTAGGAAAATACATATAAAAAATATTATAGAATATAGAATTAATATTTATTGTCCAGCAATAAAATATTGTATTTTAAAAGACATACATTTTTCTGTCATTTAGACAAACATAATAATAATAATAATAATAATAATAATTATTATTATTATTATAATTATTATTATTATTATTATTATTGCATTTGACATTTCTGTCCCTTCACTTTTGAAATAATTGCTACACCCCTGCCCTGTAACATAGCTGAATATAAAACTTCAGATATGCTGTTTTATCTTCATTTTAGGGATCAAAGGTTTTGTGGCACTGCATGAATTCTATTCGGTGAGAAAGGGGCCAGAATGGCTCTTTTGATGTTGACGGTTGCAGACTCTGATCTAGGTGGATGTTGAAGTCTCCAAGCATAACTAGAGGTTGGGAGCAACACAACTAATTCTTCAAAGAAGTTTCCTAGCAGTCCTTGGGTCTATGAACAACTACAAAATGGATTTTAAGAGGGTGGGTGATATTAATCATTAGACACAAGCAGACCAGTAGCTCCACCTCTTCCAATCAGAGAGAATGAGGAAATTATGAGAATTTATTGGAGAGTACTACAGGTCTGTGTCAGGGCCATGAGGTTTAGGCTTGAATGTAGATGTAGATGTAGACAGCAGTAGAAATCTGCTTTGTTTACGGCAGACTGGCAATTCCAGAGACCAATGTAAATGAAAGTATTGTATCAGGAGACATAGGCAAAATGCGCAGGTAGTCAGGATTGCACTGCTTACAGCAGGGTTATTCAAATCTTGTCCTGGAGGGCCAATGTGCTGCAGAGTTTAGCTCCAATCTTGATCAAACTCACCTACCTGTGATTTTCTAATGATCCTGAAGTCACTGATTAGCATAATCGGGTGTTTGACTAGGCTTAGAGCTAAACTCTGTAGGGCAGTGGATCTCGTGGGCTCAATTTTAGGATCCCTGGCCTACAGTGTGTGATGCATGGTTTGTGAGTGTTAACAACACATTATCAACACCTGTCTTCACTCTGGTACATTTCCCTCAGCATTTAAGCAAGCTCGGATAAGCCCACTGCCTACGAAATCATTTCTAAATCCAGCACTTCTAGAAAACTACAAACCGGTATCCCTTCATCCATTCATTGCAAAGACACTTGAAAAGTTGTTTAACCAACTCTATGTACAGAACAACCTCTTGGAAAAGAAAACAAACTGGCTTCAAAAGCGACCACTCAACTTAGACCTCCCTGATCTCGGTTACTAAAGCCCTGTGACTGGCAAGAGCAGCTTCCAAATCCTCAGTACTCCTCTTGCTGGATCTGTCTGCTGCTTTGACACAGTTAATCACCAGATTCTACTATCCACCCTCAGAAAGATGGGCATCTCTGGAACAGCACTCCAGTGGTTTAAGTCCTACCTCTCAGATAGATCCTTCAGGGTGTCATGGAGGGGTGAAGTTTCTACGACACAACATCTTGATATTGGGGTTGCTTAAGGCTCAGTACTTGGACCAATTCTCTTTTCCATCTACATGACATCAATAGGATATTTCATTCAGAAGCATTGCTTTTCCTATGACTGCTATGCTGATGACACACAACTCTACGTCTCATTCCAACCAGATGATACGACGGTACAGTAGCTACTCACATTGCAGCCTTTCTGAATGACATTTCTAGCTGGATGAATGACCATCACCTTCAGCTCAACCTTAGACAGAACTGCTGGTGGTTCCAGCTAACCCATCATTTCATCACAACTACTCTATACAGCTGGGTTCGTCAACCATAACTCCTTCCAGGACAGCCAGAGACCTAAGATTTGTGATCGCTCATCATTTAAGCTTCACAGACCATACTGCTACAATGACCTTGTCCAGCAGATTTGCCTTATACAACAATAGTAAGATTAGACCCTTCCTGTCAGAGCAAGCCACCCAACTTTTTGTCTAAGCTCTTGTTCTCTCCAGACTGGACTATTGTAATGCTTTCTTGGTGAGCCTACCTACATGTACTATCAGGCCTCTACAACTGACCCAGAATGCAGCAGCAAGAGTTGTCTTCAATGAGCCAAAAAAAGCTCACGTTACTCCTCTCCTCATCAGGTTACACTGGCTACAAGTAGTCACTCACGTCAAATTCAAGGTACTGATGCTTGCCTACAATACAACCACTGGCACGGCACCAACATACCTAAACTCACTGGTTCAAACTTATGCGCCCTCCAGAAACTTGCGTTCTGCAAGGGAATGATGCCTTGTGGTGCTATCCCAAAGAAGATCAAAATTACTCTCACTGACATTTTCCTGGACTGTGCCCAGCTGGTGGAATGACCTCCCAATCTCAATTCGAACAGATGAGGATTTACTCTTTTTCAAAAAACATCTAAGGATTAATCTTTTTCGCCAGCACTTGACCAGCTAAAACTGGCACTTACCTTTTCCTGTCTATCCTATTCTTGGAAGAAGAAGAAGAAGGAGAAGGAGAAAAGAAAAAACCTTGCTACTGGTTCTGTGCTAGACTAACTTCTCATGGCACTTGTATACTATTTTGTTCTCTCATTGGTCTGATTCCTGCTATTGTTCTCATTTGTAAGTCGCTTTGGATAAAAGTGTGCGCTAAATCATTAAATGTAAATGTTCAATGTATTGTTAGTAATAGCAGGGATTTAGAAACATTAAAATCGGTCATGAAAATCAGGTGGACTGTGAAAACAAGTTTATTTGTATAGTGCTTATTACGATACAAATCTTTACTTATTACTTTACAGAAAAATAAGTTTCTACAATGTTTAGTAGTAGCTTTTAATATCACAATATATAGATTTAAATTTAAAGAGACAGGATAGTTTGTGCATGATATGATGCTATATTTGGACCCAAAATATTGTGAGATGAACATTGTGGAGTGCTAAACACTCATGTAGTGCATGTTTTATTCATACTTAAAGCCAGAGGGCGTACTCGTGCAGGAAGTCATGCCAGGAAATTTCTAATATGGACAAAAAGAGTTGTTTTCATAGAAAAACTTTTGGAAACATGAAGAGATTTAACATACGATTACAACAATATATGGTTTAATAGTGTTTTTCAAGTCATCTCCAGATAATAAAGCATAGGAACAATGCAGTGCTAATTGACATAACATTTATTATGGTATAGAAACCATTCTGCTCTATGTGATAAAAAAGTATTTGTAGTATAGAAACAAATTATTATTATTATTATTATTGGTTATTGTCCAGCAGTCATCTGATTTCTAAGCCAATTAAAATACATTTTAGAAAAATTAAAGTCTGATATTCTGATTTCCTGCTCAAGAAAACTTAAGAACTTAAAAAAATGTATAAACTTAAAAAATATATATTATTATTGTGATGTTGAAAACAGCAGAGTATAATTTTTTCAGGGTTTTTTAATAGAAAGTTTGAAGAACAGCATTTATCTGAAACAGAAATCTTTTGTAACATTGTAAATATCTTTATCATCACTCCAAAACTCATAACTATTGCATAACAGGGCTAAGCAGTTATGCAAAGCACAAAACTATCAAACACATCTTAGTAATGACTTACATGATGAGTGTAAAAAAACGTTTGTGTGTGTGTGTGTAAAGGTGCAGAGAGCTGCTCAAACGTGACTGTGAAATGCCTGTTAGTACTCCAGGGTGTCATAAACAATTTAAATCCAGCCATGCTGGCGCCTGACCGATAATTTAGCTTGCAGAGAGTTTGGTTTATATGCATGAGTTCAGAGGCTAAAAGCTTTGGGTTTTAGCCAAGGTGCATTGTTTTAGATTCAATGAACCATGATTCATTCATTCAGAACCAATGAATGAATGAACTGCCCATACGTTACAGTCCCCCTTTCCATCGATGAAGTCCCTGTGTAGACTACATCAGATGGCAATCATCACGATGGGCAGATGACAGGTGAATCACGATGGTCGTGTAGCAGGTGGATCATGATGGAGGGTGGTTCATGATGGCAGGTGGTTCCTGGAGCTGAGGATTCAGCTTGATGAGGTTCGGCATGGTCCCTGACTTGGCACTCCCTTTCCAGGGATTGCATTTGCCAAACCTAGTGTTGGGGTGTGGCTGATTACCTGTAGAAATGCACAGCACAATTTTGGCAGTGGTCCAGGCTCGGACCACAGATGACGGGTTCAGAACGGGCCATCGAGACTGCTTGGAGGGCTGTGTCGACGGGAGCAATGTCAATGTATTGGGACCCCCTTTCCTAAATCCAGAGTTCCAGTCCTGGATCTACGGTGAAGTTTTGATCGTTCACCTTTCTGTGAGTGCAGTACACCTGCAAAGCGTTAGCACTCGTTAGCTTGTCATTAGCGTTTTCTTTTCTCCTCTCTCGCTCCAGTTTTTCACAAGTTCATCAAACAACCGCAGTAAGAATATTTCATCAAGCATGGTGAGTTATGGCTTCGCCTGCTATCGCTATTTGCACCTCTTGCCACATGTACAGTTTATCTATCTCTGTTGCTGATGGAGGGATTCACATGTGATAAATGCAGGGAAATAGTTAGGCTGACAGAGAAGATTTCAGAATTAGAGACACGCATCCAAACTTTAATTGAGGACAGTAAGAATGTTAGGGCTCTAGATACAGCTTTGGATGCGTCTAGCTCAGGGATTCCTGTACTTTGTTCGGTTCCGGAAACAGAGCCCCTGCAGCAGGGCAACTGGGTGACAGTGAGGCAGCGTAGTCGTGGGTCAAAACACCGCTCTTCTGTTCCGATCAAAACATTAAACAGGTTCTCCCCACTCAGTGATGCACCCACTGAGAAACCTGATGAAAGTTCTCTAGTTATTGGTGATTCTATTGTACGGAACGTGAATATAGAGACACCAGCCACCATTGTCAAATGTTTACCGGGAGCCAGAGCGCCTGACATCTTGCCAAATTTAAAAGTGCTGGCTAATGCTAAACGTAAATACAGTAAGATTGTTATTCATGCCGGTGCAATGATGTTCGACTTCGCCAGTCGGAGATCACTAAAAATAACTTTAAAGAGGTGTGTGAACTTGCAAGCACAATGTCAGACACTGTAATATGCTCTGGTCCCCTCCCTGCTTACCGTGGTGACGAGATGCATAGCATATTGTCATCACTCAATGCCTGGATGTCTATGTAAGGGAAACAGGTCAATTTAGCTCAAAGGGAATCATTTAAGATTTTAAAGGGAATTTGAACAGAATCACTGTTTCATGGCTGTTCACGGAGACGCACCTGCGATTCAGTGAACGAGCCGTCTAACATCAAATCTGCGCTGAAAACACTATCAATTAGCACAGTAACAAGATCGGCAGTTTAAGACATTAACTTGTAAGCACAAAACACAAGATACTTCTCTTTTCAATATGAATAAGGCTTTATTAGATAAATCTAAGACATATAAACTAATCTAACATATAAACTAATCTAACACATAAACGCACGCACACACACATCCACACAAGTTGCAGGAAGGTCGAAAGTTAGGGAAAGATGAGTTTAAGAGAATGGAAATATGGAATCCCAAGTTAACAGCAATACGTTAAATTGCATAAACATGAACAACCATCAATCACGTAATTAGCGCTCGCATTGAGTTCCTCGATGAGGTTAAAATTATATAAGATACACCAGTAAAGGTCACAGTCTGGAGGTAAAGTTACTTGCATCTCCTGTGAAGAAGGAGCCTCGGTGAAAGGGCTATCCCGAGGTCGTTGATTGGCTGGAAGTTCAGTCTCTGAAGTGACGTCTTGGGAAGCCCGTGGTTGTTGGGCTTTGGCTGAAAGTGCAGAGTCGTGTTCGCTGGTTGAAGTTGAATGGACGTTACAAAACTTAACTCAGAACACGAAACTCTCAAACGGAAAAGAAAAGAAATAAAGTTTGACGAGACTAGGTTGTGTTTCTTCTCATCGTGGCATAGTAGCAGCAGGCATGCACGCTGGAACCGCGCTCAAAGAACAATGATGACTAACTGCATGGCTAGATGCTACAAGCTTAAGCTAGGTAGCAAAGCTACAAGCTAAAAGCTAAGAGCAGGCATGACTAATAGCATGACTGATAGCACGAGCAAGGCTGGAACTAAAAGCAAGGCATGACTGATAGCACAAGCAATGCTAGAACTAAAAGCAAAATTTAATGGGCTCCAAAGTATTTAAACTTCCTTGTTGGCCACCCCTCAAATGTTGCCTTGACCAATCAGATATGGTCTTGGGTCTGGGGTATCATAAATAATTTGTTTATCTTACCAAGCATGTGGTTCTTGCCTCACAGGGTCTAATTTTGGACATGATTCCTATAACATGATTATGATATATTTTACAAATACATGATTGTCAGGACAACATCAAGCAAGAAAATTTGATTATATCAATACTAGACATGACTATGTATCCTATAGTTATCAAAAGACATACACAATAAGTGACTATACATGATAGTCAAATGTACACATAAATGAATATGGAGTTAAGCAATGGAACGATTCATTTATAAGTCTTTTTGAGTTCATTCTGGTCCATAAATAATGTACAAAAATCAGTTTCTTTGCCATTCTCTGGCAAAGGGACTTTTCTGTGAAGACAAAGGTTTAAAGCCCTTCCCCCTTAGGAATTTCAGTCTGGTTCTGCTGGCTGGGGGGAAGTCAATGCAAGTATTTAACTTGATCTCCTGGGTTTACATGTGATGTCCAGTGTTGCATTTCAATCACGAACAATAAATTTGACAATCTCTTCTTCGAATTAAAATTGTCAATAATTGATCTATTGGTGTTAATGTTGAAAGCTGTTGTGTGAACAAGTTGGTTGGTTGGTTATCTTGCTTGGTTCTTGTGGCACTAGAACTGATTTATGACTTCCTGAGGAGTTCGGCTCTCGTTTCAATGCACACAGCTCTGATAGACTCTTTGATTTGTCTGGTTCGACTAATTTCTGCTACATCTAAGTGGTGCCCACAGCATAACATAAGTTTTATAGACAATTGGTCTAGCTTTTGGGGCAGACCTGACCTGTTTAAAAGAGATGGTCTTCATCCCTCCTGGGGTGGCGCCACTCTTCTCTCTAGAAATATGGCAAATAGTCTTAGTGTTTATACTTGAGTAACTGGGGCCCAGGTCAGGAAGCAGACAGACTGGCTAAACCGACTGTCTGCTAGCTGCCTCCCATCACAGAGGTCAGCTAATTCTCAGCACATAGAGACTCTTTCACCTAGATATCACACTATAGAGACTTTGTCTGTTCCCCAAACTAGAAAATACAAAAAAAGGTCCAAACCAAGTTAAGGTTAACAATTTAATTGAGGTTCAACAAATAAAAAAACAAATGCAATATGGATAAACAAATGATAAAGCTTGGCTTATTGAATATCAGATCCATTTCTACGAAAACACTTTTTGAAAATAATATGATAACTGATCATAATATAGATGTGCTCTGTTTGACAGAAACCTGGCTAAAACCTGATGATTACATTATTTTAAATGAGTCCACCCCCCAAGATTACTGTTATAAACATGAGCCGCGTCTAAAAGGCAAAGGGGGAGGAGTTGCTTCAATTTATAACAACGTTTTCAGGATTTCTCAAAGGGCGGGCTTCAAGTATAACTCGTTTGAATTAATGGTGCTACATATAACATTATCCAGAGAAACAAATGTTAATGATAAATCCCCTCTTATTTAATCCCCTCAGATCCTTTTCCTATTTGGCACCTAAACTCTGGAATAACCTACATAACATTGTTCAGGAGGCAGACACACTCTTGCAGTTTAAATCTAGATTAAAGACCCATCTCTTTAACCTGGCATACACATAACATACTAATATGCTTTTAATATCCAAATCCGTTAAAGGATTTTTAGGCTGCATTAATTAGGTAAACCGGAACCGGAAACACTTCACATAACACCCTATATGTACTTACTACATCATTAGAAGAATGGCATCTACGCTAATATTTGTCTGTTTCTCTCTTGTTCTGAGGTCACGTGGCCACCAGATCCAGTCTGTATCCAGATCAGAGGGTCACTGCAGTCGCCCGGATCCAGTACGTATCCAGACATGATGGTGGATCAGCACCTAGAAAGGACCTCTACTGCCCTGAAAGACAGCGGAGACCAGGACAACTAGAGCCCCAGATACAGATCCCCTGTAAATAGCTTGTCCCAGAGGACCACCAGACAAAATTGAAGGGTGCAGTGAATAATGTGTTGTCTGTACTCCCTTCGGGGATCAGTGCAGGTGGAATGGGCCCAATGACAGGTAGTACAAGTTTAAAGTCATTAAAGTCATGGCTCTTTTATTTACAGTGTCTTGTAAGTAAGCATGAGCTTGGCTGAAAGGGATTGAGTGGAGGGAAGGGAGAAACTGTATGGTGTAGGTTTCTCCATTCCAGCCACTCTGTAATCTGTAAGAATGTTTCAGTTCTGCGTGAGCAGTGTCAAGTTCTTCTTGGAGAAAATCTCTCTGCAGAGTAAGCCCTGGCTGAAAATCCTCCTCCACTTGAAGCTTAAGCATTGCTGCTTGCTATTCCAGGTCGATGTTGCTCCATTCGCTGAGCCGTGCCTGGGCAACGAGAATGTGAACTAGGCTTCCGTGGATCCTGGCGAGTTCTTTGTAGTTGTAGTTTTGGGTTGGATCGTGTGCCATCAGTTCGTCTATCTCAGTGTCTAGTTGCTCTTGGTTTAGGTGTTGCAGGTTACTGGCGGACCGGCTACTACCTTGGGCAGGAAGGGGGTCATCATTGCTTTCAACCATGTTGAGAGATTGCCCCCGTGGACTGCTGGACTGGATGAACGGAACATCCTGGCTCACTGTAGGTGTAAGAAACACAGCACACACACAAAAGAGCAATGCAAGTTTGTTCTACGGTTAACGAGCTACACTCATACAGGCTATGCCATATGAGAATTTTGAGGCTAACTGATGCAAACAGTCAGACAGTTCAGGAGCCAATTAACTTGGGTCAACGAAGGACCTGAAATGGAGATTTGACAGGCAGTAGCCTAGCGGGTCACGTGATGACACCGGCTGCTGGTTGTCATTCTACTATTTAGCTTCCTTGGTGTCTCTCACAGGTTACTGCCTCTTTGTGAAATGAAAGAAACAAATCACAACATAACAAAGGATTGAAAAGATCAAAGTGAAACAAAACACTTAAAATGGGATAAAACAATAGTAACACGATATGTGTTAAAGAGAATAAGGAGGCCTAAGCCTACTGCTAGGTTTTAAGATGGGGCCAACAGGTGAATGGGCTATCAGGGTAGGAAACCTAGGAAGATGGTGTGGCCAAGCGATGGGCCAAACACTTAAAATATATCCGGGGGAATATCTAATATTCTGTGGCTTATGATAAGTGGATGGGTTTTATCACATTTGGTTCACCTGGGTGAATTGATGTCGCTCAGGTGGAAACCAGTGGCGCCGTCAGCCTCCCTGGCACTCCCAAACACTCAACCACAGTGTCCTCAGCCCTCCGTTACTCTGTGTCATGTTGCGCCCTCTCAAACAGCTTGTGACTTTTAAACACAACCTGGCAATTCCAAGATGTCAACCGCCAGACAGCACTGCAAAATTGCAAAAAAACTCTCTGGTTCCAGTCCCAGAAATTGCCTTGTTTGTGTCGGATGGACTAATTGACTACCTTTGCAGAGCCAAATTGCTGATGTCTCCATAAGAGATAAAGAAACCGAGATTCACTCACAGCTAGTGTCAGTAACGCTGGTCGGGCAACCTTGCTCACTGGAAACCTGAAATGACTGTCCAATCCCCAAGGGAGTTCTACAATCAAATACACAGAGGATGAACAAGGGAAACTTAAAGTGAATTAAGGCATGTTTGTTTAAAATCAATTAAATATATATGTAGAAATGAGAGGTAACACTCATCTTCTCCCTACACCAAAAATATCATCGTTAAAACTACAATGAGAATCTGGAGGCAATTCAGACTCCACTTTGGTTTACAAACCTCTTCTATTTCTGCACCTATAGCAGCAAATTTTGCTTTCTTACCATCATTAATGGATAGGACTTTTTCTCAGTGGTCGGCATTGGGTATTATAACATTTAAGGATTTTTATATAGATAATGTATTTGCATCTTTCCAGCAATAACGGAAAAAATGTGCAATGCCCAAACACAATTTTTTTTTAGATATTTGCAAGTTCGTAGTTTTGTGCAGGACACGCACCCTCAGTTTCCTAGTCTCCCTAGTGTTACTCCCATGTTACTCCTCAAACCTATTCATGTTACTCACATTTTTATGAAGAAATCTGCTCCTTACGTGAAAGCTCACCTGCATCTATTAAATCTCAGTGGGAGGAAGACATAGACATAGGAGAAAATATTCCAGAAGAACAATGGGAAAAGATTCTACGTTGTGTGCACTCCTCATCACTCCTCCTCATCAGCCAGACAGGGTCTGACACAGTGTAAAATCCTTCATCGCACCCACTGTACCAAAGTTAGACTTTCAAAAAAAAATATCCTGAGGTAGATCCCATGTGTGATCGCTGTCATCAAGCCCCTGCATCTACTGCGCATATGTTTTGGTCTTGTCCATCTCTATACAAATATTGGTCTTTGATCTTTAAAACATTATCTGAAGTTCTTGGAATTTATGTCCAACCTTTGCCTGTCACAGCTCTATTTGGTACTCATTCTCTTTCACATGACATACCCAAATATAAGAATGATTTTGTAGCTTTTGTTACTCTTCTGGCAAGACGCCTAATTTTAATAAATTGGAAATCACCTACACCTCCCACTCATTCTTCATGGATTAATGATATCTTTCTTTTCATCAAACTAGAAAAAATTAGGCATACAATAAAGGGGTCTTCTGACAACTTCTATAAAATTTGGGGCCCTTTTCTAGATTGTGTAGGGAAATTAAATGGTTTTAAACACCTGTCTATATCCCCTCTGGCAGTAAAGAATCTTCTTACACGCAAGATTAACCTGAATATGTCTTTGGATGACCAAGCTTTATATGGCTTCTCATTTATTTATTTATTTTATCATCTTTTTTTTTTAATCTTTTTTTTTACTTTTTGGTTTATGATGCTGTTCTTGCTTATTGTTTATACTTATATCATTGTTTATCTCATGCTGAATGCTGTTTGGACGTAATTTGCATCATATAACAGATCCATAATTGTATATTTCCTTTTTATTATTGCTTAGCTTAGAATTAACTTTATCCTGTCTCTATTTGCTATTTGGTTCTTTCTATGAACAAGAGAGACTGAATTAATTACATTTATGTGATATTCCAATGGTATCTGTAATTGTGTGATGCACTCTGTTTATGTGGAAAAAAAATCAAAATAAAGTGTGGGGGGGGGGGGAAGAAATGAGAGGTAACAGCTTTACCTAATAATGATTAAACAAAAAGGGAATTATGATAATGATGGTAGGATTGGTAACCTAACCCAAAAGAGAGAAGAAAAGGAATAAAAATCAAAATAGGAAGAGACAGGATGAAACACGGAAGAACCAGGCCGCAGTAGCTGGTTACTCCCTCTGTGCTTCAGCTGGTAAACAGAAAACTTAATTCAAATTAAAAATTCAAAACTGGTTTAAATTGAAATTTAAAATAAGCATGTGAGAAGAATTAAAAGGAAAATCAGAATAATATCCTATAATAACCAATGACGAAGACCCTTTGGGCTTTACTTTTCATCAACCAGATTTGATAATCCTCAAAAATATGAAAAGTTATAGACACTGAAGTGCCTTGAAAATTTTTTACCACACTTAAATATATATTTTTATTTGATATAAAAATTCTTCCAAACTTCTTCCAGTTTGTCACAAGTTTCAGAAAGTCCTAAGGGCACTTCTCCCGGAAGAGCGCGCGCATGCCCGTAGAGCAGAGCAGAGACATTCACTGATCAGAGCGAGAGCGAAATGTCACAAAAGAAGTGTGTTTTTGGTTGCGAGGGCAAGACAATCCTGCAGATTACCAAAAAAAAAAACATTAAGTGACCAGTGGACGGAGTTGTGCAAGTGTTTTTCTTTATTCCCTGCATTTCGAAGATGCTTGTTTTACAAACAAGGCCCAGTTTAACGCCGGATTTGCGTATCGTTTATTTCTTAAGCATGATGCAATCCCAATGAAAAAGGGTCACGATCGTGTGTTGGAACCGCAGGCGGTGAGTAAAACTGCTTCAAATATCTCTGTTGTTAACTTAGCTATCAGCGCGTAAGCACATCAAGTAAACCTTGTACACCTTCAAAGAAAAAAAGATGACATTAAGTGGAACTTAGTCATTTTCCAAAACCGCTAAGCAAATATATACAGATTTAATACATACCACATAGAGACGCTGTTGTAGTTGTTGCTGCTGCTGCTTTCATTCAGTTTCAGCCTCGGGATCTGATTCTGGATCATTAATAAACGGCTGAATTTGACTGTTAGCCATGGTTAGTTTTGGATGATGTTTTTTTTTTTCCTCACGGTAATGTCACAACTTCCAAACGCTCTCAACGTAAAAGCCTACTGGTGCTCGTGATTCTTTAGCTCCGCCCACACGTCACGCCTCTAGGCGCTCGTGTTTTTCCGAAAAAAATCGGCACAGACTATTTTTCTCTTATAAATATAATAAAACTAAAGACTTTTTGGAGATATGAAGGATGCGGTACTATAGGTACTCAAGATTAACAGGAGATTGAGTGAAAATGAGCATTTCACCCCCCCGTTTAAATGAGTCCTGGAGCAATATAGAAAAGTAATGGGTTGAAACCCACATGTCTCATGAGTTTCTATTTCAAATCTGAATAAGATATAATTAAAAATGAGACTCTTGCAAATATTATTTATGAGACTATGTCTAGACCCCCCACACCCCAAATATACAAAAATATATTTCCCAATAGTATTGAAGGCAATTTTTTTTCAATTATAATACACTAGACAGAAACTTAGACATCATATACGTGATTTATTTGAGCACTAGAAAAATACAATAAGAATAATTTGAGTAAGAAAAATAAGAATAATAAATAAAGATTTAACTTTTTTGCCAATTAGAAATTCCTGAGAGAAATGCAGCATTTACAATAAATTACAATGCACATAAGTGCTTATGTGCTGATGGCCACATATACAAATGGTAATAACACAAATGTGCCATATAGTAAATAATCCACTCTCTCTATTCATATAGATGCGGCGTTCACTTTGATTGCATGATCATGCAGTAATAGCGAGCTGATTTGGACTGATTTGCACTCAAACAGATGGTTATCATGCAGATACATTCACATTCAACATAAAACACACTCTCACATATATAAAAACGGTTGAAAAATATAACAAACATAGAAAAAGGCGATCGCTGTAAGTTCTGCCTCCATCAGCTGACAGGTACGTCAGAGCGCATCACGAGGGAGCGGCAAAATTCAAATAAACTATCTTTCGCCTATTCATTATTTTTTTTCCGGTGGATTGTCTCATTCTGTTTGTGGCACTGTACGCTGCAAAACCATGCCATTTTTTTTACTACCAAGACGCAGTTTCCGACCGTGTGTTATTCCATAACGGACACAAACAGTTCTGTCGCTGAAGAACTGAAATGTAAACAAAGGAAATATGATCCATATTACAACGTTATTGCTTTGTTGGACTAAACATGCTCCATGAGATGTCGTTCAGTGGACCCTTACCTTTTTAACTAAACCGGGATTTACAGCTGTGGATTTGTTATTACGATGGATCTGGTATTTACAGCGTTTCTAATGTTCATGTTTTTTTTATATGTTCTGCCTAGACAAATGTAGCAAATACAGTCTTTATAAGCTTTCCATTGAAAAACAGCGATCTGTCGTCGATGCTTGAGGCTTAGATCTTTATGATACATAGTTTGTCAAGATTAAATTTGTCCCGTTTCATTTAAGCTATTCGTAAACACTGACTCGTGCGATTTTAGGAGCTTTTAGGACGAGGACGTTGGGGTGCTGGCTAAGAGGTTAAACAATTAAATTTCAAAAGCGCTGATTCTCAGTGCTATACTTCACAAGAAGGCAGGATTTCTTCACAGCACAAACATGTGTAACAACATTTAGTTTTACAGAGTAATTAACTCAAATGATATATAGGGAATTTGAATAATTAATCAGGAATATGATTAATTTATATCTCAGATGACAGTTACATTAAATTTGATTGATTATGAAAAATAGCTCAATTGCCTATACCAATAAATAATCACAGGGCACTGTAATTTACTCATTAATATGTCAATATTCCATTCTCCATATCAATTGTTGTGATATGCCTTACTGTAAATTACTGCAAATCAAACAGTGGTTTGACCAGCAAACCAAATTGACTATCAATTTCCAATAAAGTTATCACTTATTATAATTCAAGGAAAAATATTCTCTGGCCATGAAAACATTATCCTATCCTTATGATAAATTTAGTTTCTAAATTTAAAGCTTGTAGCTAAAGATCAGACATCTCAGTGACTCGTAATGTGAGTGGGGTGGAGTCCAAGCCAATCATGTTATATATGGGTTTTTAATAATTAAACTAGTGATACATCAAACTACAAATCACACAGAGTAAATATGCGTACGACAATACAGACAGTAAATAAAATCCAAATAAAAGAGAGAGAGAGAAAATAGAATGAGATCACATAAGGAGCTCAGGTATGGAAATCATAGTCAGTAACTTTTGGAAGCCAACAACAATTAGATCATAACAACACTTCAAAGCAGCATTTAAATCTCCATAGAGAAACTGATACTTGCAAAGTGTCCAATGTGCGTGAGCTGGACATCGGCAAGCGCTGGATCTTTTGAAACCGGCGTGCGCGTGCTGGAGACCGGCGCGCTGGAGCACGTGGTCTTTTGTTCTGTCCTTGCGCGGTATTTGAAAGGTTCAACAAACAATGTTCCAGAATTCGTCTTCCTTGCGTGGAGAGGCGAATAGTTGAATAAACGTAGTAAAGAAAAGAAAAGAAACAACAAAAACGAAAGCTTCCATGGGAGCCATTAAAATGGCTTTTTCTCTCAGCCCCTGTGCTGAGGGGGCTTGCGCTATGAGCACGGCCTAAGGCCGTGCGGAAGCAACGTTGGTCGATGCAGGAGGAAGTCAGCGTAAGAAGAGAGGAAGAGAGAGGGCGGACCTTGTTTGGTCGTTCTTATGGCTTGAGATGGCCCCCCTCTTTTCGCGTAAACAGCCAATGAAAGTCCGCGATCTGAAGTGGAGGGAAAAGTTCCTTTGTCTCTGTGGAGACAACCCCCTGGTGATCTAGGGCTTGTCCAATTTCCAGGGATTATTCTAGCAAGTTTGTAATTCAGATTACATACATTTTTCATTACTTTGCTCTAGATAAATGGGTCTGTCACAGCATGACGATTACACAGATACTAAACATAATATATATAGATGATCAAAACATGAAGTTACATTCAAATGCAGAATTACACATATTTAAAGATTTGCTTAACACATGATAACACTGCAGATAGTCCCAATTTATATGGGAAACATCTAAATGTACCAAAAGGGAATACGTAATACATTTATAAAACAGAAAAACAAAAAGGTAAGTTTAGAATGCATAAGGAAAGGAAACCAGTGATTTGGCTTCTCTCCTGTCCTGTTGTCCAGGGTGGTCATAAAGTTTTACGACCTGCAGGGGTGGGGGTTGTAGAAACATGGCTCTCTTTGAGAAAGTTAAAGTGAGGAGAGACATTTCCTAAAGTATAAGCTAGCAACTTATACTCTTCACATAACAAGGATTAACCATTTTATGCAATCCATAAACATATTTAAAATACATATTATTAATAAAATTATGAAAGTAAGGAACTTCTAAGAAAGGTTTCCTTTGTCTTCAGGAATTTGGTTGGGGTTTTTCATTTCTCCTTCGAGGCTTGCACGGGTATCGTAAATTAATTTAAGTCCAGCCAGGCTGGCGCCAGGCCAGGCAATTAGTGCAAAATGGGTTTCATTTGGAAAATCTGAATTAAACACATGAATCGATGATCTGCATATCCGTTACACCTCCCCCTTTACGTCAGATGAAGTCCCTGTGTGGACATCATCGGACGGCAATCATCAGGATGGGCAGATGACAGGTGAATCGTGATGGTCATGTAGCAGGTGGGTCATGATGGCAGGTGGTTCAAGATGGCAGGTGGTTCCTGGAGCTGAGGATTCAGCTTGGTGAGGTTCGGTGTTGTCTTTGACTTGGCACCCCCTTTCCGGGGATTCCATCGGAGACCTCCAGCCACAGTTGTCTTGAGTTTGGCTGTAGAGGTTTGCATCTCGTTGAGTATCCTGTATAGGATGAAGGTCACGCCAAGAGTCAGGGCGGGACCAATGACGGTGGAGATGCACCGTGAAGTGTCGGAAGCAGTCCAGACTCGGACCGCAGATGACGGGTTCAGAACGGGCTGTCGAGGCTGTGCTTGGAGGGCTGTGTCGACAGAAGTAATGTCAATGTGTTGGGTGGTACCTTTCAGTGCTTGGTCAAGCAGGTTGGCACGGGTGGCGGTGTCATGCTGGTCGTAGGTCAGCGTAGCTGAGCGCACAGGAGTGTTGACGAGCCATCTGTTACCCACAATCTCTGCTTGCGTTTCTGTGACTTGTGTACGAGGCTTGGCTTCGGCAGGGCAGCGCGTATCCCTGACCCAGGGTTGCAGCTCGCAGATTCCTTCAGAGTTGTGTCTGAGGAGGGGTTTGCTAAGGCAGAGATAATGAATGTCTTTGGTCAAAGTACACATGTGCATGTTTGGGGCCAGGTACAGCTGTGTGTCGCTGTCGTGGTAGGCCACCACATTTGGAATGTGTGTTTTGGTGTGGGTGTTGTTTTTCCACATCCTGACACTGACAATGCCTTTAGGTCTGTAGACTTGGCTTGACTCGCTGATGGGTTGGTTCAGGAGCACGTTCACGTCTCTCTGTTTGGGGTTGACGTGCCGTAGGAAGGCGCTATCCAGAGAGTTGGCCAGGTGTATGTGTAGCAGGTCAGCTGGCATGGTGATGGTGTAAGCCAGCACAGTTAGCACAAGGCTTAAGGGTATCATGTATGGTGGGGTTTTACTCGTGGTTAGGCTGTCATTGGAGGAGCTAACCTCCCACAGCATGTCTGTTGTTAACGCTGTAAACAGCTGAGTCTGGGTAAAGTCCTTCTGGAAGACAGTAAACAGTGGTTTCAAGGAGTTTACGGTCTGGTTCACTGCATTGACACTGGACATAACAATGTTAAACATTCTGGCGGCAGCAGCGGCTCTAAGCAAAGCTCCCGGGAGCTGTTTGGAGTGGTGGTGGTGTCCACTTAACTCCACACATGTCCGCCATGTTGGTCTGTGTAGACAACGGAGCCAGCGTGATTCTGTGGTAGGCAGTTTAGCTAGTAAAGTTCTTATGCTGTGTGTAATCACTTCAACCTTGAATGTGGGTGGGTGGGTTGGGAGTGACCACAGAATGTTGTTTAGTGTGCCAGTTTTGGCAAGGGTGTCAGTGTTATCTTTAAAGTCCTTGTCTAGACTTGGTAACTTCGAGTGTCCTTTTACCCTCTTCCAGTACACGATCACATTG
Source organism: Carassius gibelio (assembly GCF_023724105.1). Classification (NCBI taxonomy): domain Eukaryota; kingdom Metazoa; phylum Chordata; class Actinopteri; order Cypriniformes; family Cyprinidae; genus Carassius; species Carassius gibelio. The sequence continues at coordinate 28,856,180 of NC_068403.1, read as the reverse complement.
TGTGTTTTTGTGATGTTATCACATTGCTGGAACAGGTATTGGTGTTTGACATGCTTGTTGTTTGCAAGTGTGAGTCCGAGGTGAGGATTGGAAGAAACCCAGCGTGTGGTGTAAGGTTTGACCACATTGCAGGTTGAGCCGAACAGCGACCCCTTTGGTGTAAGCTGGTACCACCGTACCCTGTTTGTTGACTAAGGTACAGAGGCTTGAACTTGGGCCTGTCGTTAGGGCGTTGTACTCATGGCTGGCTGCTGGGGTTCCCGTGACCTCTGTGACCTGACCGTCTGGCTCTGTGGGAGTTCCCGTGACCCCTGCGACTTGACAGTCTGGCTCTAGCAACCTGTGTGGCTGGAGAGAAAAAGGTTCTCGCACTTGAGCAAAGTCTTTTAGCTGTTTGAAGTTCAGAAAAGGGTCAAAGTGTTCTAGCAGGTCTTTGTCGATGAGCAATGTATTAGTGTTCATTGGTGGGACATACATGGGATGTATTAGACTCATCAGAACGATTGTCAGGTGAATGGAAACAAACAGTTCAAACTGGATGTCATCCTGTCTGTGAAAAGGTGAGATGAGATCACCGTCAGGTTTGATCCTGTGTCGATCAGGTCTTCCCTGTTGACTCCTTTTCGGCCCACCCCCTTTTTGACAAGGCTGCCCAGGAATGTTGGCATCAGGGCAGGTGTGACGATCGGTGGGTGGTGAGGACCGGTCTTGTGTAGCTCGCTGCGAAGGCAGGTAGTCAAAACAGCATTTTCTGGTACCTTGTGTTTGTGGTACCTGGTGTGAGGACCTGTGCTGTCTCGTTCAGGGTGTGCAGCTGTTGACTGTGGAGCTTGGGTGTTGTTGTCACTTTGTGCTGTAACAGTTAGCTCTGTGGTCTGTAGATGACGGGCAGTGTTCTGGGTGCTTGGCTCATCTTCCTTGTGAGTTCCTTGTGAAGAAGATCTTTCAGCACCCTCAGGATCTCTGCTGTCTCAGACGTGGCTGCACTGTGTTGCCCTCTGCAGGCTTGGAATGGTATTGACTCTCTGTAAAAATGTCTGTGACTGTGGCGTTGTAGGGCGCCATCTAGGGTTAACTCCAAGCAGTGCTCAGAGACAGAGACTTTGGGGTTTTTCACAGTTTCTTCACCAATAGTTTTTTGCTTGGTGCAAGCTTTGTGGGCTAAGTTCCGTAACTCTTGTGTAGTCCTGTTACGTGGACACGCTGGGACTCTGAGATGAAAACTCCAACTGGCATGTAGGTTTAGGAGGAACAGAGTTTTTAAGTTGACATCCTGTTCCATACCTGGTTCGTTGCATGCTCCGTAGTAGGCTTTTCGTAGCTGACTACAGAAAGTCTGTGGGTTTTCAAATTGGCCCTGTTTGAGGTCCATAGCAATAAGGAGCCCACGGTCTGAGTTTGGATCAGAGAATTCAAGAATCAAAGTCTGTAGCAGTTGCTGGTAGTACGCTTTGACAGTCTCTGGTTGACGATCCAGAAAGCAATGCACATCACGGCTGGACGTGACTTTTAACAGATACAATGTGTTCACATCTGTCACGTTGGCGACAGTTTGCAAATGAAAGTCAATGGCTTGTAAAGAAGCATGAACGTCATGTCCTCCTGCAGGATCTGGATTGAATGTAGAGATGCTTCTGGCTAGCTTGTGAAGTTCTCTGTGAGCAGTGCAGGCTTTAGTGACATGCGTTCTCTGGAAGGGTTCTCTTCCCTCCATTATTGACAGGTGTTCTTGTAAGCTGGCTGGTGATTTCTTGAGCCGTGAGCTTACACCCCCTTTTTCAGCTCTGGGTTCTTGGCTGAAAGGGTTGGAGTGGCGGGCCAGGAGAAGCTTTGTGGTGTGCGTTTCTCCGATGCAGCCACTCTGTAATCTGTGAGATTGTCTCAGTTCTGTGTGAACAGTGTCAAGTTCATCTTGGAGCTTGTCTCTCTGCAGAGTAAGCTTGTTGAATTTAGCTGGGGCCGCTTGCAAGTGTGTTTTGCAGGCCCAGGTTTTATAGTCTCTTTCTTTCAGTTCAGTCTCTGCTCCTTTTAGGAGAGCGCCACCTTGCTGGAGTTTTTTGTTGAGGTCTTTTCGGGCTTCTCTCTCCAGCTGTTCTCTTTGATCTGTGTGGAGGCGAAGATCTTGCAGGGCATTGTGAAGTCTTTCAACTCCTTTCTGTAGCTCTGGATCTGTGTCGTCCTCTTTCTCGCGCTGGTTCTGGGTCTCGAGGAGGAGCTGATCAAGATGACTCTGGGTTGGGGCCTGGTCCTTCAAGGCCTCCTCTGCGATGTTGCTCCGTTCACAGAGCCGTGCCTGGGCGACGAGAATGTGAACTAGGCTTCCGAAAATCCTGGCGAGTTCTCTGTAGTAGTCGCTTTGGTTTGGATCGCGTGCCATCAGCCATCTAGCTCGGTGTCTAGTTGCTCTGGGTGCTGCAGGTTACTGGCGTCCTTGGGCAGGAAGGGGGTCGTCACTGCTTTCAACCATGTCGAGAGGTGGCCCCCGTGGACTGCTGGACTGGATGCCTGGAACATCCTGATTCTCTGTCGGTGAGAGAAGCACAGCACACACACACAAAAAGACCAATGCAAGTTCGTTCTACGTTTAACGAGCTATATTCATACGGGCTGTGCCGTTTATGAGAATTTTGGGCTAACTGATGCAAACAGTCAGACAGTCAAGTAGTCAATTAACTTGGGTCAACGAAGGACCTGAAATGGAGATTTGACAGGCAGTAGCCTAGCGGGTCGTGTGATGACACCGGCTGCTGGTTGTTCTACGATTTAACTTCGTTGGTGGCTCACAGGTTACTGTCCCTATGTGAAATGAAAGAAACAAATCACAACAGAACAGAGGGTAGAAAAAGATCAAAGTGAAACAACACTTGAAATGAGAAGAAACACAATGTGTTAGTGAGAATAAGGAGGCCTAAGCCTGCTGCTAGGTTTTAAGATAGGGCCAACAGGTGAATGGGCTATCTGGGTAGGAAACCTAGAAATATGGTGTGGCTTAAAGAAGCAAAAGGGTTAAAACACTTAAAATATGTCCGGGGAAATATCTAATATTCTGTGGCTTATAATAAGTGGATGGGTTTTATCATATTGGGTTCACCTGGGTGAATTGAAGTCATTCAGGTGGGAACCAGTGGCTTGGTCAACCTCTCCGGTGCTCCCCAAACACTCAACCGCAGTGTCCCCGGTCCTCCGTTACTCTGGTGTGGCACCGTCTCGAACGGCTTGTGACTTTTAGCACAACCTTTGGAGTGCCAAAATTGCTGATGTCTCTTGAGACAAGAGGAACCGAGTTTCACTCGCAGCCAGTATCGGTAACACCTGTCGGGCAGCCTTGCTCACTGGAAACCTGAGATGACTGTCCAATCACCGAGGGAGTTCTACAATCAAATACACAAAGGATGAACAAAGGAAACTTAAAATTAATTAAGGTTTGGTTTGTTTAACATCAATTGAGTAACTATATATGTAGAGAGGAAAGGTAACAGCTTTACCTAATAATAATAAAACAAAACAAAGGAATTATGATAATAATGGTAATTATCAAAATAACCTAAGTCAAAAGAGAGAAGCAAAATAATAAACATCAAATTAAAAGACAGGAATGAAAAAAGGGAGAAGGAGTAGCTGGTTTTCACCACAAGGGGGGGAAGTACTGCTTCTCTGTCTTTAACCTGCTGAGCAGAAAACTTAATTCAAATTAAAAATTCAAAACTGGTTTAAATCAAAATTTAAAATAAGCATGTATGAATTAAAAGGAAAATCTGAATAATATCCTATAATAACCATTGATAGCTTGTAAGTTATCATTAATGATCATGAAATTAATCAAACAGGGTGAGATTAATCAAAAGGGGTAAAAGTGGACATGCAATTTCAAAACAGAATGGAAAAGACAGAGGTCTGTTAGTCGATTTAACAGGAGACTGCCACTAGATGGCTTACCTTCTAAGTGGGTCAATCAGTGGTTGACCTGAAACATCTAGATTTCCACTATTAAACAATTACATTTTAATTCAAATCATGTTTGAACTAAACTCAAAGTAAATGTAAATAGTCAAAGGCAGGGAACATTCTTTTGTTTCCCTGTAATAATATTCGCACGAGCAAAGCTGTAAATGCAAATAATTATCGAGAATTTAGACATCTAATTCAAATACATCACAGGGGATTATAAATTAGCAATCAGAGCGCATTATCTGAAATGGCCACAGGATGGCAGCTTTGCACTCATGCAAGCTGGAATCAGAAAGCAGGGTGTACCTTGAAATTTCTAACCCACACGTTCCCTCTGGTGTTTAGAGAGCGGAATTACAATTTCAATATGACTTAGAAATTATCTGATCGTTTGTCAGGCTGATTTTCTGCATCAAAAATCACAAGTAACAAACCAAAGGTTTTAATTAGTGCTGTCAAAATTAGCGCGTTAACGCATTCGATTAATTAGAAATATTTAACGCGTTAAAATAAAATAACGCAATTAACGCGGTTGCAGTTTTTTTTATTTCCAGTTGTGGCCTTGTGTGTTCAACGTGCAAAGAAATATGGATAAGACCAAGGAAGGACTTTTAGACGGAAAGTTTCAGTATAAAACTCTGCCGGATTACTCTTCAGTCTGCCACAAGAAACATTACTCTTCATTTAGTCTGCCACAAGAAACAGCAACATTAAAATCATGAACTCAAATGTCATTGTTTAAAAAAAACATTAATAAGCTTAAACGAAAATAAAGAAATAATTGTGTAGCGGAGTATTTTTTGTACACAGTGCCGCGAAGTGTCAATCACTCCTGTACGCGTGCATCACTGTCCTCCTCGCAGCTGCAGCAACTTGCGCTCTCTCTCTTCATCAAGCTTTAAAACAAAAGAAGTGAAGTGACATTCAGCCAAGTATGGTGACCCATACTCAGAATTTGTGCTCTGCATTTAACCCATCCGAAATGCACACACACAGAGCAGTGAACACACACACACACACTGTGAGCACACACCCGGAGCAGTGGGCAGCCATTTATGCTGCGGCGCCCGGGGAGCAGTTGGGGGTTCGATGCCTTGCTCAAGGGCACCTAAGTCGTGGTATTGAAGGTGGAGAGAGCTGTTCGTGCACTCCCCCCACCCACAATTCCGTCCGGCCCGAGACTAGAACTCACAACCCTTCGATTGGAAGTCCAACCCTCTAACCATTAGGCCACGACTTCCATGACTTTTCACTTCAAAAAGGGGACAAAAAGATCATATTGTCTTTGTGCATAGGCTATAGATTAATTAGATAAATGAATATCTAAATTTGTGCCTTGCCGTCTACAGTATTTTTTTAGAACTTAGAAAAAAGATGCTGCAGCCAATGAACAGCCAGCGGGGGCTGGCTGCAGGATGACTCAACCTCCGCAGACAATTTTTAATGTTTATCAGACAATAAATACTCAAGATTTTGCTTTAGTATAACTCACAACGAGTTTCACACACCTTCTCCGGCCACGTTGAGTTGTTGACACTTAACAGTGGGAAAAGTGACACATGCGCTATTCACTTGTATAACTTAAGGGTGAATGGGTAATGTAGTTTCTGCTCTGGGTGGGATGAATTAGGAAGCTTGCATTGTGAAGGGCACTCTGAAAATCGGCAGTGCAGGTAAAAGATTAAAACCTCTATTAAAACAGATGTCCAAATAAGCGTACCGGTACGCTACAAGCACGTTCTGGGCGCACGGAGAGGTGGCGGTACGTTCAAGAGATATATTTGGAAGTGGCGGTATTTCTGTAATAAATATGGCTTTCAAGCCAACAGTTAATTTGGAGGATATTGATGGTTTATTGCAGGTATGTTGTTTACATGAGAAAATCTGTGTTACAAGTTAAACAAAAATTCCAATAAACAATCATATTTCGCATTTAAATAGTTTCTTTGTCTTGAGTTTACATTAATTTTTTACATTTTACATTTACATATCCAAAAAGTTTCAGTCTTTTAATTGCGATTAATCGCGATTAATTTTAAAAAATTGTGCGATTAATTAGTTAATTTTTTTTAATCGATTGACAGCACTAGTTTTAATCTCTGAGGTGCTATATTAACATAGGATGAAGGAAGGATCCGTTCACTTCCAAAACACAAATGTAACAAAAACAGGAATTTTCCAACTGTTGACTCCAATAAACATTTATCAAAATAGCACTTATGATTTAAATGTTTTAGGTTTAAAAATCGCAACGTTGGTCGATGCAGGAGGGAAGGGAGTCAGCGTAAGAAGAGAGGAAGAGAGAGGGCGGACCTTGTTTGGTCGTTCTTATGGCTTGAGATGGCCCCGCCTCTTTTCACGTAAACAGCCAATGAAAGTCCGCGATCTGAAGCGGAGGGAAAAGTTCCTTTGTCTCTGTGGAGACAACCCCCTGGTGATCTAGGGCTTGTCCAATTTCCAGGGATTATTCTAGCAAGTTTGTAATTCAGATTACATACATTTTTCATTACATTGCTCTAGATAAATGGGTCTGTCACAGCATGACGATTACACAGATACTAAACATAATATATATAGATGATCAAAACATGAAGTTACATTCAAATGCAGAATTACACATATTTAAAGATTTGCATGAACACATGATAACACTGCAGATAGTCCCAATTTATATGGGAAACATCTAAATGTACCAAAAGGGAATACGTAATACATTTATAAAACAGAAAAAACAAAAAGGTAAGTTTAGAATGCATAAGGAAAGGAAACCAGTGATTTGGCTTCTCTCCTGTCCTGTTGTCCAGGGTGGTCATAAAGTTTTACGACCTGCAGGGGTGGGGGTTGTAGAAACATGGCTCTCTTTGAGAAAGTTAAAGTGAGGAGAGACATTTCCTAAAGTATAAGCTAGCAACTTATACTCTTCACATAACAAGGATTAACCATTTTATGCAATCCATAAACATATTTAAAATACATATTATTAATAAAATTATGAAAGTAAGGAACTTCTAAGAAAGGTTTCCTTCGTCTTCAGGAATTTGGTTGGGGTTTTTCATTTCTCCTTCGAGGCTTGCACGGGTATCGTAAATTAATTTAAGTCCAGCCAGGCTGGCGCCAGGCCAGGCAATTAGTGCAAAATGGGTTTCATTTGGAAAATCTGAATTAAACACATGAATCGATGATCTGCATATCCGTTACACATGCAAATGTGAACAACAGGAATTGTCCGTCTGTTGCACTCCCATACACATTTATCAAAATAGCACTTATGATTTAAATGTTTTAGGCTTAAAGTTGGGTAGCTAAGCCAATTTTCCGACCAGGAGTTTTATCGTTTATTTTTGAATATCACTGTGGTTCACCACGAATTCAGTAACGATATGTAATTACAAGGCCTTTTACTACTGAATCAGAGGAACATCGCTCTGGTCAGATTTACGCCTAAAAAAGAGATTTCTTCGTCTTTCATAGGCGGGTTACTAATATAAAAATGTTTTCACTGCAGAGATCTTGGTCTTCTCTTAACAGGACATTTAACATTATACTGCAGTGTACTTTCAGCAAAATAACAGTGACTATACTGTTAGGTATTTCCAGAAACCCTTCCCATAACACCCGATGTACTTGCTATATCATTAGAAGAATGGCATCTACGCTAATATTAGTCTGTTTCTCTCTTGTTCCGAGGTCACCGTAGCCACCAGATCCAGTCTGTATCCAGATCAGAGGGTCACTGCAGTCACCCGGATCCAGTACGTATCCAGACCAGATGGTGGATCAGCACCTAGAAAGGGCCTCTACTGCCCTGAAAGACAGCGGAGACCAGGACAACTAGAGCCCCAGATACAGATCCCCTGTAAAGACCTTGTCTGAGGTGACCACCAGGACAAGACCACAGGAAACAGATGATTCTTCTGCACAATCTGACTTTGCTGCAACCTGGAATTGAACTACTGGTTTCGTCTGGTCAGAGGAGAACTGGCCCCCAACTGAGCCTGGTTTCTCCCAAGGTTTTTTTCTCCATTCTGTCACCGATGGAGTTTCGGTTCCTTGCCGCTGTCGCCTCTGGCTTGCTTAGTTGGGGTCACTTCATCTACAGCGATATCGTTGACTTGATTGCAAATAAATGCACAGACAATATTTAACTGATCAGAGATGACATCACTGAATTCAATGATGAACTGCCTTTAACTATCATTTTGCATCATTGACACACTGTTTTCCTAATGAATGTTGTTCAGTTGCTTTGACGCAATGTATTTTTAAAGCGCTATATAAATAAAGGTGACTTGACTTGACTTGACTTGCAGAGTTTGGTTTATATGCATGAGTTCAGAGGCTAAAAGCTTTGGGTTTTAGCCAAGGAAGGTGCATAGTTTTTTTATATTCAATGAACCATGATTCATTAATTCAGCTTGTGTACGGTCTGTAGGGGCTCAGAGTGGTGGATGCCTCCATTATGCCCAACATGGTGAGAGGGAACCTGAACGCTCCCTCCATAATGTTTGCTGAAAAGGCAGCGGACATCATTAAAGGCATTCCCTCGCTCCATGACCCTGGAGTTCCTGTTTACCGGCCCACAGCTCTCGAGATGAAGAGATAAGATGGATTTGACCGTGCTGGTAATGTGGGAGAATGAAACACTTAAATAATGTTGGGAGGCCTAATTTTAGTGGTTAAAGTGAATAATTTTGTCATATGTGCATGATTACAAAATCTCATTCTTAATGCATTTAATGAAGTATGAACTGACATGATCTTGATAATTTTCATGAGATTCTCTCCATAAGTATCTTAATGAAATTTACCTATATCACACGCTTTAAAGAAGAGACATTTGCAGCATAGATTTTTCCAGTTTTCATCTCCACACGATTAGTCTGACACAATTATGTTTATAGTTAGAAATAATATATTTCAGCTTCTGAGCCTACAGTAGGAACCAAGTATCTGTGCATATAACTTTAATATTTACACTGAGAGAGAAAAAGAGAATCTTTAGACTTCTTATGTGTTCTTTATTCTGGTGGAATGGCTTTTTTATATTTTATTCAGTTATAATGGAGTAAGAAAAAGAAAGTAACAAACAGTTGACAAATTTTAACAGATTGAAAACGCTTGTAAAATCACTACAACAGATGATTATCTTTTAAATAATAACTGTACCTTTCAAAAATAATAAAAGTATTAAATTTTAAAAGTCTCCTGATGGTTGACTTGTCCTAATAAATGTCCAAATGTTGTCCATGGAGATGACTGACACTAGCACGACCTGAAATAATCATTCACACAACACAAATGACCGTCACTTCATTGCAATAATGCCAGTAATCTACACACAATCTTATGATGCATATTTGCATTTGATTATAGGTAAAATACCATTTAAAAAAAATGAATATAATTGTTTTAGTTCATGCCTGGATAATTCTCAAACTACGACAGAAACCATACAGACATATGTTCCTTCAAAATGAAAGGAAATCAGTTTTGTTTCTCCATTAAAACACTGACATAATTTATCCATTCATTCAACATACACAACTTTTAAAGCCTTTGTAATCAGACATTTTGTCAAAAATAGATTATCACTTTTAAGATACTAGATATTAAAGATGAAGGCAGTTGAAATTTATTCTAAGTGATAAATTTAGAAAGGAAAGGTTGGTGGTTTACATCAAACAGTTTAACATCACAAAGACAAAACATACAGTAGTTTAGACACAGCATGTGCTAAATTACCCGTTATTCCTTACAGACTCAAAAATCAACATTCTGTCATCATTTACTCTCTGAACCTGTATGAGGTCACATCTGCCTTTAAGCTTAAAAAAAGATTATAAAAGTAGTACAGCCAGAGCGATTAGCAAATCATTCTGACCAAAGCATTTGTTCACAAACTTAACAGCGCACATTCATGAACACAGCTGGAGTGTCTAGGCTTAGGCTGATGTTACGATTCCATCAAATGGTCTACTGACGTCTCAACGCTGTTGAGCCACAACAATATAGCACACAACCTGTGTGGGGTATTTTCATAATACTTTTATACCACTGGTTCTTTTTGAATCACGGACATGAGTATCTATACAGGTTTGGACAGAACATGATATAAGCCTAAATGTCACTGGGTGTGTGAGACATAGACCTCATCATCAATTAAAGAACCAATGAGACAGATTAACTCTGAAAATAAAAACAAGTTGCTGTCTGACCAGCTGAAGGAACTGGAGGACCAAAGCAGTTTAATCAGCATCGAGGCAGATATGCTCACACTAATAGTTAAGCACAATCAAGCAGACTCGAGCGTTCATAGTTTTGATATGTTTAGTAACTACTCTTAGAGAAAGAAGCTGCTGTTTCTGAGAGGTCAGAGAGTCAGATGGCAGTGAGACTGGCTCCCGATAAAGGAAGCAGAAACAGCTTTTGGACGGTACTGCTGAGTAAAGCCCTTTGTAAGATCAGTTTGAGTACCTGAAATCTACAGAATGTGTCCACTTAAAATGGTGAGTCTGTGATGCAGTAATATTTGAACATAAAGGGTGTCATATTTTATTGACCTACAGTATAATTAGTTATTATTTAAATGCCTTAGTTTGTGCATTTTACAGCTATATATACTCAACAGACCAGTGTAGGGAAATATCAGAAATTTACTTTTCTTCCACCACCAAAACTGGCATCTTGCATTATTTCATCAAATGAAAACGGGGGTATGGATAATTTACCTTTCCATTTATGTGTTAACCCAAAAATTATTCACTCACCTTGTTTCCAACTTTTTTCTTTCTGTCTGAAACACAAATGATGTCAGAGCTCTTTAAGTTCAGAGTCTATATCATTTGTGCATAATTTAAATTTGCATTTGTGTATGCACACAAAGATGTGATGCAGCAGATGTTAAGTCAAAGATGGCAAATGTCACCAACTTAGACACTTTGAATGTGGAAAAACTGGAAAATTTTAATTTGAAATATTTCAAATATATGTAGTTCAATTTCCCAGCTAGGAGGTATCCTTGTAAAGTTTTTACCATTGTAATTGCCTTGCATGTGTGAATTAAACTCTTGACTCAAATGGTGAAAGTGCCTTGAATTGGTCTGAAGAAATGGCGTTTGGTACTTTTGACCATTTGGACTTTGGCGGGTAAGTTGATTAGGGTTCTTCAAAGGTCCAGCACATGCATAGATTCAGAGGAAAACACTTTGGTCAGCAATGCCATCACATTTGGATCTTGCTGGAAATTTCCCAAGATCACAAAAGGTTTGCTTACTAAAGGAAAAAGTCCAAATCTATTGGTCCATGTAATCCAGCAGATCTTTCCGTGACACTCTGTTTAAAGGCACAATTACCTCATTCATGAATTTTCTACATTGTTTAGTTTTGCTGGGGCATTTTGAACTCTTTATTATAATACTGAGACATAAATCATTTCGTCTGTCAGATCCTCCTCGCGTTTATTGCTTGTGTCCGTGTCCTCATCGCTGTAGTCGCGGAGATTGTTCTGACACAGGCCCACCTCGTCTGTCTCCGGCCCATGGCCTAGCGTCACATTCAGTAAATTACTAGCAGCACTTTCCATCTCATCAATTGTCATGTCGCAAGCATCTGCGATCTCATGTTTTGTCACCGTCACAAACTTTGGATCCTTGGCATATTTGCCCAATCCACCAGATATCATCACCTACGACAAAAGACGTTGTGTCAGGCAGTGTTTGGAAGTAATAATAGTAACAGTAAGCAGTAACTAGTAGTGTATCTAATTGCTGATAAGATTTCAGTAATAACATTACAGTTACTATCTAAAAAACAGTTAGTTACATAGTTACTTTCGATGCTTCAGCCCCTACTGATTTAAACTCCAAAGATCCAACAATTGCTAGATTTATTTTGATAATTTTCACAACTTGCAAAGGCACGTGGAGTCACCAGAGCAGCAGCCAAATGGAATATGAAAAAGGTTGCATTCAGTGAATATTGCCATTACATTGATTTTGTGAGAAGAAAAGATGATCGATCACTGATGTGCAAGTTGTGGCATTACATGGATTGACAACATCCCGCTGATCATGATAAATTGTGTAAAATCTTTCTTAGAGAATGAAAAATTATTTTATGAACTTGTATGATTATTTTGATAAAATACATCATTGAATATAATCGTATATGGGTAACAGAGAACGGTAACACTTTAGAATAAGGTTCCATTAGTTAATGTTAGTTAATGTATTAATTAACATGAACAAACAATGAATAATACATTTATTACTGTGTTTATTCATCTTTCTTAATGTTAGTTAATGAAAATACAGTTATTCATTGTTAGTTCATGGTAATTCACAGTGCATTAACTAATGTTAACAAGCACAACTTTTGATTTAAATAATGCATTAGTAAATGTTGAAATTAACATGAACTAAGACTTATAAATGCTGTAGAAGGATTGTTCTTGCTTAGTTCATGTTAATTAATACATTAACTAACATTAACTAATGGAACCTTATTCTAAAGTGTTACCCAGAGAACTTATAGCTACAATTAGCATCAAGCTACACGACAATGTGATTAATACAACACTTTTACTTAAACGTTACTATTAATCACCACTGAGTGTTTGTAATAATTTCTGACTGCAATCCAAAGTGGATTCTGATCAAATGATGAGGCAGAAATTTTATTAGGATGTAACTTATGTGAAAGAAACGTAATGTAGTGCAACTAATTGCTGTTGCCAGAAAGTAATAATAAAAGTAATAATATTACTTGTATTAACTTCATACTTGTGTTTTCCCTCAACATTTAAACAGACTTGTATAACCCCACTTCTTAAGAAACTCACTCTTAACCCAACTCTTTTAGAGAACTACCTACTGGTTTCCCTGAACGATTTGTGTTCAACCAAGTCTATTCCTTCTCACACAACATACAAACATACATACAAGACTGCCTTGCTCTCAGCTGTTGAAGCCCTAAAACTGACAAGTTTTTCTGCCAAATTATATGCAATATCTCATTTTAAATTTTAGTTTAAATTTACATTTTGTCATTAATCACTTTCCCCCATGTCGTTCCAAACACATAAAAGCTTAGTTCATCTTCGGAAACCGATTTAAGATATTCTGGATAAAAACCGGGAGGCTTGTGACTGTCCCATAGACGGAATAGTCCATCTGCCATCAGTGGTTCAACCATAACGTTATGAAGGAGAATACATTTTGTAGCGCCACTTTGGAGAATATGAGCTGAATGCAGGCAGCGTACGCTATTCTGTCAGCCGAACCACACTGATATGTTTTCACATGTATTCACACTTTGATTTGAAACAAAAACAAATAAATATTTCTAAAAGTACTGTTTTGACATTTTTTACCAAGATATTGGTAACAACCCAACTAATCCATGCATACAAAGAAAACAATACAAATATGTTCTGAAATTAAATTCTGTGTAATAAAATGGAATAACCCAGAGAAAAAGTATTAAACAAACATGCTTACTGAAATTTATTTAATACTGTGTACAAAGGCCTTTGTTGGTAAAGACCGCAATCACTGTCTTGCTGAAATGTCCTCATTTCATTTTCTTCATCCTGGCAGATGGCAGCAGATTCTTATCAAGAATGTGTTTGTACAGTATTGTTCAAAATAATAGCAGTACAATGTGACTAACCAGAATAATCAAGGTTTTTAGTATATTTTTTATTGCTACGTGGCAAACAAGTTACCAGTAGGTTCAGTAGATTGTCAGAAAACAAACAAGACCCAGCATTCATGATATGCACGCTCTTAAGGCTGTGCAATTGGGCAATTAGTTGAAAGGGGTGTGTTCAAAAAAATAGCAGTGTCTACCTTTGACTGTACAAACTCAAAACTATTTTGTACAAACATTTTTTTTTCTGGGATTTAGCAATCCTGTGAATCACTAAACTAATATTTAGTTGTATGACCACAGTTTTTTAAAACTGCTTGACATCTGTGTGGCATGGAGTCAACCAACTTGTGGCACCTCTCAGCTGTTATTCCACTCCATGATTCTTTAACAACATTCCACAATTCATTCACATTTCTTGGTTTTGCTTCAGAAACAGCATTTTTGATATCACCCCACAAGTTCTCAATTGGATTAAGGTCTGGAGATTGGGCTGGCCACTCCATAACATTAATTTTGTTGGTTTGGAACCAAGACTTTGCCCGTTTACTAGTGTGTTTTGGGTCATTGACTTGTTGAAACAACCATTTCAAGGGCATGTCCTCTTCAGCATAGGGCAACATGACCTCTTCAAGTATTTTAACATATGCAAACTGATCCATGATCCCTGGTATGCGATAAATAGGCCCAACACCATAGTAGGAGAAACATGCCCATATCATGATGCTTGCACCTCCATGCTTCACTGTCTTCACTGTGTACTGTGGCTTGAATTCAGAGTTTGGGGGTCGTCTCACAAACTGCCTGTGGCCCTTGGACCCAAAAAGAACAATTTTACTCTCATCAGTCCACAAAATGTTCCTCCATTTCTCTTTAGGCCAGTTGATGTGTTCTTTGGCAAATTGTAACCTCTTCTGCACATGCCTTTTTTTTAACAGAGGGACTTTGCGGGGGATTCTTGAAAATAGATTAGCTTCACACAGACGTCTTCTAACTGTCACAGTACTTACAGGTAACTCCAGACTGTCTTTGATCATCCTGGAGGTGATCATTGGCTGAGCCTTTGCCATTCTGGTTATTCTTCTATCCATTTTGATGGTTGTCTTCCGTTTTCTTCCACGTCTCTCTGGTTTTGCTCTCCATTTTAAGGCATTGGAGATCATTTTAGCTGAACAGCTTATCATTTTTTGCACCTCTTTATAGGTTTTCCCCTCTCTAATCAACTTTTTAATCAAAGTACGCTGTTCTTCTGAACAATGTCTTGAACGACCCATTTTCCTCAGCTTTCAAATGCATGTTCAACAAGTGTTGGCTTCATCCTTAAATAGGGGCCACCTGATTCACACCTGTTTCTTCACAAAATTGATGACCTCAGTGATTGAATGCCACACTGCTATTTTTTTGAACACACCCCTTTCAACTAATTCAACTAATTGCCCAATTGCACAGCCTTAAGAGCGTGCATATCATGAATGCTGGGTCTCATTTGTTTTCTGAGAATCTACTGAACCTACTGGTAACTTGTTTGCCACGTAGCAATAAAAAAATATACAAAAAACCTTGATTATTCTGGTTAGTCACATTGTACTGCTATTATTTTGAACAATACTGTACATTTTTCTATTCATCCTCCTTTGAATTTCCTTCTTTAAATGAGCTTGGTCAAGGTTTTTTTTTTTTTTTTTTTTTTACTTCAGAAATAGAGCATTGCATGGTGAGCATGCATACAGGCCATGGTGGCTGAGTGCATTACATATTTCAATTATTAGTTCTTTGAAACAACTGTACATTCCAGGGCCCGTATCCCTAAAGATGTTTGGTGCAAATAGTGGCTCCTAGCAGCCAAATTCTAAGAAAATTCTCAGAGTCATAACGTTTTCTTAGAATTGCCCCTAAAATTGATAAGAAAATCCCAGTTAATATAAAAGCTATTCCTCAAGATTCCTAGCGCTTAAAAGGGCTCCTAAGGCGAGATCTGCTAAGAGCAGGGAAGAGGACTTTTACTGGCTTAGGAGTTCTCCTAAGCAGCTGCACAAGCTGACCAACAGAGGAGGCAGGAGAGATGTCCTGCAAACACTGGATGAGAGGGAATTATTGAGACGCGACAGATTGGATCGTACAGGAATCATGTTTGTGGTGGATCTCCTTAGAGATTCAATTACTTCACCAACTGGGACAGCAACAAACCTTGCTCCTCAGTCCAGTTCGGCCTGCGATTCCTTTTTTTCTCCATTTTCTGTGTTTGTAGGATATTTGTTAACAAGCCTTCATAAATAGACCAGCCAGCAATCACAGACATTGATAAAAGCTGAGCCGTGTCACCCTCGTTTAAGACCACACTGAGTTATAACGTTGTAATTTCTACTCCATTAAGGACAGCCCCTTGAGATCGGCCATCTTGTTTTCAATGGGGTCCATATGGGAGTGAAAGTACAAAATATGCCAGCTAGGATATTAATATGAGCAAATAAGACACGAATCATTATTTGAACAGGGTGTAATGAGCTTAAGTTTTCACATATACATATTGATTCTAATGTTAGGCTATAACCCCTACAGCTTACTATTCATTTTCCAGATATTTTTTTGAATGTGCTAAAACTCTTGGCAAGGAATTTTAAGGTTAAGTTAGGAGCTCTCTGAGAGGATTCTCAGAATCTTTAGGGATACGGGCCCAGGTCTTTCTGAAGCCCTCCACAAGTGATCCTTGGCTCTTGGTCAACTCTTCAGATAATTTTTTTCACTCCTCTGACAGGAATCTTGCAAGGAGGGTGCCAGACCAGGCTGTGCCAGATTTATGGTGAAATTTATGTTCTTACCACTTCCGGATTATTAATATTTCTGTAACCACTGCCAACAATAAGGTTTTGAAGGTCTTGAAAGAGCTTTTTGCTTTTAGCCATCATGAAATGTTTCTTTTGTGACACACATTGGTTTCTTCTGTGACACCTTTTCTTAGGCCATCAGCTGGGACTGAACCAACTGATATTAATTTCCACTGTTAGGGGACAGGAATGCTTTCTAATTACTGATTGATTTCAGTTGGTGTTTTGGCTTTCCTTGCCTTCCTTGCATCTCCCTTTCTTCATGTGTTCAATACATTTTCCCTGCGTCATTATACCTTATTACACAGAACTTAATTTCTGAACTTGTTTGTTTTGCTTTCTATGTATGGACTACTTGGGCTGTTACCGACATCTGGTGAAAATTTAATGTCAACAGCAGCTCTAGAAATATATTTACTGAGGAAAATGGTGATGTGTTCAATACTTATTTTACCAGCTAGTAATGAGCTTCATTAGTTTAGGGTGCTTTCACATTGGCAGTTTAGTGCGGAACGGGGCACAGTTCCCATGAAAAATTGCTAATGTGAACGCTGTCATCGGACCCTGGTGCGCACTGGTTCAGGAAATAAAGTATCCTGCGCGTGCATAGCACTGTTGATATCATTGTTTCCTCAAAGAGCTGAGGTTGATTCCACACACTCCTAAAAGTCCAAATTGCTGTGCATAATAGCACCAAAATAACAAAAAATTACAACTATGCTCAGTCGCATTGTGTTCTCCATGCATTTTCCGTGTGCGTTTGCGATGACGTAAGGTGACTGCAAACGCACATGAGTTTGATACAACTATTGAGTGTGAAATCAGACCAATGCTGTGGGCAGCGCCGGGAACAATCGCTCTCGGGCTCGGACCGCAGCAAACGAGCCCAGTGTAAAAGCTCTCTAAAACAGTGCTTCCCAAACCTGTCCTGGAGGGCCCTCCGCCCTCCAACTATTGTATGATTCCCTTATCTAACACACCTGATTCCACTCATCAGCTCGTTAGTAGAGTCTATTGTCTTTGAGCTGCTTAACAGCTGAATCTGAATTGATTCTAGTATTCTCCTGTTAATCTCAGTGAAGCTTCTTTGACACAATCTGTATTGTATGATGTGCTATAGAAACAAAGGCGAATTGTCTTGACTCTCAGGGTCTGTTTACACCTAGTCACTTCATGTGTTTTTTCTGATCAGATAGCTTTCCGATCATGCAAATGTCCTCTGAAACGCTTTCGAGATGCATTTATCATGTGGTCTGGGCTGCATTCCAGATGATGCATTCCAACTGCCCCGAATGAAACTGAAAGTATGTCTCAGATGCACAGCACACAATCATCTTTATTAAAAGTAGTCTTTCCATTACAAATACGGTGCTCTTTCCTATCGCAGCCTTTGATCTTGAATTTAGCTGATAATGAACAAAATGCAGCACATATCTGTTGCTTTTATTGACGTGAACTCCTTTAATGTTGCATATAGCATGGGATTTGAAGACCGGATTTATATCCGTTTTGCAAAGACACATTTATGTGGCCAAGTGTAAATGGAAACGTGATCTGATAGATAGCCCATCAGAGAAAACGCATGAAGTGACCAGGTGTAAATAGGAGCTCAGGGTCAAGCAGCATCACTCACGGCTTCCACCAGGCTTTGAGCGCTGCTCCGCTGCTGCAGGTGATGGCCGCTCAGTCGGGGGGGGACCTTCAGGAGCGAGGGGGAGGGAGAACGTGTCGACCAATCAGAGGCCTGCTGGGAATTCCAGAAGCCCCTGTGAACCAATCCCGGAGTGCTGCTAGCGCTGACCGTGGTCTGAATCAGAGGAGTGTAGGGTGGAGGCGTGGCCGGAGGCGTGACCCAGGAGCGGATGGAGCGAGTCGGAGAGAGTCGTGTTCTACTCGATTCTTGTCCAGTCGCCGTCTTCACCTGCGCAAGAAACATGACGCCAGTGTTGGGGAGTAAAAAGTTACATGTAATTGAATTGAGTTATTTAATTACAAAAAAATGTAACTGTTACAGTTTCTGAGAAAAATTTTGTAAAGTAAAGTTACTTATGAAAATGTTAAAGATAAAGGGTCTAACACTGAATATTTTCACACAAAAAAAGATTTGATTGATTTCTTTCCCATATTAAACTGACTGCTCCAAAATATGAAACTCCAATAGGACACATGCATGTTTTATTTCCTATTTGGGTTTATAAATATGCTCTACTTTGTTTTTTAAGATTAACAGATATTTTCCAAAGCATGGTTTCCTGTGACAGCTATTCAAAGATCTGATTTCAAAAACAGTATCATAGCTAATAAACAATATCTTATGATTTAAAATCTGTATTAAACCAAGAACTATCTCAAAGTAAAAAGTGGTGCTAAAGTTTGCTTTTGTGTAGGCTGTGCTTTAATATTAAATAATTATAATCTTAATTTAAGTGATGAAGGATTTTAAAAGTCTGAAAGCAACCCTGCCTGCTTTACATGTCTGAAAATGATTTAACACTTGAAAACATTCATTAGAAATTTATAAACGTTATCAAAAAGTAATCAAATGTAATCAAAATGAAACATTTACACTACCTATTACATTTAAGATAGGGGACTACTTATCTGTAACCTATTACATTTATAAGTTCCCTTCCCAACACTGCCCATCATGTACATGTCCCAGGTCACTGCTCTTAGACTGTTATTTTGGTGACAGTGTAGGGGGTCATGTCTTTATCACCTGATGCTGCGGCAGGACCGATGGATGCAGGGGGATCTCGTCCTGGCTGTTCTGTTTGCGCAGACACTCAAAATGGAAAGCGGGTTTGTGAGAGGCTGTATGGAAGAATGCATTGTAATGGAGGAATGTACAATAAACTAACAACAACTATAGCTATTGTGAGAAATCTTTGCCCTGAAGGCTGAACCAGAACAAATTCACAGACAATTAAGTTTTTTCTGGTGTTACTTGGTTTTTCTTTTCTTTTTTCTTTTATTCTTATACGACCCATATTAAGATTATTGTGCACTAACAGAAATATGAACTTGAAGAGATTAAGTTTTATTTATTCTTTATTTCAAAACATTCTGATTTACGTACAGAAGGACTCTACTATATTAAGTACAGAAGCCACTATAATCCTATTAGAGATCAAAACTACATTTATAAATTAATTATTTATTTGAGTAGAATTTGTATTATAATAAAGTATGTTCATTGCTGAATTGTATTAAAACATGTTATATGTTAGCTCATGTTATATACGATAAATTGTTTTCTTCAAATGTGAACTATTAAATGTATTTTTATAATTACAAATAAATGATTTAAATATATTGTACAGTGGCAGAGAGCTTAGCATGTTGCAACTTTAGAAAACACATGCAAAGAGAAAAAGCACCAGCAAATTATGAAAACATCTTCATCAGCAGCACGTGCTGCAAACACTCAACACACAGCCAGAAACACGCTGCAAATGCTCACAACACAAATACAGAAGAGCTCAATTAGCACAGACCACAACAAAATTACCCCAACAAAATAAAAATTAAATGCTTTTGGCGTATTGATTACCATTTGTATGACCACAGTTGTACAAATACCATGGTTAAATTATGGATAATATAGTAAATATATGGTTAATTTATGCATGGATACCAAGGTTAAATTGTAACCATTTTCATTTTTGTGTTTATTTTTTTTTTTTTATATATAATACATTTATTTATTAATTAATTGATTTTAACAGTAAAACCATAGGCAATGTTTAGTTTTTCTAAGGGAAGTTGTAAATGTTAGCCAGCTTACATAACCTTCACAGTTAAAATAACTGTGTATTTCACCCCGCCCCCCAAAAACAAACAAACAAGGAATCGCATGAACAGGATGTTAAAATTAAAATAAAAAAGCAGACCTATCAAAACAACCATTGATAAATACTGTATGTCCCAGCCATGTTCATCATTTTGCAGTTCCCATGAACACAGTAACATTGATAGAAAATATATTTCTCCAACACTGACTTTAAAGCTGCGGTAGGTAACTTTTGACGCTCTAGTGGTTAATAAACAGAACTGCTTGTGTCTTGCGGAAGAACATCGTAGCCGGATCTACTTCTCTCTGTTTATGTCTATGAAGAATCACAAAGGTACTGGGTTACTCCGCCGCGGTGCCCCCGAAGCAATCTAAAATAGTCCGAATATAAACACTTATTATAGGTGCACCCTAGTGATTCAGGACAAGCTAAAAACACAGTTTGGAAAATGGATTCATGGTGTACTCGCTTATTATATAAATTTTTCTACATTTTGAACACAAACAAAGTTACGGACCACAGCTCTGATTGGTTGTTTTTTACCGGGAGCGATGTATTTCTGAAAATGGCACTGGGAGGAGCCAGAGGAGCTCAACTTTTTTCACAGATTATCTGTCTCATATTCTACTGTCAGGACATAATGACAGGTTTAACAAATATGTAAAAAATATATTTTTACAAAAGTTACCTACTGCAGCTTTAATGCTTTATATATTTGGAAGTGAAGGACCTGTAGCATAATAGATCAGTGTAACCATCTATCCATTTGTGATCACAGCTTGTTGAGGAACAACACAGTAATGCTAGTTCTCACTTTTCTAGTTAGTTAGTTTCAGTGTGACACTGTAAAAAAGTTGATGATTGTTTTCTAATATCTCACATTGAGTTGTGGACAGCAGGAGTCGTTTTGAGGACCTCTGGGGCTGCTGGGATATGAGCTGCTCACCATCATCACAGACACATTCACACACATCCTGCTGTCCAGCTGGAGCACCATCACTCAAAGTGTCCTGAAAGTATGACCTTCAAGAGGAACCAAGAGAAAATGAAGATAACAGCTACTGTTGATTTACCTTTTCAGAAGAGTGTTCTCTAGCAATACCTGTCTGTAGCCAGCATGACATCATCCTCGTTAAACTCGTCTCCGCTGAAATACTCCCCAGAGTTCCTGTCATCATCACTGATGTCACCAAGGGCGGGGTTCTCCACGTGGATGATGGGATATCCAACAGCACTGATGCTCGGCCTGCAAAATCAAATCATTATTTACTGTCAATGATCTTGAACTTTAACAGAGCTACTGAGCTTGATGCTTGTTACTGATGCATTATAGAGATGTAGTTCTGATGAACGAGGACATTGAGGGATATTCTTGTGAGAAACAAACATTTCAAAATAGAATGAAATATTTTAGTTAAATTGTAATGAGATGTAGTTATTTATTTTAGTCCATGTTTTTTTTTAAATACTGCAATAGACTCCACTGTTGGGAGTTTGTTCCACACCAAGGAAAAGTGAGTGATGTTTTTTTAAATGTGACAATATTACAGTCTGAAGAGGCTTTATCAGGCAGAAAAGATAACATAAATCAACATGAGATGCAGTTATTGAGATGGTTGTTATTTCATACATCAATAAAGAGAGCCTTAGCATCATTTTAACTGCTTCTCTTTAACTGAGGCTAATTCTCTATTTCTGTTGCCAATCAAGTTTTGGTTCCTTGTATGCCCATGATAAATGCTCTGAAAATCATAGTTCCTTGTACTGTCACCTTTGGCTTGCTTAATTGGTGAAATTTTCTGTCAGTATTGTCAACTTGATTGCACAGGCCATGGCTTCCTATTCCACAGGATTAAAAATATGAGGAACACAAAGGCCAAATTCCTTTAAACATCCATCAAAAGGAGTAAAACCAAAGAATATAGTTCTGATGTTTAATGATGAACTGCCTTTAACTATCATTTTGCATTATTGACACACTGTTGTTCAGTTGCTTTGACGCAATGTATTTTGTTTAAAGTGCTATATAAATAAAGGTGGCTTGACTTGATGTGCAGAATAAGATTTTCAAACTTCACAAAATAGTTATAAAATAAATGCTCCCTAGCGACCAAAAGCATAGAGATTTATCTTCAAATGTGAATATCATAAAGGCATGGGGGTTGGTTTATATCATTCATACTAGCAAGCAGACTTTGGAGTATCAACATTGGCAGCTGCCAGGCCACTCCCTAGCAACCAAACATAGTACCCTAGCAACCGTTTTGCAAGATCGCTATCTCTGCATCAGTACATCGTAGAGGCATGGGGGTTGGTTTATATTGGCGAGCATCCTTTGGAGTATCATCATTGGCAGCTGCCAGGCCACTCCATAGCAACCAAATAAGAGTAGCCTAGCAACCAATTAGTAAGTCTTATATCTTTTCAACAGAAAATCGTATCGAAATGGCGGTTGGCTCTTTTGACTCATGCTAGTAAACAGGAAATCCAGCATGCTAGTCATGCTAGCAGTTAATAGCTACATGCTAATAGTGATTAGCTAAGTGCTCAAATGGGCTAAGAACTCTATAAAAACTACACAGTGATCATCTATGACAACTACCAACCACCTAGTAACATCATAACAACCACCCGGTTACCATAGCAACTGCATAGCAACCACCCAGGTTACCATAGCAACCTCATTGCAACACCCTAGCATCAGACAGGCGAGTTTTGCCACTGCAAGGACCACTCACATTTTCTTCAGGAAATGTACATTCTTCTGTGTTCTCACATCCTTCCAGGTTTGTTTTTTCAAGACCTGGCAAGACTCGTTTTCCACCAGAACACTAGTTTGTTCTCTGAACTGTGAATAAATGGACGTGTGGCTTGAGAGCGTGAGAACAGTGTCAGCTGAGTTGCCAGCCTTGCTATGGCCAGTTTGCCTCATATTTATCTAGTTTACCTAATTAGAAAGTCATTTTTCTTAGTTTTTATGATTTTGTTTTCTGTGGTAGCCTCAGTGATATTCTGACCTCTCACCTTCTGGAGTGAGTCCTGAGCTGTAGTTCTCCATCACTCCTGAGGTTGAGGTAGGTGTTCAGAGAGGACACCAGGGTCCCAGAGAGCCGCCGGCAGCGCCTGTGCCAGCCGTTGGGAAAGGCAGTGACCGCTGGCACATTGGCATTGTTGATATTGGAGTTGGATGATTTGTCTGACATGGACGGACAGTAATTTTGGGAGGAGCACAGAGTAAGCGGGAGCTGCAGAGGACGCTGTGTGACGCTGCCGTACTGATCTCCACTCACATGATTCCCAAACACAACCCCATTCCTCTGCACACACAGACAACAGCATCAAAAACTGTTCTGCTAGATGTTCAGTCATTTCATTTGAAATTATATACACTGACTTGCTTTCCAGTAAAAAAAATAAATAACATAACTTAAATTTAAAACATGGACCTGGGAGATGGGATTTTTATGACCAGTTTAACTGCCCAGGACAAACAAGGGATCATGAAATTATCATAAGTCATGTGTCAGTGAACTTTTTAAATGAATCATTTGTGTACATTTTGCAATTGTATTATATATTTGTGTTATGAAATTGCTTATTCAGGGCAGGACTACATAAACAAATTACACATGATATGTTTTCCTTAGCAGTTTTTGCTAGGTGTATGCATATTAATGTCCACACCTGTATATGTATTGCAGCCTTAAAAGGGCAGCGTATCCTGGGGGATACAAACATTTGAGAAGCTGTGGGGAGAAGGAGTGAAAGTGTAGGTCTTATGTCTTGGATTAATTTTGAAAAGGTGTTTGTTGTGAATATTTAGATGAGGTATTCTTTGTTTAGCTCACAAGCAGGAAGCATTTACAAAAGTTCGGCCACCTGTAGTGGGAATTCTACTCATCCTCCGATAAAAGCAAGGGTTCAGCCAGTAGTGGGCACTAATGCAACATAATCAACATCTGAGTCAATGAGGGGAGGGAAGTAAAAAAAAGTGGAACACAGCCCAGCTCTCCCTGCATTAGAAAAAGTACTTTAATTAAAAACTAAAGTAGTTCATTGGGAATTTTAAAAAATTGCTTTCCAGTTGAATTAAAAACCTTGGCGCAATCCTCACACCGTGTTCACACATTAGCTTGGAATCAATCCCATGATGTGGTTTACAAGCACAATGATCTAATACATATTTACACGTGCACTGATAAAGACTGAAGTGTTTTACCTCGTATATCTCTTCCTCCTCGTGGAGGTTGATGTCTACTAGACCTTCATCCTGTAGATCACATGATATGGCTCGACGGATCTCAGGGCCGATATCATGCAGTGTGCGCAGACCAGCCTGCAGGAGAGACAGGTGATCAAATAAAAATAAAACAAGAATTTAGGAAATGTATTCATTTTAAGTGTTTAAAACCTTTAGTTCATCAGGGCCCAAAGTTTTTTGAGTTTAACTTTAAAGATTTTAGATTTAATATATTTCTCCAGCGGGTCAATGAATCACTGTTACCCAGTTAACTTCCATCGAGAACATCTATCACAAGCGCTGTCTGGACAGGGCAAGGAACACCATCAAGGATGCCTCTCATCCTAACCATGGACTCTTCATCCTCCTTCCACCAATCTAACCTGCACCTGCTTTATTACTACACGGGTCACAGTACTTTACATACTGTACATGCACTTACACCACTCATATTTTGCACAGACTGCACATTGTTCAAGCTATTACACTGTAAACTGTCTAAAGTTGTTACTTTACAAAGCACAGTAAACTATTTCAGTAACACTTTAGAATAAGGTTC
Source organism: Carassius gibelio (assembly GCF_023724105.1). NCBI lineage: Eukaryota > Metazoa > Chordata > Actinopteri > Cypriniformes > Cyprinidae > Carassius > Carassius gibelio. Next base: position 28,831,166 of record NC_068403.1, on the reverse strand, counting down.
CATTAGTTAATGTTAGTTAATGTATTAATTAACATGAACAAACAATGAATAATACATTTATTCTGTATTTATTCATCCTCGTTAATGTTAGTTAATGAAAATACAGTTATTCATTGTTAGTTCATGGTAATTCACAGTGCATTAACTAATGTTAACAAGCACAACTTTTGATTTAAATAATGCATTAGTAAATGTTGAAATTAACATGAACTAAGACTTATAAATGCTGTAGAAGGATTGTTCTTGCTTAGTTCATGTTAACGAAAGTAGTTAACTAACATTAACTAATGGAACCTTATTCTAAAGTGTTGTCACTGTTTCTATAAAAATCTCATTGCACTACTGTTATTTTGCATAGAATACATTGTTTAACAATACTATTGCACACTCATCCAACTGTATTTATTACCACTGTTCTTACGCTGCTGCTGTTCATAATGTACATATAATCCCTACATTGCATTCTTATTTATATTCTGTATATTCTCTGCTCAATACTGTATATATCAACTCCACTGTACATTCTGTAAATCATAGCTTCACTTACTCTGCACTTACAGTATACGTCTATAAAACACTATATTCTTGCACTTCTGGTTAGATGCTAGCTGCATTTCATTAGCTCTGTACTTGTACTCTGCATAATGACAATAAAGTTTAATCTAATCGAATCGAATCTAATGTGGTTTTATGTGTTTTTTTTCTAAGTTTTAGTTTACCTGCAGGGCGGTAGTGCTGTTTAAATAGGGTTGGCATCCCACAAGACCTTGCTCTTTGCGCTTCCTGAATTTCCTGAAGTAGTCTTGTATCAGGAAAGTGGCATAGAACTTCCCCACAGTGATTTCATCATCTAAACACACAGACCACACAAAAAGCCAAACAGTCATTCTTGTTATGCAGTACATTTTCATATGCCCATGATATATGCTTTAATACACTGAAAATCATAGTAGTAACTGATAATTTGTTTAGAATGTGATTTCTTTAATCATTGTTACTGTACAATTAAGTGAAGACAGGAGTACATTTTAGTTCACTGGTTTGAGTCCTGGCCAGGAACTCAAGAAATGCATTTGCTTCCTGTCTGTAATCAGGAAGGGGGAGCGTCCAGTAGAGGAACCAAGACTGAGAACCACAGCGGAGGGGACCTCCATCACCCATATGGGAGGGAATACATAATTATGACCTACTGATCACCTGTGAACATCCACTCATCTCCCAAAACATTTCCCACATCCTCAGTACCACCAGATCATACAGCCTCCATTACTCAAGGGGTAACTGATAAGTTGAAACAAGGTGGTCAGTTTCACCACCCCACAAGACAAAACCACAACAAGACATTCAAAAA